>NC_134273.1:32380935-32738435 GCF_031893055.1 Leptodactylus fuscus
ATGTGTTAATCTCATTATATTGATGGGATGTGGGGTGTGGTTTTTTTTTCCCACCCCTTTTTAAGAGATTTTGGAGCAAAAAAAACAAACTCCAACCCCCCCCCCCCCCCCCACACACACACACACACACTCACACAAATCAATATTGGATGTAAGTAGTGGATTTTTTTTTTTTTTTTTTTTTTTTTTTTTTTAATACTAGAACACCTTGCAGAAAAAAGGTTTAAGAAAACATTGCTTCAGAAGATGTGAGTAGTCTTTGACTTGGCTGGACTCCAGCATGGATACTCTCCTAATTGATGGGATATTCAGTGACTTGTAGATCAATGTGCAGGTGACGGGAGCCAATCTGGTCAGTTTTCGGGAACCTTTGCCAGCTGTTGGCCATCTGGGAAGTCGTAAGAATTTCACCATGTGATCTTTCCTAATTTGACGGCTGAACCTCAGCTCGGAGCTTGGTGTGGCTATAATATCCTTCTCCTCTTATACAGTAGGTCCTGACCCACCGAATAGTGCATAGCCCTTGGAGACCAATCATAGGATAAATTAAAATATTGGTATAATATAGTGTTCTTTTTCCTAAGGGAAGGACTTTATTTCTTGCCAGATTGAAAAAGCTGATCGATACTACTGATGTTTCTGGATGCTTTTTGTACATCTGCTTGTCAGCACAGGAGCTTTCATTATGGAGCAGATCCTTGTTTGGATGATCAGCACATCAGCTGCTTTTTGGAAGAAATTCAAGATTCATATTAATGTTCAGAAATTGATAACACTTCAGAAGCAAAGTGACTGCTTTGAGCCATTAGTGCCCTGAACACATCATACCCACAGTGCCATGTTGGCAAGTGATGGATGTGATGCAATTCTTTGCTAGTATATTGTTGCCAACCTTCATATTATCCTTGCATCGTGGGGACTTGTGACCCTTTAAAATAGAAAGATTAATTTGGAAATGTCCTTTAATTCAGGAAAATAACATTATAAATGCATAATAAATCCTTTAAATAGATGACGCCTTAGGCAATGTTAAAGGGGTTGTCCAGGGTATTCAACACTTGAAGTTGGACCTGGATGTTTCGGGCTGTTTCTGACAATGGGTGATGCGATTTGGAACAAGCCTCCTTTCGCCAGGTCCTTCCACCTCCTCCTGCATGTGCTATGGGACTGGCTTCAATATATTCTACACCAAAGTGGTTGTGTTTAAGTTACCACTCTCCTCTGGTCCTCAGTTGTGCCATTTGACCGTGAATATGATTTTCTGACAAGGTTCCTGCGTCAGTGTGAAAATTAAAAGACTTCCTGTCCATCCTTAAAGGGGTTGTCCCATCACAAGGATCCTATCTATACTGCTTGTTAATGTGGATGTATATACTGCTGCACCAAAACTGCTTTGTTTGTCTACTATCTCTTAGTTCACACGTGAAAAAAAGCCTAGCTGATTTTGTCACTGATTTTTCAGCGTCTCTTTTTTTTGGACACTGTTTTTTGCATTGGACGCTGTTTTTGACACTGTTTTTGACGCTTTTTCGGTCGCTGTTTTTTTAAGCTTTTTTTTTTTTGCATTACAAAAAAATACATGATAAAAAACCGCTAGCGGTTTCAGTCGCTGTTTTTGCCAAAACAGCTGCAAAAATAAGCGACCAAAAAAACGCTAGCGTCCTATAGACTCCAATTCATTTTTTCAGGCGTTAAACGCCTGAAGAAAGGTCATGTTGCTGCTTTTTCTGCTAGCAATAAAAAAAGCTAGCAGAAAAAAAAGCTAGCAATTCACATAGGGCTACATTTTATGGAGGCTGATTTGGCCGCGAAATCAGCTGTCAAAATCAGCGTCCATTGATGACACAGCCCTTGACTCATCTGCTCAAAAGTCCAGTGATGTATCTGCCTGCTCTCAGGGGGGAGGGAGGAGGGGGATAAGTGCACGGGAGCGAGCCTGTGTATCTAGTTATTCCTGTGTCTGCACCACGTGACCTAGCTTCTTGCTTTCAGATAGGGGAGAGGAGCTGCTTTCATTTCTGAACGTCTTCTGTTCTTCCAGTTATCAGGTTAGCTAATTCAATTGTGTTCATTATGGCAGAGACAGGCAGTCTCTGTATGTAACACAGAATGGAGTTGCTCCTGCCTGTACTTCATAGTCTAATATTGTGCATATAGTGTTATTTGAGGACCTTTGATGACATCACAGACCCTTCAGCCGCCCCATAGGATCACGCTATGCGGTGGGCGGAGCTACACTAATATGGGGGCGGAGCTAAACGACAGGTTGCATGAAACCCCGCCCACTAAATGACGCAAGAAACCAGGAAGGAAGCAGATTTTACAGCAGTGAAGACTGGTGAGTATGCGACGTGGGAATACCCCTTTAAGACATGGTATCACTGGAGGATCTTACTGGTCACAGCTGAGGCCTACAGGGAGCAGGCAACTCTCAAATACAACCAATAGTAAGATTTCCTTCACTACACTTAGTATCGTGTGTCTTTGTATCTGGCCAGGGAACAAAACTTTTTTTAGGATAGTACTTTAATTTTGATATATTTTACTGCTCAAGATACAACTGATGCCATTAGTACTCTAAACAAGTCAAAGGTAGCCTGAATAAGAGAATTTTAAGGTATCGATTTGGCCTAAAAAGCTGACAAATCCAGTCCTAGTTCCTGCTGATTGTTAGGTTGATGGTGAGGGATTGTAGTGTTTGGTTGGAGGTTTTCGACCTTAGATGTGTCCAAACTCGATATCAACTTTCTGAAGATAGGGTAAGGGGGTATCGTCACTCCTTGGGGAGAGACAACCATATAGGTGTGTGGAGACTTATTAAGCACTCCACTTTGCAAGGGACTGAAAATGTAATTAATCAAAAAATTGTTTTTTTTTTTTTTTCTAATGTTTGTTTTTATATGCAACCTGCAAGGATGTTGACATGAAATAAAAATTATACTTCATATAGTGGCCTTAGATGTTGGCACACCTACACAATTATCCCTTCAACAAACCTTCATTTTGTATAGAAGAGATGAGTAGCCTTGAAGACACCTCTGGAGGGCCATTATCTTCAGAGTAGACCATAGTCTGGATGTTCTCTGCCCAGTAATGCCCGGTACAGCAGATGTTGAAGGGCATCTATGGAATCATCCAGTGAAGATGGCCATATTTAGTATACATGGGTTGGTTGAACCCAACTATGTTAGAGACTAGGCAACTACCAATATGAACGGCCATTTCAGCCAACATTCATTTTATGTTTGGGGAAGAAAGGATCAAACATGTTGAATTTACCCCCCCCCCCCCCCCCAAAAAAAAAAAAAAAAAAAAGCACATTTGCCCAACCTAAATGTATATCCTAGATCCTAAGGAATAGCTGTTGGCCATTGAGCTGTGAAAGCATATGGCCTCAATAATTGCCAATGTATATGGCCAGCTTTACTGTCCGTGTTATGTAACCAGAAATCTTTTTAGCAAGATTTAAGACTGATTTATTGGATCGTAGAAGCAACAACCCTGCTACAGGATAATGAAGATTTGTTTTCTAGAGAGTCATGAACTCCCTGGTGACTTCCTTGCTGGAGAACGTCCTCCGAGATTGGATTTGAGTAGAAGAGCTGGATGTAATATTCTCCTTTTGTAAGAGCAATTAAACTTGTGTATGGAGTATGTACACTGGCACTGTATGTAGTGTGGGGGCAGGAAATTGAAGAATAATCCCCTGCTCCAAGATTGTGTTTTTCACA
Organism: Leptodactylus fuscus; assembly: GCF_031893055.1. NCBI lineage: Eukaryota > Metazoa > Chordata > Amphibia > Anura > Leptodactylidae > Leptodactylus > Leptodactylus fuscus. The sequence goes on from NC_134273.1 coordinate 32,384,667, forward strand.
TGAGCCTTATTGTATTTTGATACCTAGATCTTAATTTACAAATGTCTGAACGGTTGTAGAAGGTGAGAATTGATCGTGGTTGACTCTTGGTAATACAGGACTGGGACATGGTGTAATAATACTGGGGCTTTGCATTTATACACTGAGCAAAGACAATAACTGTGTTGGTCTAATGTGAAGTAAAGATGTAATTTTATTTGCCAAGTTTTTTTTTTCTTTCTCCCTTCTGTTGCCTTAAAGGGACAGTTCTTTAAAATGGAGCGAGTTTTGTGTCTTAGAAATTTTAACAATAGGAAAATCTAATAAGGTGTTAATACTTATTGACTAGATAATCTAATTTTATTAGATTACAGGGAACCCTCTTTAACGAGACCATTTCGCCACCCCCAACTTCAACTTTTTGTGTCTTTCAGAAGTGGCCACTCCACTGATTCCGGAACACTTGGAATTTTTTCTCTAGCTCTTACCGTTCCTATGTTAATTGGGTTCCCTATTGTCATGTGGGGTGGCTCCAGTATGTCTGTCAGGTGGGTGTTTCTTGGTTGGACCCTAATTGGCATATTGGGTTCTGAAAATAAACACACAGATTGCTCCGGAAAGGTAGAGGAAAAATTTCAACTGCATCGGACTCCATGGAGCGACTCCTATTGAGGTTGTGCATAAGGGTGGCGTTTATGGAGGTGGCTGAAGGTATTGTTTAAGACCACCACCCAAAATTGCATTGAAAAATGGTCTTCTGGGATGGTCTTTTGCAAGAAGATGGGCGGCATGAATAATATGGTGGAACTGAAAATCTGGTCTAGGAAAGGGGGTGATCTTAAAGATTAGAAAGGGGTTTATTATAGTAGCCTTTTTCTCAAGATGTTCACAGTGGTATAAAAATTCTCTGGGACTGCGAATATTCTGGTATCTTCAACTTGATTATTCAATAGATATTTTCTTCCTGAAGATTGACAATGATCTCATTCTGGCGAGAGATGGAGTCTCCAACTTGAAGTAAAGAGGATGAGGTCATCCCCCTCCCCCCCACACACACAAATGTGGGTCCTGGATATTATTTGTAATGGACTTTTGTGTGGAAGCCTTTAGTGTCTGGTGTTCTGTTGTTAAACTTTGCTCCCCAAGGGCTGATCTTCTAGACTGCAGCTGCAAGGGGGTTGTCTATACCGTACATGCCACTCACCAGTCCAGGAGGTCTCTGTAGATGGAATTGGATACAATCCCACTGAGAGCTAGGCAGGCTTTTAAGACTTACTGTTACGACTCGATGGAGCCACTAGAATGGATGAGTGGCAGATAGCCCTCTCCTCAGCACTAAATTTTAGGTTGTCATTTCATTTGTCATATTGATGTCAATCACAAGCCTTTTGCTCTACCACTATGACTGTGAGCAGAACCAACATCTTTTTGGAGTCCTACCTACACACATCCAAGACTATACATGCAGCAGACTCTTTAATAAGCGATTCTTACAAGTATTTCCCTGTATCTACGGTATATTGCTACTCATTACGTATAGTAGCGACTCTCTATATTCATTCATCATTTCCTCCATTTATCTCTGCGGAGACCAGGCAGCACAACCTAGTTCTCCAGCATCCTCATTACAGATCCAAGCCTGCAACCCGCATAGTACGGGTATGTCATTGTTCAATAAGGCTCGGCTTCTATAAATATATCACTGGTATTGTGTAACCAACTAGCTCTGACATGGATCTCAAAAGTTTCTTTTGGATTTTCTAGGTCATTGCCGTGAGCTAAAGGCAACAGTTAAATACTGTGGGTTCATTTATAAAAAATACTGTATTGACGTCATTTGTTAGTGGTGCGCAGAAGAGCTTTATTGTCCTTGCAGACAGGACTACAGAGAGGCAGGGCTTGTAAGATTTTATTTATTTTTTTTAAAGTGGCATTTTGAGGCTGTTTTGGGATGGAGATTAAATTACCATCCCACCCTTTTGACATGTTACTGCTGTTTAAGGGTCCATGAACCTATAAAACTTTAACTTTTTCATTTCCATCATCTCCAGCAGGGGCAGCTCCAGTCTTCTGTATACAGGTTCCTTGGGTTAGCTCTCAAGTAATGCTATATTTGTGCTGGAGGACCACTCAAAAAAACTGCATTGCAAAAAAAGCAACTATTGTGCAACATTGGGTCTCCTTTTATTTTGCTTGTTTTTTTTGTTTATGGGCCTCTACTGCTTATTTTTTATGAATTCGAGTACCTTTACTGGGTCCTTCAGCCATTTATGAAGGTGTTGAACAGGATTAAGTCGGATTGTTAGAAAATAGAGTTGGTGCTTTGGCCTACCAAAATCCAACCAAATGTTCCGCCCTGTGTTATAAAGATGAGACTTGTATAAAACCACACCCTATCGCCAGAGTGAAAACTTTCATTTACAAGAACATGTAGAATATGGTGACCAGACATTAAAAGTCTATTTCACATGACTTGGAGATGAGTGAGTTCTATTCGAAACGGACGTTTCGAATATCACGCACCCATAGGGATGAATGGAAGCGATTGGCACGCAGACTTTGCCAGTGGCCAGCCGCTTAACCCACTGCGTGCCGGCTACGTCCATTCATTCTTATGGGTGTGTTCTGTTCGAAACTAGAGTACTCGCTGGCTGACGGGGTTTTCAAAGTATAATTGGAAATCAAAGCCTCTGGCATCTCCACCATTACAGAGAAAGGGTCACAAGTCTATATACCTGGTTGGAGAGAATTCTGCACTTGAATGTGAATGGAAACTTCAAAAAATGGATGACTGAACGCTTGGCCATTTCTCTAGATTGTACCTTATTCTGGGTCTGGCATTGCACTGAAAAGGACTTTTGGGGACTACATTATGATTTCCTATCAGACCACTTCCAACCACTTGGCATTACAGGGTGTCTCCTCGATAAAGCTGGTTGGCGGAGAGCAGTGGCGGTGCCTATATGTCCTCTTCAGCTGAATGCCTGGCACAATATATAGCCTCGAGACTCTGGTTCTTGGTGCTATATAGTCCAAGCTCTTGGCAGTCACTAATTTTGTCCTAAATCCATAGGTTCTCTCTCCCCCCAATATTGAGCAAGTCTTCCTTGTTCTTTCAATGGTCTCTCATTGTGATTCCGATCAGTTGCCAATGCCTTGATAATTTTGTTGTTGCTTTTAAGAGCACCGCTGGCTACAGACCATTTTGTAGCATTCGAGGAGATCTTTTGCCTGTTTTCCACTGCTATGTTCCCTAGAGGAATCTGTGACTCTTTAATTTGCTGGCAAAATCTTTACACATCTGTCCATTGGGGCCTCAGTGCTTGAAGAGTCTGGATTAAATGAATAAATCAGTTTGTAACCTCTGATGATTTGGCAGATATCGCGGTCCGAGGAAAATGTTCGACTTCTAACAATACCTTTATTTTGCACACTGTGAGCATGACTTGGCTTTTCCTTTTATTAGAGGATTTTATTAAAGGCTTTCAAATTTATAGGATATAACCCCAGTTATCTGGATTTCAGAAGACTGAATATCGAACCACTTCCACCTACTGCAGCTTTCTGAGCTCAGGGAGCCTTAATGTTACATGAATGGTAACAAAACATGACGCCATTCACTTTCATTGGTACTCACAAAGACTCTGCACCATATTTTATCAATAAAGTGAATCAAAATAGGAAAAGGCAATGTCTGATCATCCGAGACCCATCCCTGAGACCAGGGACAGCTGAGACCCCCTGTGTAAGAACCCTTGTTTTCCAGTATCTAAGAAAGTACACCATCTTATGTTTCCAGTCCATCAGTAAGCCATGAAGTCCATGTCTTAGGCATTTACTGCAATCCAATAGACAATAGAAAGCCCCTGTTCAGGTGATGGGGGAGACCCCTGACCTCTTTTACACAAATGGGTTGCCCACTCCTGTCTGGTACCCTCACAAATTCACAGTAAAAAGGGGACCTAGATGTACTACCAGACACCCCTGCATGTATGGACAAGGCACTGTGACTTGGGAACCAATGAAGGGGGCTTCAGTGCTATGTTTTAGCCCATTGAACTACTTATTGATTGAGGGTCCTCAAGGGAGAGCATTGCCATAACAATCCTTGAATGGGAAGTCTCTGGTTATACAACAACCTCTCATTGCTACAGTTTTTAACAGAGACAACTCGAGAACTAGAAGATCTACTGGTTAATTTTTCGACTGAGATTGCAATAACCTTCAAATAACCATAAGCATATGGCCTATATTTACCAAAGCCGAGTGCCAGCAGGGCCAGCTTAAAATCTGTGGAGAGCCCTAGGCGAAAACACTGAGCGCCCCCTCCCCACTGTTTATCGGGAAGGAGGGGAAATGAGGATACTGTATCTTAGGAGGGGATGGGGAGAAGGCTACATGGAAATAAACATTACATTGTCTTCTTGTAGGTCCTAAATCTGATTATAGTTATAGTAAATCACAAACTACCCTACGATGTACAACTCTCCAACCATGTAGTGTTGTAAGTGGCATTATTATAAAGTGCTTATAGCAATAAAATTGCCATATAGTGGCCAAAAATACATTGTTGTCCCCCTAACTTATTTTGGACGTCAAGGCCTTAACGTGTGTGTGTGTGTGTGTGTGTGTGTGTGTGTGTCATTTTATTTTTTTTCTGTCCCATTTTAGCAGTTGTTCATATACTTCACGCAGCTGATTTCCAGGAGATGGCCATGTCCCGCCAGACCTACCCATGTAGCAGGCACGGCGGTGCAAATCTACTACTACATGGTGATTGGCCTCCATGTAAAACATGGATGATTTGAGTTCCTTTGGGAGAAGGGACCACTCCTACCGATGGACAAGGGTTGTCTTCATGAAACGCCCTTTAGGGCCCCATGTACATAGAGAAATCCAGATTGGAGGGAGACATTCTAGAGATATATGATGCTAGAAGTCAGATCTCTGTACTGAGTTCAGGCTGTGAAATTTGGCCAATATACAAACCAGATTTTCCAGTCCAGATTGCTCTGTGTGCATAGCACCCAAGTCTATCAATGTTATTCCATAGTTTGCATTGGATTGCACCATGGCTTAAAGGTGCATAGTCTACTCCTAGTATGTTAGTGCACATTACTATACTTGCCAACAATTTGAAATCTAAAGAAAATTGTCAATCCATTCGCTAAATATTTATAGAATTTTACACACAACTTGCATTACCCCATTTTATTTTTTAAACTTGTGTCATAAAGCCTAATCCATTGAGGTTCACTCCAATCTGTTTTCTGCTTTTAATGGTAACTATACTTAGCATGTGGGATGGGAGGGATTGATTTTTGCTAATAAGTATTGTGTAAGATTGTCTTAAGAATCCCCTGGACAGTAATTGTCTCAGAAGTAGTGGCATTAGCTCAGCTGCCTCGTAAAAGTCTACTTCATTCTTCTACTCAATAGTATGCAGAGGTCATATTGGTGAAGTCGCTGCTTTCGGAAAAGCTTTCATACCTCTGCTACCTGTCAAACGTGCTATTAAATTGATTCTAAAATGTAATTAGATTCTAAGACTTAAGAGTTTTCTAGGATTTTGCAAATCTTACCAAAATTTTAGAATCCTGGATGTTCTCTTCACATTCTTTCTCAGGACCATTGTTGGACTTGCCACACTTTTCTCCATAAGACTCTTCTACAGATTGGGTGGGATATATCCAATCCCAACAACTTTGTCTGTCTTGTTGATATCCCATATTCAGAACGTCACTTTCCTATTTGTCATTGGGTGACTTTTTCTCAATGGCTCTATTGCATTACTCAATCTTGGAAAATCTCTGGGTTTAGTAATTCTAAATTCAATTTTTTGGAGAATTCTATAGAGGGTATGGACTAGTATTAATGGTCTATAGCCCATTCCTGAAATGAAGGGGGGATTTTGTTGAGATGATGCAATAACCCAACTAGGTGCAAGTGAACCTTTACAAATAACCATGGAGGTGAGTTGGAGAGGCACAGATTCCTCCACGTTTTACTTAAACTTTGGGACCTATATCAAAAGCCGTTTTTGTCTTTTGTCCTTCCGATACAAGTGGAATACAGGAAGTCAAATATTAAAAAAAAAACAAAAAACCTAAAAACAAAAGCTTTTTATGATGATGGCCCCTGTGTGAGCTAGGGAGCAAGGAAAGGGATTGTGGTGTGGTGGTCCTTTGCCAAGGAAATGACATGTCTGTACTGTAGAGGTGCAATGGATAGATATGGGAAATGTCAGATCAATGGAAACATTGGGCCAGTGGGGAGAGGAAGATGGCAAAAAAATGAGGAAGAAAGAAGGGTTAACAAATGAATAGGGGGGAGGAAAACATTTGGCAAACAATTCTTGGCAACCTACAGACAGAGGTTTTGCGAACAGGAGAAGATTATTATTTTTTATTTATCCAAGTAACTTGCACATCTCACACAAATACTTGTGTATTTTTATTGCATATGACTTAATTTCAATGTGCATTACATAACTTTATAGCTCATGCAATATCTATGTTTGTCTTCAGGATCGTAAACTAACAAAGCTCGAGAGACAGCGGTTTAAAGAAGAGGCAGAAATGCTGAAAGGTTTACAACATCCAAATATTGTCAGGTTTTATGACTTCTGGGAATCCTGTCTGAAGGGGAAGAAGTGCATTGTTCTGGTTACCGAACTCATGACATCAGGGACACTCAAGACGTGAGTAACCTCAGGGGCGTAGCTATAGGGGACGTGTATTTTTGTTTGGCTAGCATGGAGGTGGGGGAAGAAAGGTTTGTTAGCGATACTGGCAAAACTGACCTGGACTTTATACCATAACTTGGTCTTTTTGTATGTTTTTTACTTTAGATACTTGAAGAGATTTAAGGTTATGAAGCCAAAGGTTTTGCGCAGTTGGTGTCGGCAGATCCTGAAGGGATTGCACTTTCTTCACACTCGGGCCCCACCCATCATCCATCGGGACTTAAAATGTGACAACATCTTCATTACAGGACCAACTGGTTCTGTGAAAATTGGAGATCTTGGGTTGGCCACTCTGAAACGGGCGTCTTTTGCTAAAAGTGTAATAGGTAATTCTTCTCTTCATGCCCTAAAATATTGTTAGAAATTGGTAAAGGTGAAATATTGTTTTTAAGATGAATTAAAATCTGTTTGCTTGTAACAATAAGCCCCTGTTCACACTACATCAGAGTTGATGGGATCTTCTGATTGCAAATTGTGCTGTTGTACGTCAGCTGTGTGCATTGTACAATGGATACCATCAGTGCCCAATAGAGATGGCAATTCATGGTTTCTATTGTAACCAGAACATGAGTGTTCATAAATAGAGCTTAATACAGTCTTGTGGGTTTTCTTTTTTCTTTCAATATGTTTGTGCTCTAGATTTTGCCCAACTGATTGAGGGCAGTGGGAATATTTGTTAAGCCTCATACGCCAGTTTTCAAGGCATAAGTCGCTATTTTTTGCACAAATTGGGTATTTTGCATGAAAAGTGCAACTCTTTAAATTTGCCATCTCGCTTTCCTGAAAAAGAGGTTGTCAAGATAGTATACTGTAGGCTGTACCATAAGCTAGAATTTGGCTGAAATTATATGGGGAATGAATGCTACAATCTGGTGTGCAGGAGGACCTTTCACTACCTTCACGAAGTCCATAATGATAGTGCACAATTTAAAGGGATCCTATCATTGTGTTTTGTTTTTTTTTTTGTTTTTTTTTAATCTCACTAACACGTAGGAATAACCTTAAGAGAGGCTATTTTTCTCCTACCTTTAGATGTCTTCTCCGCACCGCCTTTCAGTAGAAAGCAGAGTTTTCTTCAGTATGCAAATGAGTTCTCTCACAGCACTGGGGGCATCTCCAGTGCTGTGAAAGAACTCTCCAGCTACGCCTCTATCTTCTTCTGGAACGCCCTCTCCCTGTCTTCTCCCGTCCTGGGTTTCAATCTTCTGGGCCTCGGGCAGAGCCGACTGTGCATGCCCGGGCCACAAGAAAATGGCCACTTACACCAGCTTACTGTGTAAGAGTCCATTTTCTTGTGGCCCGGGCATGCGCAGTCTGCTCTGCCCGAGACCCAGAAGATTGAAACCCAGGACGGGAGAAGACAGGGAGAGGGCGTTCCAGAAGAAGATAGAGGCATAGCTGGAGAGTTCTTTCACAGCACTGGAGATGCCCCCAGTGCTGTGAGAGAACTCATTTGCATACTGAAGAAAACTCTGCTTTCTACTGAAAGGCGGTGCGGAGAAGACATCTAAAGGTAGGAGAAAAATAGCCTTCCTTAAGGTTATTCCTACGTGTTAGTCAGAAAAAAAGGTATCCAGTGATAAGATCTCTTTTAATATTTGCTACTTCACTGATTCTGGCACAGTTGGAACTTTTTCGAGTCCCCACCATTTCTGAGTTATAAGTGCTGTTGGTCTTGGTGGCTCAAATGCTATTTAGGCTCTATACTATTACATGAGACAGTGTCAGGCAGGAGCAAATAAGGCGTGTGATTCTGAACTCTGATACTGTCTGCCAGTGATTGGATCTCTGGATCAAACCCTTACCTGCTCCTGTCTGACACTGTCCACTTGACAGTAGTGTGTCTAAGCAGCATATCTGTCACCAAAATTAGCAACATTGATTGCTCAGGAAGGGTGGGGGTAGAGAAATAATTTCAACTGTGCCAGAATCAGAAGAGCCTATTAACCTATACTAAAGTGGAAGTAGTGAGAAGTCCTCTATAATGGTGCCCATTCACATGTGACATGTGCCCCCCCCCCCCTCTCATAATGACTGGGGATCCCAGAATATCTATATCAAAGGAAATCTAGTATGATGAGAACTATGATCTATTGGAACCTGCTGATGGATGTTAAATTTACAGTTTAAACAAATTATATCTGGTTAGGAAGTAAAAAAAAAAAAAAAGAAAATTCTAGATCACATTAGACGTATGAGATTGATGGATCACAACTGTTCTGCCAATTGGATAATAAAAGCTCCATCATACATGTAGAAAAGGAAGCCGTGCTGACTTGTTTTAGAAGTACCAAGTGAAAGATAAGTCTAGGTTGTGATGTTATTAATATAACATTGTGAATGTGAGAGAGCCCTCACTGGTAACTGTGTTTTCCATAAAGACTCTGACATTGTGATGTCTGTACTTGCAGGAACTCCTGAATTTATGGCACCAGAAATGTACGAAGAACATTACGATGAGTCTGTGGATGTCTATGCTTTTGGAATGTGCATGTTAGAAATGGCTACCTCAGAATATCCATACTCCGAATGCCAGAACGCTGCTCAGATATACCGCAAAGTGACCAGTGTAAGTAGCCCCGCTTTGGTAATACTGCGTTGCCTTTGGAGAGTTAAGACTTTTTGGTTTGTATATGCAATGGCTTCCTAGGGTATGGCAGCAGTCTTCTATGTGCAGTATTACTCATCTGTCTTTAACCCCTTTCCGCTGACGGCATTTTTTGATTTTGACTCCCCTCCTTCCAAACCCCATAAGTTTATTTCTCCGCTCCCAGAGCCATATGAGGTCTGAATCTTTGCGGGACAAATTGTTCTTCATGATGCCACCATTAATTATTCTGTATAATGTACTGGGAAGCTGGAAGAAAAATTCAGACTGGGGGAGATTTGAAGAAAAAATGCATTTCTGTGACTTTCTTAGGGGCTTCAGTTTTACGGCATTCACTGTGCAGCCAAAATGACCTGTCCCCTGTATTCTGTTTCGGTACAATTCTGGGGATACCTAATGTACTGTATATGGTTTTATTTACATTTTAACCCCTTAAAAATCCAAAACTGTTAAATTTTTTTTTTTTTTTCTAAAAGTCCCCATATTCGGCCACCCGTGACTTTTTTTATACGTCCATGTACGAGGATGTATAGGGCGTATTTTTTTTTTGCGCGGCCGGGTGTATAGGGCGTCTTTTTTCAGTTCTACCATGTTGGGGAAATGCTATTGCTTTGATCACTTTTTTTTATTTAAATTTTTATCAGAAGCAAAACAGTGAAAAAACGGCGGTTTGACACTTTTGCCTTTTTTTTTTTTTTTTTTTTTTCCTGCAACGGTGTTTACCGTACAGGAAAAATATTTTTGTAGATTTGTAGTGCGGGCGTTTTCAGACACAGGGATACCTAACATGTATGTGTTTCACAGTATCTAAGTACTTTTATATGTGTTCTAGGGAAAGGGGGGCGATTTGAATATTTTAATTTTTTTTTTATTTTTTTTTGCATTTATCAGACCCCCTAGGGGTCTTGAACCCCAGGGGATCTGATCACCAATGTAATGCATTACAATACTAAAGCATTGCAAAAAAAGTAATTTCAAAAGAATATCACTGCAGACAAGCCTGGGAGCCTTTACAAGGCTCCTGGCTGTCATGCAAACGTGACGTCGGCCCTGGAAAATGAGGAGGAGTTAATGCCTCCAATCGGTCTGGGGACCGACCGGATGCATCAGCGCTGGGTGTCTACTGTCTAAAACAGTAGACACCCGGCAGCTATAGTGGCCGCCATAGTTAAACACCTGGCGTCCACCGTAGTACGACAGTGGATGTCGGGAAGGGGAACTCTTTGGGCAAACCTTTACAGTTTTAGCAAGCCCAATGCCTCAGGGGTTGTACATTGCATGGGCTTCCCTGTGTCATGCACCACCCATGCAGATTCTGCGCTAGGCATAAGTGTATCTGTTATGTATGGAGTATTCCATGAAGTGTAAGGTCCACTTCTTCTTCCTCATTAGGCTACATGTAGACGTACCTGGTCTGCAGTAAAACTGCAAAGATGGCACATTTGTGAGCCAGAGCTGCAAAACTGACAGGTACAGCAGCTGTCCTGAGTTTTTCCCAAGCTCACTTCTGCATACATGGAGCCATAGGGTATGCGTATGGGTCATGCCTAACACAATTGGCACCACGGTCATGTATATAGAGCCTTGGAAGACACAGCTGACGGCAGCCACTGCTCTCTGTGTTATATACATGTGTTCTTATTTTGACAAGCAAACTCTCTGTAGTCAAAAAATAGTCCTTATTTATTGATGTACCGATCTTCTAGGCATCTTCTCTGGGTGGGTCGCAGATGTATCCAAGGCCTTTCTCTTTGGTTGAGGGGTTTAGGATGGATTCACTTTCCCTTGATAATTTATTCCCAGTTTGCTGGGTCACTGGTAATGGATTTGTCCATATGCTGCGTGCCCTTAGTCTCTATTGTTAGATTAGTTAATGGTTCCCCTGGTATTCCTCCCCTGGGAGGGAGCAGTAATGCGCTTCCTCGTGTCCTTTTTATATGTACCGTGTGCAGCATCTTCTGAGTTTTTTTTCTTTTCTGTTTCTGTACATAAAGAAATCTGTCCTGTCACGTTATGATATTATCCGCTAGATTGAGACATTCCAGTCACTTTGAGAACATCTCGCATTAATCTGTAAACGTATGGTGCGCACTCCCCCCGACTCCAGATAAAGATTACCTTCTACTGCTGGACAAATAGAGATCAATCTGCAAATGATCAGTCATGATGGTGTCTCCGAGCCGCTCGCTGATCAAGGTCAATTTGTAGGTTGTTGAAGCATGAAGAGTTTCCGATGCTGATGTGCAGGACTTTTCATTGAGTCACTGGCAATTGCCACTAGAGACGAAAGGGAATTCTGGATATCGCTGAAATAACATGATTTATACACCACACTTTGTGTGTAATAGCCCGGTTGTATGGAATCCGAGGATACATGATAGATTTTATACCCAGTATTATAAAAGATACAGTTGTGCTGGATTGTCTGGGTATTGCATATAGGATATGGCACTGATAGCAAAAGAACATCATTTTTATATATTATACGTACATACAGTGCTGTTGTGTTGGGCCTCTATCAATCTAATTTTATTGACCCATCTTAAGGATGGGTAGGAATACACACAAAAAAGCCCTTTAATTTTTGAAATAGCAGATGTATAGTACTATTATTTGGCCACCCAATTACATAGCACTTCTAATAGGGTACTGGGATATGGCTAATAGTAGTCCATAGTTATATAAACCATACGAGTGGAGGATGGGGCAGCAGGGCATCATCATTCAGCAGAAGGCATCATCATTCAGCAGAAGGGACAGCAGCACAGGGCATCATTCAGCAGAAGGGACAGCGGCACAGGGCATCATTCAGCAGAAGGGACAGCGGCACAGGGCATCATTCAGCAGAAGGGACAGCGGCACAGGGCATCATTCAGCAGAAGAGGCAGCAGAGGGCATCATTCAGCAGAAGGGGCAGCAGGGCATCATCATCATTCAGCAGAAGGGACAGCAGCACAGGGCATCATTCAGCAGAAGGGGCAGTAGCGCAGGGCATCATCATCATTCAGCAGAAGGGGCAGCAGCACAGGGCATCATTCAGCAGAAGAGGCAGCAGCGCAGGGCATCATCATTCAGCAGAAGGGGCAGCAGGGCATCATCATCATTCAGCAGAAGGGGCAGCAGCACAGGGCATCATTCAGCAGAAGGGGCAGCAGCACAGGGCATCATCATCATTCAGCAGAAGGGACAGCATCATTCAGCAGAAGGGGCAGTAGCGCAGGGCATCATCATTCTGAAGAACGGGCAGCAGTGCAGGGCATCATCATTCAGCAGAAGGGGCAGCAGGGCATAGTCATTCTGCAGAAGGGGCAGAAGCACTGGGCATCATTCAGAAGAACGGGCAGCAGCGCATCATCATTCAGCAGAAGGATGTGCCAAACCTATTTCATATGCAGTAGAGGTGGAGGAAGAAGTGAAGGTGGTGAAAGTAAGGCCACCTGGGACTTGAAGGTGCTTTGATTCATGTTGCTGTTCACAAAGAACAAGATGATATCCGTATGGTTTTTCATGCAGCTTTGATCTGGCGAGTGCTAGTGAATGTACATCAATAAACCCTTCTCCCATTGGGCAAAATGTAATTTTGAAGCAGCTTACTGTAAAGTGTAATCTATACCATTATCTGTGGCCTGTATTTCACTTCTTCAAATGCCACAATGCCATCTAGCAATAAAGGGGTTGTCCAAGATCTGAAACCCTCTGATACTGCTAACACATCCACAGGACAGGTAATCGGTATCATTGGTCAGGGTCTGACGCCCGAACCGATCAGCTGGTGAAGACATTGGTAGCCACAAGCTGAAGTAGCCCTTCTTCTATTCAAGTGAAAGGGAGTGGGGCTACAGTGTACGGAGATCGGTTTGGGTGTCGAACCCCCACTGATCTAATGACCTTTCCAGTGGACAGGTCATCATCCGATAGCTTGAAGTCCCTGGACATACCTCTTATTGTCATCTGGACATTTTTTCCTTACCATAAACCTTGTAATTTTCTGAATTGAAATGAAGTGGATCCTACAAATGCTGAAGACTGACCACTGAACATTTTTTGCTTGAAGTCATTTTGCAGATCCTGGACAGAAAAATAAGCAGATGGCCACACTATTGGGAAACCGCAACGGTTTTGGAAATCGCAGTCTGGCTTCTGCGCATATTTTTCCACAGTGTTTAAATGTGATTCTCTAGAATTACGTGTTCGCGCCACGTAGGACCCCGGCCTTAAGGACACTTTAAGATTGATTGATCACCTATCCAAAGGATAGGCCATCAAAGCTAGTGGGAGTCCCAAGTGTCAGTTTAGATGAGTGGTGCAGACTCCTCATGAACAACTAAGCACTGCGCCTTACCTTTTTGGCATCTAATCTTGGTTTTATGACCCAATCCATTCATTTGAATGGGACTGAGCTGGAAACTGGTCATGTGACCGGGCTGGAGGCCTGGGTTATATAGTTACATAGTAGATGAGGTTGGATGAAGACATCAGTCCATAAAGTCCAACCTATAACCCTACAATCCCTACAGTGTTGATCCAGACTAAGATTAAGAACATGTCAGTAGAAAACCATGGATGAATATGGCTTTTCCAAAAAATGTAAAACCCATAACGTGTAATATTATTGTATTGGTAACTGTTTACGCAGAGAATTTGGAACTCTGTATTGGATAACAGTAGCCCTAGCCACACAGTATGCAATTCATCTGTTCAGAAATTTGGTCGTAAAAACAATAGAAATTCACTTTACATTTCGAGTTGTAAGCGGCTGTCGTCATGAGATTCTACTTCAAACACTCTGAATACATTGAAATTTCAGCTTCTACCTTTTTCCAGGGTGTGAAACCAGCAAGCTTTGAGAAAGTGTCAGACCCTGAAATCAAAGAGATAATTGGGGAATGCATCTGCAAGAACAAGGAGGAGAGGTGAGGAGGGGGCTGCCTGATCTGTGTAATGTAAATGTCACCCTGGTAATTACTCTTCACATTTACCATTGCAATATTTGCCCATAAAATGCAGACTCTGCAGAGGATAGCCCCAGGATCTCAAAAGAGAGCTTCTCCTATCGACCAGTCACCACATTGAGACAGCTCAGGCCCGGCAATTTATTTTCTGTGAGTCAGCTAAAGCGTGGACAGGCCTGGTAAATAAATCCACTGGTAAAGGTGCATTTAATAGCTAGAACAAATAACCTATAGAGGAAAGAAAATGCTGCGCCTTGGAAGGGCTTTCTATTTTGGAGGCCTAAGTAAAAGCTCTTGGGGCCCGTGCACACGGAGTTAACGTGAGCGCATTTTAGGTTAATACACGTGTATAGAATACATGTAAATGTGACGCTGTTTTTTTAAAATGTGTAAAAATATTTCATTGAAGTCAATGGGAGTGTTATTTTAACACGTGTATTCTATACACTTGTATTATGCTAAAATGCGCTCGCGTTAACTCCGTGTGCACGGGCCCTTAGTTCTACAGGATCTAGCCTAGATTTCAGGTATAACTCATCACCTTTAGTAAATTATTAGGTCTAATCCAATCCCCAATGCATGTTTTAGGATTTTTGTTTTTCTTCCTGATGTACACTATATGCTAAGAATATGACGTATACCCTGAATTTACAGTCCTGATGTGTTTGTTGTATGACATACAGTTGCACATGTCGTCCATTGAATTCTATTGCAAAAAGAATATACAACTCCAAATATGTTACGTTTCTTGATTGATTAGGGATTTTTTGGCATCCATTGTCTTAGTATTTTGGCCTCATTTTATAGTCTTTGGACGTATACCGGTACTTTTCTTCTTCTGAACATGCCTTCTCCAGTGTCCCTTACGTTACAATTCAGTGATAGGTGCATGTAGATGGCCCAGTCATCCTGCATACACTACACTGACAATGCCATTCCTCAGGATACGCAATGTCATTGTATGCAATTTGACATTGGATCCTTGGAGGGCGCTGTTCTTCCTGCCTTTTGTGTTTAGTATTCACCTTTTCGTGACCACATAGTGAATGGATGTTACCATGGAAATTCATCAAATTTAATGCTAAGGATTAGGTTAGTGCAGATAAGCAATACGGATGCTGAACACGCTCGGATCCAAGCAAGGAGAGTTCATGGTAATGTCATAGTCTGTTGACGTGCTAGTATGTCCTGAATGCATATCTTACAGATCTGTGGCTTTGCACCGTTGTTGTAGTTCAGATTTTCAACATCATGACTGCTTATTGTCACTTCTGAAGCATTGGCGGTGGTCTAGGATTGGAAAACATGGCCTGTGATATGGCAGCTCAGTTTAGTTTATACCGCAATACCGCACACGACCTGTAGACAGGTACTGCACTATTTAAAAAGAATGTGTGTGTGTGTGTGTGTGTGTGTGTGTGTTTTTTTTGTTTTTTTCCCTGTTTAGGTTCAAAATGGCTCCCATCTTCTCTGCCAGGAATATATATATGACACCTGTAATATAAAAATGAAATTCTCTTTCCCTCATATTGGAATTATTGGTGTATGACAATGGGTTTAGTAATGTAGTAATCTTAGTATATTGAAATGAAATGGCTTCACTCTTGGTGAATGAACTTGGATCACATTTTTTTTACAACTTGGATTTCTCTGTTTCAGATATGAAATTAAAGATTTATTAAGCCATGCTTTCTTTGCTGAAGACACTGGGGTGAGGGTGGAGCTTGCAGAGGAAGACCACGGCAGGAAGTCCACGATTGCCTTAAGACTGTGGGTGGAAGACCCTAAGAAGTTGAAAGGAAAACCCAAAGATAATGGAGCCATTGAGTTTACTTTTGACTTGGAGAAGGAAACCCCAGAAGATGTTGCACAAGAAATGGTAAACCAGTTTTGTATATTGAAGCTTTATGTATTGATCAAGCAGGTAGAAGATGCACCAAGTTTATCAAAGTGTCTCTCGTGTGATAGATTTGGAGAATCTGGCAAGTGGCTAGTCCTACAATTTTAAGGGCAGTTTGAGGTTTGGGCCAGGGGAAGTACTTAAGGTTGGTTTCCGGGCTTTAATTGATTACCTACCCTTAGGATAGATCATCAGTAGAGATCTGACACCTGGGATCCCTGTGGATCAGCTATTTGAAGATGCTGCAGCATTGTGCTCCAAGGGCCATGTGATATCACATTCATTGTTCACATATCCTGATCACAGCTCAGTCCCATCAAGAGAATGGGCTGAGCTGTGATACCAAGCCACTGTGCTTGGTTTTCTGTGTAGAGGTAAAAGTGCACTACCAAACGCAGCAGTCTTTGTGCAGCTGATCTGTGTGGGGGGCCCCAGGTGTTAGGTCATCATCTGAAGATTGGAAGGGGTCTATCCTAAAGATAGGTCATCCGTTATTAAGCCTTGAAAACCCCTTAAACATCCTTATTTTACCACCTTAATTTTTTTTTTTTTATCTGTGAGATGAAGCCCAAATTTTGGATTTCCGCCGTTGGCTTTTATTCCCTTCCCCTTTAATGCGCTCCTTTATAAAACCATATTTCTATTGTGGCTTGACACAGAAATTGAAGGAACGCTTTTCAATCTCAAACATTTAATTGTCTTGTAGTTGATGGGCAAGAATCTCTTCCCATGCATATATATGGAGCATTTTATGTAAGATTTATGACTTTGTTATTTACATAGTTTACAGTACTTACAAGATCAAGTATTAGATGCCTAGGAAATGGTTTAACAACAAGGGAAGAAAATTGCTTTTTCTAATTGGATCAATGCCATGTTTGTATTCTAAGAGGACATCGACAGAGGGATCAATCATCCTTCTGATCACCACGAGGATGACGTCCTTTAGGGAGCTAATGCAGGCGGCGCAGCACAAGTGGCCAGCGATGCTGGAGTAGCCATCCTCTTAGTGATGGGGCTCACGTTGACTCTGCATCAGGAAATCAATGATCATGCAGAGCGAGCAAGAAGTGAGCCGGGTGGTCAAGCATTCTTCTCCTGAAAGATTGTTAGCTTTAGAGTTTCAACCCCTGGTTAAGTAATGCCCTACACTTAGTAATTTATGGACCAAGCCCTCCACTTTTACTACCCTGAATAAAAAGTTAGGTGTTTTATCGGAGAGGCATTGTTGCTACAAAAAAGATTTTTACTAAATTACTTGTATAGCTCCATCATAATCTTGCCGCACTCTTACAGCCATTGTGGTCACTGTCCCATATAGGGCTCACAATCTACATTCCCTATCTGTATGTCTTTGTGAGCGTTTCCTCTGGGTACTCCGGTTTCCTCCCACACTCCAAACATACAAGCTCCTTGCAGATGTTTTCCATGTCAGGATGTGAACCCAGGATTCCAGCGCTGCAAGGTGCAGTGCTAACCACTGAGCCTCCATGCTTTCCTGGAATATCCCTTTTAACTCTTTAAGCGATCTCTGCATCACAAGGAAAAATGGCAGAATTTGTTCCCTAAACAGTCCTGGCACTATATTCTTTTTCCTTAAAATCAATAAATAAAAAATTGCAAAATTTAAATTTATTTTGCATGCTCTATTCCTTAAAGGGCCAATAGCACAATCCTGAGCTTCTCTGCTGTCCTTGGAGTCTCAAGCGCAGCATTGCACATACTCTTACATACTTTCTATGTACCCATGTTCCACTAACTGTATCTATCCAAGGATCTGCTGAATACTGAGTAAGGCCTCGTTCACATCAGCGTTTGTATTCCATCCGCATGAGGAACCCCCAAATAGAATACCGAACGCAACTGCAAGCGGTGTGCCAGAGAAAGCACATAAATCCCCATAGACTATAATGGGGTCCGTGTGCTTGCTGCCAGATCTCCGCAGGGACCATGTGGACAGGAAAGTAGTTCCCAATCTACTATCCTGTCCGCACGATTCGTGCGGGCAGCACACAGACCCCATTATAGTCTATGGGGTCCATGTGCTTTCTCTGCACAGCGCTTGCAGTTGCGTTCGGTATTCCATTCGGGGGGTACCCATGCGGACTCCCCCAGACAGAATACTAACGCAGATGTGAACAAAGCATAAGGGTGTACAAGGCTGAGTTTAGTGCTTTTGCTTCTTCACTTCAGTGAGGGGTCTCCTGGACCATCTGTCTTTCATAAATGGTCATTATAACCCATCCCAGAATTTTCTGTAACTGGAGATGACCATTAGGAGTTACATATTGTTGACTCCTATCTTGGTTTTGATTTGTTGCATAGCTAGACATATTTACTTTCAGGGGTCTGGGAAAGTTGGGTGATACCAGTGCAGACAATATTACCCTGACCTTATTGGTTATTGTCCAGCATAGATGGGGAAATGTGTAGCTAAAAAGCAAAAATTAGACACAAACTATTCTGTACAGATTACTGTTGGTACGTAGAAAACATTGATTTGTGTCGTGGTAAGTCAATAGCACAATTCAATGTACAGATCGATTCAGACTTGGATATAAATCATAATAAAACTGTCATCTTTTAAGGTTGAATCAGGATTTTTCCATGAGAGTGATGTGAAAATTGTTGGAAAGTCAATACGCGATCGAGTGGCGTTAATCCAATGGAGACGGGCAAGGATTCGGGAAGAGAATGGTGACCCTGAAGGGTTGGAACAAATGAATGTGCCGCAGACACCACTTGCCCCATTGGCCCATTCTTCCCATATAGGTCAACATATATTAAATGAAGGAGATGAAATAGAGACTGACCAGCATTCGTTTTTGCCCAAACTACCCGCCAGCATTACTTCAGTAGCTTGTAAGTATTTGTTCCTGACACATGACTGTACAAGAAGATTCTGAACTGCTCTTATCTTATCTTGTATAAAGGTCCTTCACTGCATCCATGTTCTTATCTATAGGGGCTACCACTTTAAAGGTTGAGTAAAATGGACACTGAACAATGTGGGTCCCTGTTACTGTAACTTTCTACTGCTTTATACAAACTGATTCAAAGAGCAAAGTAATCCACAGATCCCAGTGCACATAATCCTTATATCTTGTCCATAAAATTCCTGGATTGCCAAGTATTTAAATAAGACCAGTCGCAGCTTTTTCTATCTTTACATAGAAATAGAGAAGCTTCTTTGTAATTTGACTCTAAATCTATTAGCAGCAGAAAAGACGTTACAGCTTTTCCTCCCCTCTACAGCAGTAATGCTCAGCATTGGATTTCTCAACATTTATTTTAGACAAGTACACGCTATATAAATTTTAAATCAGATTTTTGTTTTGTTTTTATCCAACATAAAAAAACAAAAATCCCTGTCTGAAATAAAAATTGGTGTGACCTTAATAGCTATTTATACAGCTTAAGGTGAATCTGATTCAAAATTCATTCTACATTTTGATCCCTATAGATGTGCATACTGCCTGAGGAGCACATACCACTGGTTGAGAACCTACGGTCTTAACTTTGTATACTCCTGTAGTTTCTCCAAAAATTCTATAACCTCTGAAGGAGCATGCCATGTTAGCCATACACGACTGAGATATCCAGGGCCAGTTTTGTCTGGAGTTGAGAAAATGACTAACAACTTCAGCTTCAGTATAAAATAAATTTTAATTTATGTAATTTTGTGTAATTCATTAGATGTAGCGTGTGTTACATATTTAATTTTTTTCACAGAAATTCAATCACTGGCTTTTTTTTTTTTTTTTTTTTTTTTAATTCTCATTTACTTGCTTTAAAAATGTTATAAATACAGAACAAAATACATACTATGTGCAACAACAGGAGGGCCCCACCGTGCAGGGAAGGTCAGACAGCCTAGAAATAAGAACTAAAAAAGGAAAAGTGTACAGAGGGGAAAATCCAAAGTATGGTCAGGAGGAGGGACGGAGGGAAAGGAAGGTGAGTTTTCAGGGGCGTTTACTCCAGACAGAAGTTGACTTATTGGCATTAATGTGTGAAGTTTGGTGGGTACATGGTGCCAGAGGGAGGAAGTATGGGCAAGGCGAAAAAGTGTTCAAGTCTGATTTCCAGTGACCGAGGTAGCGCAGAGAGTGGAAAATGGGGGAGGGGTGACTCCAACATGGACATGTGGGATGGGCCGGTGCAACATGATCTGCCATCCATCTGAATATAGAAACTCAAACTCTATTTTAGAGCAGGTATTACTGAAGGAGATTGACAGGGAGGTTAAGAGGAGTTGATTTGCCCTCCAGAATCCCAAGAGGGCACAGAGTCCTGTATGAAGATCCAGATGGAGGAAATGAGAAGCTCTGTACCCATCTGCCCGGAACCAGCACAAGAATCCAGGGTCTTCCATACCTGGTAAAAGATCTAGATTATGGAGAGCTGGAAACATCAGAGAGGGTCGTGCAGCTTTTTAATGAATTAGAGGAGCTTTACTGCTTCTGTCTGACCATGGCTGTCAGCCGTTTAGTAAGGAATTGTGTAGGGGTCAGATTCAGGCTGTGGAAAAATAGAAGTCGTAGTCTGCCGTTTGGCCCACGGACTCCGCAGCCCTGGTAGAAATACAGTTCACCATTATGTTTGCTGTATTACAGCTTTTTACAAAAAATCTATTGGAATACTGTTATCTGCACAAGGACGAAGTGTGAGCTAAAGAGAAAAACCTTTTTCATACTGAATCTCGACATGTATTGTTTTATAGATTTGCTCACCCTGGACAACACAAATACTTTATGGTTTATGGGTGACCAAATTTATATGGCCCTAGTCCTTTGCATGACAGTGTTCATCATTATTTGCCTGTTTGAACTCCACTTGGCTTTTCAAAGGTCGGATTGATAAATGGTTGCAAATGCTTCATGACAGGGCGCTCGTCTTCCTATTACTTGTTGACCTTAACGCTTTGTACACAGGAGATATCTGCAGGTTAGTTTGCTTTGTCTTGTAGATTCGGGTTGGTAACTAGGTACATTATGGTGCAAACACAAGCTGTTTCTATACTGACATTTACCTCTATGTCCATCACTGCACAAGTTCATTATGTATGTACAATATGTATACATTAATGCTGACATGTCTAATAAGGCAGAACATGTCTATTACTTGAGCAATAAATGCAGAATGTATTTAGAGTTCCAGAGGAATAAAAATCCTTACGTTTATTAATCTTTGGACATATCTGAAGGATGTTTACCCTGAAAAGAAGAGTCGTATCACATTAATAACCTCATCCAAACAAGGAAGAGGTAATTTGTGAAAGAATCTGCTTTGTTTTAGAAATCCATCACCTCATTCAGACCCCAAGCAAGGCATCAATAGACTGTGACCGATTATACTTTTAATATTAAACTGCATTATTTTGTGGGTGCCTTCATGCAATTATGCATCAAAGTGCAACATTTTGTAAAATATTTGTGACTACAAGCCTAACCCAAGTAGAGCCAACATCAGACAGCATGGTTGGTACTGAATCTCCACCATTCACTTGGATGGCTGTGTGTCATCTAACATTGGCCATCCATATTAGAGGAGTGTTGGCCGAACCTGCTGATTTTGGATGGCAGTTTGCTTAGTCTCTGTTCCATCCCCATTAGGTGGATGTTTGCTAAATCTGCCGATTTTATGAGATTGGCCAACCATCCAATGTGTATGGCGTTGTTCTGTCTACCCTCATCCCTTTTCCTAGTGACAGATTTTGGAGAATAAAAGGGTTGGGCATGTTGAGTGTTAACATGCCTGATCCTTTCAATTTTAGGTGCGATAAGCTGAGGTGTCTGGCACTTAGGGTTGTAGAGTTGGTACGTCAAACCTCCAACTTGGACTCCTGC
This sequence comes from Leptodactylus fuscus, assembly GCF_031893055.1. NCBI lineage: Eukaryota > Metazoa > Chordata > Amphibia > Anura > Leptodactylidae > Leptodactylus > Leptodactylus fuscus. The sequence goes on from NC_134273.1 coordinate 32,406,700, forward strand.
TCAGACTCTGACTCCTCCATAAATGGCGACCGTCATGGTCAGTCAAACTGCAGAGCTCCTCTAATTCACAAAATAACAATGAAGTGGCCGGATTCCTGCGAGTAAATATGTAACAAACTACACATCTAGTTATACAATGCTAATAATTTTAGAATTAAGAATAATCCATTTTATATTGAAACTGAAGTCTGTTATTTATTTATTTATTTTTTTCCCCGATTCCACCCAAATCTGACTCCTTCCTCTGAGACTCTGCTACATGAGAACACATGCGCACCTAGACCAGCTGTACAGGTATATTTGGGAGGAGGGGTTAGCAGTGGTACTGGCACAAGTGTACATGGCCAGCCTTAGGTGGTCCTCATACTTGAGCCGTGTGTCCTTCACCGGACATTGGTTATGTAAAGCTGGTCTTGAATCTTAAAATCATGTTATGTATCAGGGGGATGAAAAAAAATCTCCAGTAAGCTCATGTTATCCATATTCCTCGTATACTGAGGTCTCAGATTGCATTTGATTTCATTACAGGGCAATGAATTGTCTTGCTCGTTCTACATCAGAAGCTGCAGGAAATATCTGCCAGTAGGGAAGCCATTAACCTCTTGGATTCCTTATGAGTTTCTAATCTATTTCATACTAATAAACACATACAATGTTTAGCCTGGAAATATAATACCTTCAAAACAACATTTACTGGAAACGGCCATAGAAATATATTATATGTTCTAGAGCAATAGTGGGTGACATCCAGCCCTTGAGCACCCACCCTGTATCTACTTAGTCACAGACAGAAGCTGTTATCTGTCAGAGTAGTAAAATTCATTCTTGGAGGTTATCCAGCCCAATTTTTCATTTTCAACTTGAGTGAGGGGGAGATGGGGAAAAAACAAAAAAAAAATCCCCTTATTCTCCTGTCCCCGCTCTCCTGTGTCCTCCCAGCATGGTCCGGTCCTGCTCCTTAGCTTTCGTCTTATGTTGGAAGTCCCTATCAGCTATGACGCCCCATGTCTCCAGTCTGCTGCTTTAAGGGTTTCTAGTGTAGAACGAGAAAATTAATGCTCAAACTTAATTTTTAATTTTTTTTTTTTTTTCGGCATCATCTGAACTACTAAATAGCTTTTCACTTATTGATATTCCATAGGTATTTCAATAGTTAGTCTTCTTGAACTGCACCAATATTAACGGGCTCTATATCCTCCATTGAGGGGAGACATGGCTTCTTCTTCCAAAAGGCTGAATGTTTCTTTTGCCAAGTGTGTGGTTTTTTTTTTTTTTTTTTTTAAAACTTGAGGCCATATCTAGTTAAATTAGTTCGATGAATGCACAAATCCATCCTATAATCTTACCATGTTCATACAAAGGAACGCAAAAAAAACCTCCACAATCCAAATCTGTCATTTGGACTGGACTAAATCCCTGGATCAACACTAGACTAAGTCTCCTGACTCGTCATAAACATGCATGCTTAGTAAGATTGTAATACAATATGACTACATACATGCAACCTCTTCACGTCAAACAAGGGACATGGGCATTAGCTATTTTACAGGTTTTGGAGGGTGTTGAAGATCATATCCATAGCCACCCTAATGTAATAGTTTTTTATTAGAGGGTGTTTTGATATGACATAGTAACCCGGTTCCATAAAGTGGAAAGACTCCAATCCATTGACAGGTCACCCAATAATCTTACATGTAATTGGTTTCAGCACCTTGGAGAGCACAGAAGTCCTAGTCTTGGTTGTCATCCAGTGAGTTTTTAGAAGAGATGTCAGTGTGTATTTTCCTTCCGTTATAGAATTATTAGCAGTACATGATAAATGTCTTTGGTCATTTTCTTCATTGCTGTGTTCAATCTGAAAGTCGTAATGTAAATATCAGCCTGTCAACCAAGTGAAAGGATTTGTTTGCACCCTTTGTCCCGGCCATAGTGACGGTAAAGATTAATTATTCCTTTGTGGCTGAAAACTGAAGCAGTGTATAGCTGAAAAATCGCAGCGCTGCTCACTTAGTGGCAGAGGTGGAAATTAAATAAAAGGACATTTCATTTTTACACCAGCTTTCAGTCTTGTGTTGGACAGAAAAGAATAGCATTAACCAAGGCCAAAGCTGAAATCTAATTGAGAACAAAGTAACTGGCAGCTTCCAAATTGCATAACAGTAGTGTCAGTCACAACCGTATAATACAGCTGTGTGCATGAGCCCTATTGTGTCTACAGCGCTCTCCATCTGTCATATAAAAGGCTCATTGAGCCTTAAGGCTGTGCTCCCAGAATCAGTCTCCCATTGTTTTCAAAGGGAGGCAGGGATTGCGGAAAAAAGGAGCGTCCTGCGTGATCTTGTTGCGTTTTCCGCAGCTACTGCATTGGCATCCCGTCTGTTACACCACGGCAAAAACGCCGGTGGCGGAAAATGAAGAGGAATTCCTTTTCGTTTTCCACCATGGGAACATACCCTTAAAAGATACCATTTTAAATCTCAATTTGTAGACAAAGGTTAAATATTTCTGAATTATTTTTTTTTAATTTTAAAATATATATATATATATATATATATATATATATATATATATATATATATATATAAATTTTTTTTTTTTTTTTTTTTTTTTTTTTTTTCTTTCTTGTCTTGATCGGTTGCCAGTGGATATGACCATGAATGCAGGATCTGTATGGTCTACCATTTGTTAGAATCCCAGCCACGATTTCCTTATCTTTTCATGTCTCCATTGTCCACATTCGCTATTTCTGCCACCTGGGTTGGCAACTGATCAAGACGAGACTCCATCTGTCTACAAAACGTAATAGTCTCATCTCCAACCACTGTCTGCCGAACACTTGTCCGACACCCGTTACTCCTGGCACCTCTGTACACATTGAAATCGCATGAATTGCTGGCCAAGCAACCCATTCAAAGGGAATAAGATAATCCTATCCAATTTTTCTCCTGATGTCCCATCAAGAGAGGACCACCATAAACCTAAACCAAACACCAGAGAAATTGTCAGAACTCTTCTGTATATGGAAGCTTTCTGTACCTCCTGTATGAATCTGGCTTCTTATGAAGACGTATGGAGGATTTTCTGCTAGCTTCTGTATAAATCTAAGAGTAAATATGATGGAGTCCGATGGAACATGCCATAAATGTTTACGGGGTAGTATACGCTTTCTAAAAGCATTGCTTCTGATTTGGAAATGGCATGTACGGCAACACTTGGACAGTACAGCTCTTTACACAAAGATCTGTCCGCAGTATGTGACTTTGGCCATTGAACATTGTTGGAAATCCAAATTTTATAGTCCTATTCTTAATTTCCCTTTAATATTTTTGATGTTTCTGAAAAATTCCCCAAGAGTCGTATATTAATGATGGTAGTACTTAGGCAGCTTTTGCTAAGATTGCTCCAAAACTAGACCCCCAAATTGTGCCGAATCGGTAGGATCTATATTGACTGCTCCCCCCCCCCCCCCGCTAACACTTTATTTATATATGAATGGTCTCCTCCTTGCAATAAAATACGACAAAACAAGTATATACAGTATAATGTCTGAGCGTTCAAAAATGTTATATAAACCAAAACTATTGTGAAAGGACATTTTTGCCAAAACCAATGTGTACATATAGATGAGCTTAAAGAGTATAATTATTTGCTAATTTTATTTTTTTATTTTTTTGACAGCATGTAATTTGTTTTGCTTTTTATCCTGGCTTTGCTTTGACAGCTGACAGCACATTTGACAGTGGTCAGGGGTCTACAGTGTATTCGGATTCACAAAGCAGTCAGCAAAGTGTAATTTACTCCTCTCTGCCAGACTCTCTACCGCCTGCGGTCCAGCGAGTGTACAGTCCACCCATCATCGAGGGCCAGGCTCTATCACAGAGTCCTCAGCATCAGCTGGGGCAATACCAGCAAGCTGCAACAGTAAGTGTCTTTGTGTTGCTTAAGGAAGAATTAAAGTCGTGTTCCAGTCAAAAGCATTTATTACCAGATGGTCAAAGTTAGATTGGTGTCAGTCCTCGCATTGGGCTCCCCACTGATCTCTAGAATGAAAGACCGTGGTGGTCCCCCATTCCTTCCTACTTGCATGACCTTTTGGTTGTGGTCCTGCTGGGACTCTGCTCCTGTGCGTAGGTAATAAAAGTTTTTGACTGTAATGCCCCCTTTTTAAGCTTATATTTGATATTTTGGTATGTTCTGAATTTCATGTAATTTTTTTTGTTTTGTTTTTATTTGCTGGAAATTCAGCAAAATATTATTGTCCCACCCTTTGTTAAAGAACTTTTTGATTCAGGAGTTTCCTTTCGGTGCCCCCTGTTTAGTAAACCCTGCATGGGTTACACTGACTGTCAAACAATATGTAGTAATTCAGTAGTTGAAACGTCAAACCCTGACAAGTGCTATATGTCCTGCTCAAAATGCGCTAATGTTGGATGTCCAAAGCTATTTCTGAATACTGCTCACTACGACACCAGGAACACTCTTCCTTGTGAGCAGTACAAGTCCTCGAACAGTGACGTTTCTTCAAGATTCCTCTCCTCTGACAAATGTGACAATGTTGACCAAAACCTTCTTCACGTGACTCCACATTCGTGTTCCACACTCCGCAGACATAGTGATCCTGCTGTGACTTCTAGTACAAGGACGGATTTGATGGCTTCAGTTTCTGCTGAAGATCCGCCAGATACCAAAAACCTAACGCTAAGATCCATGAAGACCACACAAAACTACAACCCTTGCCCAGCATGTTCACAAGAATGGAGACCTCCACAGAGGTCGTCTTCCTTTCGCTCTTCACTTTCTTCGACTCCTTGTTTATGTGATCTTGAGAAATATTATAGGCCCTTGCCGCTTCACAGAGGACAAGGGCAGAGTCTAGATATTTCATGTCTCCATGAGCTACTAAAAGTTATCATGAACCAGAAGACGACCTCTTTGAGAGTACCATTGCCAGTATTTTTGGGTGTTCATGAATTGCACAACCTCGGAGAAGAAAAATATATGATACCGCTTACTGGGGACAACCATTTTGGAAGGTCCTGGAAATCAAACTCTTCCACAGAAGTCAGTTGGAAGAAGTCTTTTACTGGAAGAGATGGCTGCCATGTGGTAGGTCAAATGACTGTTTTTGTCATCCCCATGTCTTTCCAAGGAATAGGCGAGATCCTTGACTTAACCATGTACACTTTTGCTTGGTCTGTAGTGACCCCCTTGTCTTGAATGCGGAGACTGTTACTACCTCTTCTTCTCCTTCGCTATCCCTTCTTGTTTTAAAGTGCTAATTATTCTGTGATTTTTGTCAAGTGTCCTAAAAAGCCTGTTATTTGTTTAAGTGGAAAAAAGGCGTAGGAGAGAAAATGATCATTCAGTAGCATCCTTAGCTAGTGCGAGACCCAAGCCGCATCTGATTACACATGCAGTGCTGCAGAACCGGCCTGCCTCTCTCATTTCCTCTCTGCATGAAGCAATAACCTAGGCAGTTTGATTGAGAGCAGTAATTAAAAAACTTGCACACTCGGCAAAAACAGGCAACCAATAAATTAGGCATTGAAATGTGGTCTCGGACAGAAACCACTCTCCTGGACCTTTTTATCAGCTGATAATTTCTTCCCATGATTGGAGCCTGCCAGGCATTTCCTGCCCTTTGCAGAAAAAGACAGAAACACATATTCTATGCATTAAACCACCGACGTTGCCTGCTTGCTCGCGTTCGCTTGTTTAATTGGCTCATTTACTGAGCTGATCTTTTAATCACATTTGGCCATGTGCAGTCATCTCCTGTCTCCAGATGTCTGTCCAAAAAAGAGATTCAATTATTCAGATCCTACGCCCCTGAATATTTAGTATCCATCAGATGGGATTGCCCCTGTCTGCTCATGCATGTGTCTGTCCCGCAATCTATTTTTAAGCTGTTGATACAGAACATTCTCCAAGAGGCGGAAATTAACCTCGGCTCCTGCCGCTTCCCCAGCTGAAGGTTGCTGTGCCAAGACATCAAGCCTCCACGATCTGCCACTTTTGATTGAAAATTTTTTAAGAAAACCAAGGCGGAAGAAAGTTAACATGTACTGTTATCTAGCGTCACAAGGAATTTAACTGGGAACTTGTGTTATGGCTGCTGAGTATTCTGTGCAGGGATGTAGATTTATGGTCAAAGGATTAAGATGTATGCCAATTTTTATTTATTTATTTTTCCCAGTTTGAAAAATGACATTTTGGCATTGAGATTTTTTGTATTTTTTGCAAAACTATGAATTTTTGGCCAAATTAACATTACTTTTGTATTGCTTAAAGGGGTCATGACACTGAGCATATTTATCCTCTATCCATAGGATAAATGATAACTAGCTGATCATTGGGGGTCTGGCTTTTGAGAGGGGGCTGTTTTTACCCCAGTGTGAATTCAACCTGAATATAGCAAGGCCTGAAAGTAGGCATGGCTCTTCTGCACAAGATGTACTTGCGTCCCCGCTCATTTCAATGGGAGCGCCGAAGATGTTCAAAGTACAGCACTCAACTATCTCAGACACTCACATTGAAGTGAATAGGAACACAGATATGTCCCATCCAGCAGGGGCACGTCAGCATTCACCCTAGCTGATCAGGGGTAAAACGCCCCATTCTCAGGATGTCGGCAGTCAGACCCACATCGATCAGCGGTTTACCTGTGTCCTATAGAGAGCAGATAAATAGTGGGTCTGACTGCTGAGGGTATGGGGTATGCTCTAAAGGTTGAGTGATGGGTACAAAGCATCTTGCTCTAGTGATAAAACACATGGGAATGCTTCATAAGGTCCTCTCTCCGTGAGCCTGGGAAGGTCCTTCTAGCACAAGGTTCAGATACTGCAGATCAAAAATATTGTCGGGTGTTCTCTCCTTACCTGTTAAAAAGTTCCAAAAATTCCACATTTTTATCCTTCTATGCAATGTTGGTTATTTCCCGTTTTTATATGTTTGCTTTGTCTGGAAGCCTTAAAGAGAGAAGATGAGAATCGATAAATAACATTGTCTGTTGTTCCATTTGTTTTTTAGCATGGGGTTTCTAGCGCCCCTACATTGCACTCTGGACTACCACAACATCATTACCAAGACCCAAGCACATCGTACCCGGTTGTGCAGCCAACCACTGTTGCGTCTCTGCATTTTGGTCCTGCCACATCTGTATTATCCAGCCAGGTCAGAAAGTAATCTCTATTTTGTTTCGGGTAAATTAAGTAAATCTATTTTTTAAATATACGATTATGTAACAGGATTAATGTTATGGGGGGGGGGGGGGGGGGGCTTGCCAGGACCTTCATCTACTAGCTGGAGTAAGAAGTGACTTTAGAGAGTGACTCTTGGCCATTATTCACTGTTGTGTGAATGTAGCCTGTGTGACATCTTGACAGTGCATGGTCACTGAACGTCATGTCCTACTTTTGGCCGTTTTGCACCTCTTTTATGACTCTAGTTTTACACTGGAGGAACCAACATGTCCTATGTTTCCCAGGCCATCCATGGATTGCTTTGTATGGTAACTGTGTAATTCTGCCTTTCTCCTGTGATGGCGCTGTATGGAAATTGAATACTTGCTGAGATAACTGCAAGATATTATCATCAACGTATCATTGGAGGATGGGGGGGGCACTTTAAGAGTGTCTGTAAGTGTAGTACCAGCCACATTTCAGTATTGTACAGATTATCTTAATATTACATTATGACTAATATTATCCTAACCTACTTGTACTTCTCCATGTTTCCGCCCAACAACAGCCAGTTCAACACCAACCTATTCTACAGCAAATTCCAGCCGGGCAGACCGTCTGTCCAATGCAACCTACCTCCCATACATACCAGTACCAGCCCCCGCTCACTCCAGCACCGCTAAAACCTCTGCAGATCTCCACAGCACCACTGCAACAGCACCAGGTACCGGCATCCCAGTACAGCCATGTGGATGTATTTTTGTAATGTTTGTATGTCATTTGCTACATAGAGCATTATGGATGCAGCTGTTTTTGTTGGCTTGGTTCATTGATGTACAAACCCTGTGTTTAATACAAGTATATGCCTCGGCTGTAGAAATGTCTTACATAGATATGTTTCCAAAACTTAGTGGTATCCATTGTCACCATATCCCGTGACGGAGAGGGCCCTACCATACTTGTTACTCATGGTATTACTAGTGCACCATGTTTCTTTCTTAAGAAAGGCTGATAAGTTCTACTGACCCATCTGTTGGACCCCCAGCGATCCGACACTTATCCTTTTGATAAAGCTAAATGTATTTATAGGTAATTTATAAATCTATCCACTTGCCCTCAATGGGGTGTTGGCACAATGGACATAAATTTATCTATCCAAAAGCTTTAAATGGAGGGTCAAGCATATGAGGTGTCGTTCCATTCAGTGTCTATGGGACTGACGGAAATAACCAAGTGATGTACTCGGGTGTTGTCATCAGTCCTATAGACTTTCCAATAAAAGTGCATTTCAGCATGTGCGGTGCTTTTTAGAGTCCAAAGCTTTGTTCAGTAGTAGTTATACAGTAAGTAGGAACTTGGGGCTATAGGACCCCTTTCTACTATCATGGAGATCCATTAGTAGTAGGCTCTGTGATCAGGCTTTAATTGTGAAAAATTGTTACCTCCGTATATGATTCTAAATGAACTGTAACTGCTTATATGTAACTGCTAGTAGTTCAGTATTTTTTATATATATTTTGTGTTTTAGTGCTTTTGCTCTTTTGTAAATTTTGAGTTAATTTTGCATTTCCAAGTGGTGCAGGTCAGCTGGCCCTGCCTTGGCTCTATATGAAGCTCACAGTTATCACTAGCTATGGTTTCTGATGCAATATGTGCAATAATTCTTTGTTTTTTGTTTTGTGCATTGTTTTTCAGCTTCCTCCGTATCCTCTCATTCCAGCAGTTACTCCTCTAACAGGACTCGAGAGCCTCCCTGCCAATCTCTCTGACTTACCTGCTGTCTGTATCACTCCCCTGCCTGCTCCCTGTCAGTATTTCCCTCCAGGTGTGGTTATGCCCAACCTTCCTGTGACTCCCGCAGGGCCCCCAACAGGGCAAATAGTCAACCCGCAGTTGGTGCTACCCTTTGAGGCAAATCTTATGCAAAATATACAGGTGGCTTCTGTACCTTTATTAGCTGTGGCTCCCCCTGGTGGCACTGGAGTACCAACCCCACAACCGCTGCCAATGCATCCCCAAACACAAGCGTACCAGGCCTCCTTTCAACAGATCATTCAGAGTGATGTCCCTTCGGTTAATCACTCACCAAGTATTCCGCCCGTGTCACAGCAACCCCATCCACCTCCTCCTCAGTCACATCATCTGAGCATAACCCATCCTCCCGATCAGACTACATCTGGGGCTGGGAACCAGGTAATACTTTGTAAGATCCCTATCATTTCTGTTTAGTCTACTAAAAGAACAATATAAGAAGCCCAACTGTTTTCAAGTACAGGGTCATGGGCAAGGACACAATCGGTAGGTCCGAGAGATCCAAATAAAACTGAGGAATGTCATACACATACAATGTCCTTTTATCAGAAAGGGCATGCTGGCATGTTGTGGTTGCTAAAACATGTCAGTCTTATGTGTTACATGCTTACATTACATGGGGATGTGGATTCAAGCATTAAAATGTAAAGTAGGGGGACATTTTGCTTCTAGTTCTAACCTATTAGTTTTTGGGTTTTTTATCTTCCTCTTTTTCCACAGTTAGAATTTTTTTTTATATGTAGCACCATATAGGGATCACAATGTACATTTTTCCCTATCAGTATATTCTTGGAGTATGGGAGTAAATCCAATGAAATACGGAGAGAACATAAAAACTCCTTGCAGGATTCGAACCCAGTACTTCAGCGATGCAAGGCTGCAGTGCTAACCACTGAGCCACTGTGTTGTCCCCTCACAGGTAGAAATTGAACATTGATCTCCTTTCTTACACTCGGTCCCAGATTGTACCATTTGGCAATTTGCTCCATGCATTGACTAGTAAATGGCCTTGCTGTGTAGCTGCTGTACAAGCCTTTGCACAATTATAGGGAACATCGGTACTGTGTATATGGAAAACCCATGGTCTGCGTTCACATGGTCGTACGTCCTGAGAATATTGGCACGTAGTAAACATTATTTCTGCAATAAACCCTTTTATTCACAGACCTTGTACTACATATAAGATTGTTCTACTATTATAAGTACAGCTCCCTACAGACAGACTGAAGAGTACGTCTTGCAATGAGGAAACAATTCCTCCTTCACCCCATGTGCCATGTTTCACTAGATGATACTTTCTTAAATGAAATGTATGTCTATGCAGATCATTCTAGTGAGGCAGTGTTAGTTATACATTCTTAGTGGAATACAGTACAGCTTCTGCTGTATGCTTAGTGAAAGCAGAATGTTGTTTGGGCTGGACATAAGCTTTCCTTCTGCTTCTAAGACGAAGTTCAGATCTGCGCACAGTTGGACCACTTAAACTGCGGTTACCCGCGGACCCCATGGACTATAATGGGATCCTTTGGGTGTCCACTGTTATTGCATTGAAAACGTCAATCCTCAATGTAGAACTTTTCTCTCCGCCGATGTGACCTTAGCCTTATAGAGCATGCACAGATTGGGCAGAGGCTGTAGTACTCCACTTTTTGGCAGGCAGCGGAGCAGATGTGGTTGCAGTGGTAATGGCACTGAGAGCGATATTCGTGACGGAGCAGGATAGTGTTAAATTCAGAGTGAGACAATAGTAATGTGGATATGGTTGCGACTTAAAACCAACATTCAGTTTACAGTCTTAGTCCTGTACCTGCATATTCTGGTATCATGGTAGTGGCTTACTGCTGCTTCTCTTAGGCACCTGTCATCCATAGGGGTCTGTTATGCCCCAACTCAATTATAAGAGGGGCTAGAGCTGCCTAAAGCTATCCAACCTCCTGACCTAGACTGACCAGCCTTAGCCTTATTCCATGGTCTTCCAACGACCGAAGCAAAATGTATCACTAATTTACATAAATGGCAGACCCTTTATTGAAAGGGCAATGTCAACCCTGTGTTCATAGGCTGAACATCCCCTTTTTATTAGAAAAAGATACCTATGCTATGAAACTTGGCATCTGTGATCTTTTCTTTTTTTTTTCCTTCTTTTTTTTTACTTTGTATTCTTATTTCCATTTCACATCTTCATTTTACAGATCTGTTAATTTACCAAGCGATTGCATTTAGGAAATTTAATTTTGGGACTGGTATAAATGGTCAATGAGGTGTGGAAGTAATGGAATTCCTTAGAAATTCTTGTCTTCTATTCTGATGTGATGTGTTTTATGCCTGCTGATATTTATATAGCAGGCCGTGTGTTTTAAAACCCAAAGTGACTGACTATACATATGCCCCCGTGTTATACAGGTCATTGGTCTTCCGCAGTATTCGGTGGAACTGGGCACTACAATGATCCCTGTTGCATCAGTGATGTCGCCACCTGTGCATCTTGCGACTGATACTCCCCCACCCTTACAAGGGCAAGATCCACTTGCACAAGTATCCTACCCACAGGTCATAACGGAGGTGACATTTCCTGAAAATCCAAGTATGCATGTAGGGTCTGGCCTACCGCAGCCTACTGATCCCCATAGCCTGGCCCAGTGCTCAGCCACCCGGTCATACAAAGATTCCAGTCAAGAGGTGCCTTGTTTTGTTTTGTTTTTTATCACTGAAATTACAACCTAGATTCATTTCAGTGATTTGAATATTGTTTTATAATGTGTCTTGCCTTTTATTTATTTCTTTTCTTTTAGGAAGCAACGTTTCAAGAGAATTTGCAGACCTCTAATCAAAGCTATGACAAGTGAGTGCACTTAAAATTGTGATACTATACATTTTTTGGGGGGGATCTATTCAAGGTGCTGTTCTATTAGACACTTATGTCAAATTTACAGGATAGAACATACGTGTCACATTGTTGGCAGTCCTACCACAGGGTCCTGCAGTGATCAGGAGAAAGGGGAACAAAGTGCGTTTTCCTTCTTAAAGAAGCACCAGTATATGTTCTTGATGGCACCCCATTCATTTCTATGGGGCTGCTGGTTATTGTAGTGCCAACAGGCCCATGGTAGTGAATGGAGAGTCGGTCTTGCAACTACACGGACTCTTAATTCACATGAGGGGGGGGGGGGCTTTCTACTCCCATTCACCTGAAATTTCGGGTAACATTTGATTTTCTGGCAGTATTTATAGCCTTACAAAAGCTTTGTGATATACTTTATTAACAAATTTTAGCTCCTTTCAGTGAAATCCTGCATTTTTTTTCTCTTTCCCTTGCTTCTCTGTTGAGAGCTGTCCCTTCTTCTCATGGTGTATGGGCTGTGTGACATGAGGATGGATCTCTTCAGATGGCTATATCTCAGGCATTATAAAGGCTAGTAACTTACTTTTGATGCCCTGTGAAATAGGATACTGGTATTCTCATTTTTCATATGATACAAAGGTTGCCATTATACCTGTCCAGAGAAATCATACTATGTATACGTAGTATCGTATAAAGGATGAGAATCCCCTCTTTCATATTTTAGAATACCTGAGAGATAGCGGTTTGAAGTGACAGTCCCCTACCCTCATTTTTTCTTCATTTCACACAGTCTGTACTCTGTGAAAAGCGGGGACAGCCCTCAATAGAGAAGCAAGGAGAAGAGTGGAAAAAAAAAATTCGCAAAAAGGAGCCAAAATGTGTTAATAAAGTATATTACAAAATGTATTACTGACACAAATACTGCCATAAAATCAAAAGTGGCGTACAAGGCACGATAAATCAATGAGGAAATGTCTGGCAAAGACTCTTGCAGTGGTGCAGCCTCAGACCTTGGGCCTGCAACCTCAGCTAATCCTATATCTGCTTTTACCCCCCGCCCCACTGTAGATTTGCTGGGGGTCATTAGCTTATTCCCACGCTCTGACGCCTCAGTAATAATTTCCTTTTTCCATTGTTGGGATATGTTTCTGATACGGCTACGTCACTCTTCGATATAGAAGTATTTGGAGGTTGTGTAAGGAAGAATCCCTTTTATATTTCCACTTTTAGTTATATAGGCTCTGATGCGGCATCTGGTAAAGAAATGAGTGATGGGTATGAGGGCATTCATGGCAGCAGTAAACAAGATGGAAAACCAGCAAGAAGACATCACCGGAGGTCGTCTCGTACTCGCTCTCGGCAGGAAAAGACCAACAAACCCAAACTGACCATACTCAATGTAAGACCGATTAGACTCAGGAAAAGAATTTGTCTTTGAATTCTATGTCCTCTTATTCTTATGATGACTAAAATATTGCTGAATTTCAAAATTACTATATTTATTTAAAAAAAAAATAATTGAAAATTATAACCGTTCTTGCGGCTTGTATACCCAGCGGCCCAGTCGTGGGACCTCACATAGTGACAGGAGGGGCAGCATCCTATACAAAGGCTTATATTATTTCATGGTCACTTCTCATAGGTGTGTAACACGGGAGACAAAATGGTGGAATGTCAGCTGGAGACACACAACCATAAAATGGTGACTTTTAAATTTGACTTGGATGGTGACGCCCCGGAGGAGATTGCCACGTATATGGTAAGTGACTATGATATGCAATATTGCAAATGTGACATTTGTAATAGTGGGCATACACATAACACTGTCTAGTGCATGACCAGGGACTGTCTAGCGCATGACCAGGGACTTTTTTTTTTTTTTATCCACTGGCAGTAAGCAGAATGAATGACAGCGCATAGAGATCTAAAAAACTGTGAGGGATTGATACAGAAAGTATATTATAAAATTGTACAAGTTTTTATTATACGAACAATAATATTTTTATTATCTGAAAATGTACATCCCCTTTAACATTACATTAATGGCGTCTAACAACCCCATATACACAGAATACTATTGAACCCAGACAGGAGCAGGGAGTCGGGCGCTAGGTGCTGATTCAGGTCATGTTACCCAATGTCAGAATCTGACAAAAGGCTAAAAAGGGGTATTCCTATTTCATCCAAACATGGCCGAAATGGGAATATGAGGCTCGTTCTCCCAACCCCCTTAGCTTTAGTGCTTTTTTCTTTTAATTTCTAGGTCACTATAACCTGTGATTTTAACTCTGACCACTAAGCCTACTAATAGACTTGCCTATACTGTAGGGGTTTTTTGTTGCACCTCATTTACATCACAAACCAGACTAAAATGAAATGAACCTCAAGCAAGATGGCCGCCCAATAATCATGTACAGAAAATAGAATGAAAAAACCTACAAGCTGGCAATAAAAACAGATTATAAAAAGTGATAGATTTCACTCTTCGGCTTTAATAAATACATAAAAAATGGCGACGCTTTCCTATTAATAATTGCATTTTGTTGGCGGTCTGTATGCTGGGGAAGAACATGCACATAACAATATCTATGGACGCTTATCAAAAAATTCTATTTCTTTTCCTTTTTTGCCTCCAATGTTCCTGCTAGGGCTCATAGATCAGAGATATTGTGGCACATAATACATCTGTGGAATATTCTGAGATTGCAGCATTTTGTGTTATCTCTTTCCTTCAGAGCTGTAAGCTTAGTAATATGGTTTCTATTGTAAGAGCGCTGCCTTCCGCATTAACATATTGGGATCCTTCCAGGTGGAAAATGAATTCATACTGCAGGCCGAGAAGGAGATTTTCATTGAGCAGATGAAGGATGTTATCGACAAGGCCGAGGACATGCTGAGTGAGGATACCGAAGGAGAGAGGAGCTCCGATCAAGGGGCAAGTCCTCAGCAAACAGACTCCTTTAGGGTGGAAATGAGGGAGGTACGGTACACGTTTTGTGTATGGGACGCTTGCTGCTTTCCGTCATGGATTAGTTGTGACCTGTCGGTGACATGACAGCTATCCCTATGAAGACACTGACTGCTGTCCACCCCCGGCTGTCAGCACCTGTCTCTCTCAGCCGCATAAATTATAGATTTATTGCAAAGTAATTTATTGGAAGCATGACCACAAAGGACCAGGGATGTGCTCAGAATAATGGTCATGTCCACTGCGGAATTTATTTTTTTATTTTTATTGGCCATTTAGCCTTTTTACAGAATTATATGCGCTATTGGTGACATTTGATGTCTTGTAAACCTGCCAAGCCTGGTGCGTCTATAAAAACAGAATGAATAGTGGGTTGTGTAGTACATTGTCGTGCGGCTGTAATGGATGGATAGACTTCTATCATTTGATAATTAAAAAAAAATTTCTGAAAAATAATGCCGAAAATATTGATGTTTGGGTGAGGCCATATAACTCGCATTCATTTCAGTGGAGACTGCTACTCAGCCAATTTTTGACATTTGGACCCATTTTTAGCCCTAATTTGGACTGATGGATGTGGCGATCATGTTTTTATTTTATTTTTGTTTTTCCATCTCCACATTTGAGTCCATAACTCTTTCTATTTCTCTGTTGCCAAATGAGAACTGTATTTTTGTGGAACACGTTCTATTTTTGAGCCTAACATTTTGGAATACGTGTTTTTTTTTTTTTTTTTTTATTAAGAGTTTTCCAGGGCTTTTTAACCAATGACCTATCTGTTGTCAGTCACCCAGGGCCCCTGTGGGTCACACAAATGAAGCGGCAGTGGCGTTCCCTGTTTGCATCACAGTCCCATGGGACATCGAGCCACGATCAGGCCATATGACCAATAAACAGTCTCATCCAAGTGAATGGGCTGAGCTGTGATGCCAAGCAGAGGTGTTGTACTGATGAAGCTGCAGCCGCTTCAAACAGTTAATTGGTCGGGGGCCCTGGGTGTCCTACTACTGCCAATCCAGAGAATACTTAATCAATTAATAAGTCCCATAAAACTCCTTTTAATATCTTTGGGAAACTGCATTGAAAAAAATCTGCAATTCTGCTAGAATCTCTAGAGTTCTGACTCAATCAGTGAGAGCCAGCTTTATAATGCAACTCCAGTGCTGGCACGTTTCCAGTTCTGTAACACGTTTTGTAGTAGTGATGTCCTCCCTGGACACCATGGATATGCAAACACATTGTAGCATGGGCCGCTTCTTATTAACTTTATAGTCTCTGTATAGTGTACACATTCATTATAATGCATTATTTTTACCCTTCTTTTTCTAAGGAAAATCCACTCAACCCTGTAAGAACCCCGGTATATCAGCAGAATGGTATGAAGTTTAGATCTGTGGGTTTTATTTGTTTTTTTTTTGCTGTGTATTGTTTGTTTTGTTTTGTGTTAAAAAAGTCTACAGAACTCCAGTTTTGACCACTTGTTTGCCTTTCTTGTTTAGTTTTGCATACAGGAAAGCGATGGTTTATCATCTGTCCAGTGAAGGAATGCCCAATTTCTGCAGAAGTGCCAGGGCTTAATGGCAGCAAGGAAATTCCAAGTAATGTTACAGGTAATTGATATAATCGGTCATATGTGTACAGTACGTGTAGGATAACATTATCTTACCATTATTGCATGTATCAGCAGTTTTTTCCTACGAAGCTTTAATCTGCTCTCCCTGTGCTCTGCTACCTATGACTTCCACTACTACATACTCACACCAACAGCGGTGTCATGGAAGACATAATATAGTAATACAGTACTAAGCTGTGAATCCAGCACTGGGGTGAGACAGTAAAACTCTTACTGTAACCAGCAACAGGGTCTTTGTATCTCTCTGCAGATGCTCCCTCCTCCTCCTCCCCTCTCCATAGAGTTCTATGTATGGGCAACGGCATCTGGCTCTGTGTGTTGTGTGCAGTACAGATGTCTAAAACTGCCCTAATTCCTATCCATCCCCTCTAAATGACGTGGCAGGACACATGCCAAAGTGTCGCACTATTCAGCTCCTCCCAGACAAGTCTCTTGTTTTTTTGAGGCACATGGGGGACCTGGAGTCCTGCACTGGTGACCTGAAATACCCCTGGCTCCCGTTATAATTGGGTAGTCGCCTCGCTCTGAATTATATAGTTTAGTGACTATTTTTGAGCCGTAAGTATTTCATACACCGTAACATTTCGGCAGTGCATAAATGAATATATTTTAATAGACATTGAGAAATCTACCCTCATCTGCATATTCCCCTTCAGAGATGAATGAGAAGGAAATGATGTCTCCGAACCTGCAGGGCATCCAGCCAATGTTCTAGAATATTTTCCAGGGTAATAAGTGTCTCTCTCTTTAGATTGGTTTTCAGAAAGTCAAACATTTGTACTATGGGCTCCATTCCATCAAGTTCTCATTCTAATTCCCACTGAAGGACATGTAGATGTAGTTCATGGCAGGTAATTGGATGAGGTGAGGTCTTCTGTATAGTGCTGGACCTACGTCTACAGTTTCCTGACCACGATCTTCACCATTTGATAATAGTCTGTTTTTCCTCTTATGTGATCTAATAAAGGGGTCCTCAATTATATACTTGATCATGTTGGTTTATAATGGAGTAGTCAGGACTATATGATGTTAGGACACTTTTTTTTTTTTTTTTTTTTTTTTTTTTTTTTTTGAATGGCTGCAGTACCGGAATCTACCACTATGCTGCTGAACCAGCCTTGTATTTCCATAGGATGCTATATTCTTATTTTATCACTTCTATTCTCGGTGTAACCCTCCAGCACCCTGTGGTTCTACTCTATCGACCTAAAATTACATGAACTGTGGGGGATCGAAGTGTGAGGGCCATGTCCTTTGGGAAGGCGTACATTATGCAATAACAGGCAGGGAAGCAACTAGTGCATTGGGAAGGAAGGGGGGGGGGTGGAGTGAGCCAGCTGTATTTTTAGTAACAGCAAAGGATTTGGGGAAATGTAACTTAGAATTGCACATACGGTTTGCTGTAAGCTGCGCAATTTTTGATTCTGAAAGACCTAGCCCTGTCCAAGTTGACTACTAAACTGATTTTGGGAAGCCCTTTTAATTCATAGAAATTGAGAATTCGGAGACTTTTCAGAGACTGTGGTGTGCCAGGATCCATGGGGGACCCGACTTGTAGCAAAACATGTTAGAATTTGTTAAAATAAGAGAAGCCCTTTATATTGTATAGCTAGCTGGATTTCGTCAGACATCAAACCTAAAGAACATGTAGTTCTATGGTGTGGGTGGCATGTTAGCTCGCTGGTTATCTCTGCTGCTTTGCAGTTCAGATCCAGCTGGGTTTCCGCCTACACTCCAAAAACTACTAATAGTTAATGGGCTTTCTAAAATAATTGACCCTTGTATGTGTTCTATGTACATGATCCGGAGATTGGATTGTCTGCAGATATTCTATATACAGCACATCTTCCCTATCATCTATACATGGTGGTCTGTGTGACCCTAGGACTGTTGAGTTAACTTTTAATGGGATATGCAATCCCATTCTTCTGGTAGGGTGTGAATAGGCTCAATACCTGCCTATATGAGCGAGAGGTTGGCTAAAGAAAAGTGCCCTTGGTAGTTTTGGCGATGATAAAGTATATGTTCGGCACAAGTTTCCTCCATTAGGCTGAATGGGACAGAGTTGCAGCATGGCCATGAGTTAACCTTTAGGAAGTTATGCTATTGCCGTCCTGTTCTGCTGGATAGGAGAGAGATTGGCTAAAAAAAAAAAAAGAGTGCATACTGTTATACGTATAGATATATTGCCTTCATTTGTCAAATAGTGTTTTTAGAAGTGCTTGCCATGATAAAGTATATATTTGGCACAAGTTACCTCTAGCGGATGCTCCATTAGGGCGATTATAAAAGTAGAAAATGCAGAAAAAAAATACTCCATAAAGTCATTTCAAGGATCAGTAGATTTATAGCGTAGCATAGATGAAGTCGGTGGCCTGACTGCACCAATATTTTACGACTCTCAGTTTAGCAGTTTTAGGCCATTTTATACAAACTTACTGTAAAGCCCGTCCTATCACATTAAAACTTGGATTATGCCACTAGGTCTCTATGATGCCCCAGATACCCATGTTAAATCCTATGAAGCATCTAACTCTGTGATGCGGTTTGATCCTTATGACGTCCTAGATTCTTATGTTGATGATAGATCAGACACCCTGGATGCCTAGGATGTTATATCCAGTCTAGGGCACCTCTGATGTCTATGGGGATGTTGATGGATCCAGTTTAGGGTGACCCTGATGCCTAGGCGGATACTGTTAGATCCAGCCTAGGATGCCCCTGATATCTTCGGGGATGTTGTTGGATACAGACTAGGATACCATTGATGCTTATAAGGACTCTGATAGATCCCATGACTTCACCCACATTGTGAGTAGGGCAGTAATTTGTACTTTTTCAGCAATTTGGTTGGGTCCAACTCTACAGACCGGCAGGACAATCACACACGAATAGCTTAGTAATACTTGTATATTTTATTAAGATTGATGGGTAATCTTTACATTTCTTACAGATGAACGATTTTCTGAAGATAACAACCAACATGCATGTCCTACAAATGAGGATAAGATGACTTTAACAGAAGCATATGACCAGTCAACGGGAATTCCTGCTTCCATGACACAGTCCTCCTCAACAATCTCCTCCTCAAATGACCTGCAAACGCTTCCAGAATCCCTTTCCTTCCTCCAAGGAGATACTTTAACCCTTGGTGCATCTGCGGTTTTAAAACCAGTTATAGAAGCCCAGCCTGACACTGTAGGGTCTGAAGGACTTCAGCCGAAAGAGGCGCCAGTAGCACCTGTGGTACCGCATCCAGAGCACAAGACATGTGTTTTGCCACCTGGTCAAACTCTCAGTTCAGTTGCTGCAACTGTTCAAGCAGAACCTGTAACATGTGACAAAGTCCATGCTCAAAAACTTCCTCAGGAAAAAGTTCTTGATCTTAAGCCTGAGCGGCAGGTATTGTATGAATCCGATAGTGGTTCTCCTGTTGTAGTCCAGGTAAAGTCAGATAATGGTTTGACTCTTCAGGGTATCCCAAGAACTGATCAATTGCATGTTATTCCAGAAGGATCCCCAGCGTTGCAACCTGCCGTACAGGCACAAGCCCAAGGTTCAGCTCTACCAGTGGTAAACTCTAATCTCCAGCAGTCGGGCATAGAGTCTGATGGAGAAGGTCCACCTAGAGTGGAGTTCACCGATGACACCATTAAAACTTTAGATGAGAAGCTCCGTACTTTACTATACCAGGAGTATGCTCCGGCTAACATGTCTGCTGGAACACCAGAGAACTCTGTCATGTTAGAAAACGCACCGGAGGTCATCAACTCCCAGCCGCTAAACCAGGACATCAATGGAGACCCTCTAAATCTATATAAGACTCTGCCAACTCTACAGGTAGAAAACAGCGGTAATATTGCTTGTGATTTACTGACTCGGAGGGTAAGCTTTTTGTAAATGAATCTTGTACTTCAAGTTTCTTAGAAACTCTATTGGTCTTATTTGGTACATGCGTATACAGTCTGCGCGCATAGATAGGTTCACACGGTGCTTTCTGTGTTCAAAGGGGTTTCCCCAGGATTAGATTAGAAGAGAGGCTTCTGTTGCTTTACTACAGGTAGCGCCATTTTTGTCCAAAGGATGTGCCGTTTATCATCTCATTGCCAGAAGTCCTGTGCCTCACCTGACCGCTGAGAGAGGGATCGGCATTACAGGTCACCTGTTCTTTACAAGCAACCACTGAGGCTAAGCGGCCACATGGGGCACAGGACTCTAGTCTCATGCAGGACCCTCATTGCCAGGACAGACATCGGCAGTGGACAACACTGTGCCTGGGGAAGTATGCTTTTGTTTTTTTTGTTTTTTTCTTCTAATTGTAGCCATACAACTTTTTTAAAAGGGGTTTTCCGGGCAAAAAAAATAATAATTTTACGAAAAATGTCATGTAATGCTATTAATAGGTTAGTAAGTGCAACCAAATACCTTCAGCAGTGTTTTGAGTGATTTCTGGATTTCTCTGGGAGCTCCTGGCATCTCCTGAATCTGTTGACATTGGTAGCTTCCTGTTCTGTTTTCCTATAACTACCATGGTGCATTGCTCTGTACTCAGAGCTGACTCGCACTACCTCCCCCTCTCTCACTTCCCCTCAATCTCTTACACCCCCACCCTGTTTCCCTACTAGCCCTTCCCAACCAAATAACTCAGTCCGCCCAATCACTTACCTGTCTGAATCTTCTGGGCATCTTCTGATACTAGCACTAGCAGATGTCAAGAAGGAAGTGATCTCCTGTGCCCGGAAGATCCAGCTAGGAAGACAGGAAAGTATGAGTAGGTGGGGTGGTGGTTAGTAAAATATGCCTGGGGCCCCGGTGATCTAGGTAAATATAAGTTTGGGTTTTTTTTGTTTGGTTTTTTTGTAAGTTAGAAGGAGGCTTAGGAGGATGTTTTAGTTTAGTGTAGAAATATCATTTTATCCCAGAAAAGCCCATTAAATAGCTGTTGCACAAACAAGCAGACAGTAGGTAAATGGTATAAGCCGAGGCCAGTTAAATCTTTGGCTTCTCTTTTGAGAACAGAAAGGTTGGGCATGTTGTAATCAGACTACCTGATCTCTCCGCTCTCAAATCTGCAGTTGGGGAAAATTTGGGGCCCCCATAGGCATCAGATGGCCGGGGAGTTTGTCTGATGTGGCAACACACAGTGGATTATATTAAAGCCCAGAAGTGTGTGTGTTATGTTTTTTGGTTTCTTTTTTTTTTTTTTTTTTTTTTTTTGCTTTGCAAAAAGCCTAGATGATCCCCAGGAAAACCCTTCATCCCCCTTAATTGATCTGATCCTGTTTTGAGAGAGGCTTGAAAACCTGGAATTGTGACCGTAGCCTTCTCTCTGCTAGTATTCGGATTTTATTCAATCCAGTTTTTCCACTATAGATGCCATAAGCAAATTGAATGGATTGTGACCCATTAGTCTTCTACCCTTTATGCTTAGGAATGGAAGCAAGGCCAATAAAGAACCTCATTCAATGTCTTGCAATATCCATGTGTCCCTCACAATGACGGCTTCTGGTTTTGTATACCCGTGTATTAATTTATTTATTTTTTTTTTTTTCATCATATCTGATTTTTCAGATGAAAATTGTATTCTGCAGACTTACGCTAAAAGCAATAAGAGCAGGACGTATTGTTTCCATTATCACAGAGAATTCCATGGAGATCCGTCTCTGCAGAAAGCGCAGTGCTGAAGGACATAGAGCCGCAATAAATTGTTACACCTCTTGAAGGGGTTTGTAGTCCGGCTCCTAATGACGGCAGGATTGGAAAGCAATTTAGCTTCACTGCTTGGATCCAGACAGATAATATCACAGCTCATAATAATATGGCCACATTTCCAATCCAACAGATAAAAGACTTTCATTATAAATGTGCCATCTCTAAATGCCTTGTATGCAGATGGCGTCCTACAATGGTGTGGCTGCATTCGGGATCGTTAGATTAATTAACATCTAAATCTGGGATTTCACCTTGTAGAATTGGGAATACCCTTCAGGTTGGCTTAGCTGCAGCTGATCTAGTTGGATCCCTGGTGTGATTGCTAAGCATAGCGGTGATGTTGATGTGAACATCTGTGTTACGTATGTCAGCCATGAACGCCATGGTTCAGCAGAACACTTTACCTTTACTGATTCCAATGTTTTGACAGGCTGTCAGATGTAATTTCATCAGTAGGGGACACTTGTGGCTCAAGGATTTACATTAACACATTTTTTTGAAATTGAGTTGTTTTTTTTTTGGGGGGGGGGATTAAACTATTTTATTGCAGAATTAGAAAAGGTTGTTTTTTGTTTTTTTTTGTTTTTTTTCCATTTTGATATTCTCAAACTGCGCTGTTTCCTCTTCACAAGACATGGGACGTTCGTTGGTTACATGGCCTGATCGCAGCTCAGTCTCATTCTAATGAATGGGCTGAGCTGCAATATCTCGGTTTACACTCCCTGTAGGACTTTTTCCTCTGCTGATTTTCTCCAGACACTGCACTGGATTCTCCGGCTCAGATGTGAACGTAGCCTGACCCTTTTGATGCCAGACCAATTCAAGATCTTGCTGATGTAGGTGCTTATACACACGTCAGTGTTTTGCATCAGTGTTTGTAACCAAAAAAGAGGATTGGGTCAAAAATGCATGAAAAGCGCAAATCTTACCGTTACATCTTATCTCTCTGTAGTCTCCAACACTGGTTTTGGCTACAAATACGGATATAAAACTGACGTGTGAATAAGGCCTAAGGGCTAGTTCACACTGGGCACGGGACCGCATATTTTGGCCCTGATTTTGATGTGGGAAGCCCCGCTCTGGAGTAGGCCCAAATGAATGGGTCTAGTCTGGAGGGTGCTGTCGTGAGGCGGACACCGTGGATGCATCAGCCGCAGAATCCGTCTGAAGAAAGGGCAGCGTGCTTCTTTTTTCCGTGAGTGGTATGTTCCTGCTCCTGGAAAAAGGAAGCTAGCAGTCTACAGAGACCTCTATTGTGAGGGGGTGGATTCGGTGTCAAAATCCGCCCCCTCTTGACCTGTGTGAACGAGCCCTTAAGTGGGGAAGGGCTAAGAAGGGCACTTACATTTGCCATTTAAAAACAAATTGCTCAACCACACCTGTACTGCTTCAAATGGAGAGTATAGCTGCACACTGATAAGTGGGGTATAGCGGATAAGGCCAGATCGGACAGTGTATAGGCACCTTTATACTGCATATAGGAATCATTTTCAGTTGTATAAGGCAAAAGTAGAAATTCTGAGATTTCAGGGCAAAAGGGAAAAGCATGG
This sequence comes from Leptodactylus fuscus, assembly GCF_031893055.1. Lineage (NCBI taxonomy): Eukaryota > Metazoa > Chordata > Amphibia > Anura > Leptodactylidae > Leptodactylus > Leptodactylus fuscus. Next base: position 32,430,398 of record NC_134273.1, read on the forward strand.
TACCTCAAAAAAAAAAAAAAAAAAAAAAAAAAGGTTGGAGTCGAAAAAGCTACCCACAATGCAATTGCTACTAAAGCTTTACCTCTGTGAACTCTTGTTTAGCAGAATGGCCGACACGTCACCAACACGATGATCTCTTATTTGTCTTCTAGGATCAAACATCAGGTCAAGCACAAAGACGAGGCTCTGTAGACCAGAAATCAAAGGAGGAAAGTGCCATAGTTAGATCTCCGAAAAAGAGACCCCATCATGCCGACAAGTCTAAAACTATTGGGAGATTTTCTGTGATGAGTACCGAAGACGAAGTAACCATAACATCTCCAAGTTACCTGAGGTTTTCTGCACCACCAGACGTTTATCTGGATAAGCTTCCATCACAACCAGTCAGGACCTCAGTGCCACGTGCCCACACCTCCTCACCTATAAACTCACTTTTCTGTGGACATGTGTCTAGTGATTCAGGGGATGAAATCTTTCCTCCAAAACCCAAAGATGCCCCTTCAACCCCAAGCAAAGGGGCCACTAATGACTTCATGAAGAAAGCTGCTGCTTTTTTGCATCGAAAGGCCAGTATGCAAAGTCCAGATTCTCCTAAAGACCAGGGCATGAAAATCCCCTCAATAAATGTAACGTCTTTTCATTCGCAGTCTTCCTATATGAGCAGCGATAATGATTCTGAGTTTGAAGATGCTGACATGAAGAAGGAGCTGCAGAATCTCAGAGAAAAGTATGTAGCCCATTGGGAAGATGTCTCCTTCTGCTCTTCCTTCATTCGCTGTATAGTACGGGTTACCTTCCGTCTATGTAACCTGAAGTGGTGATGTAGGCCACCTACTATGGCTACTATAGGGATTGCTCAGTGGCAGACATTAGCAGTCTATGGAAATGAGAGAAGTAGACCTGTCTCCAGGTTTATACATATAAGGAGGTATAGAAGGCACTCCTAGGAAGTTGCCCAAAGTAGGGTCCCAACCCTTATCAAATCCGTATGCAACAGACTTCGTAGACCATGGGTTGATACGATGCAAGTGTGGTTTTATTCCCCAACATAAGTACTCATCTCATCCCATGTATAATAATATAATTGCAGTAGAGACCATTAGTCCCTGGAATTAATTAATCTAATCTGACAAGAAAATATTGGAAAAAATTATAACTTTACAAGTCAAATGTAGACATTAGATTACATCCTTAATAAAGGAAAGATACAGCAGTAAATAGTCTAAAAGTATATAGTCAGTGTGGAAAAGTATGGAGTAAAATGTAAAGCGGTATACATAGGAGCATATAGGCATAGGTGGATGTCGGCATATAGTCTACTATAATTATATATATATATATATATATATATATATATATATATTTTATATTTAATACTATAGAGGCCATGTCATCTGCAACAGAGGCTGTACTGGGAAACTACATGCAATGCCAATATTGACTTATGCTACTGAGATTTAGTTACGAATCCTAGTAATCCTGGTCCCATCCATTGCTCCATTAAATAAGTTGTCTGGTTTACTAAAATGAATGCCCTATCCTTAAGTCAACAATTTTAGTTTGGCGTCTGTTTATCGGCATCCCCACCGATCAGCTGTTTGGTTTAACAAGCATTGAATGAACCATCATCCTACTTCACTTTGTGACTGACAAAAACCCAGTCTAGACTAAAATGTGTATGACCGCATCTACAAAGTGATCAAACGTTGAAATGTCTGCAGGGTCTTGCTAGGCAGTCTGTTCTCTAGCTGTGTATGCCTTCATATATGGTGTCCGATCAGTGTTTCTGCTACTAATAGTCCAGTAATGGCTGCAGCACATGTTGTATTTCTCTCTAAGGCAGGGGCTGAGTACAATACAGAGCAATCCCCCTCCTCCTTTTCTGTCTGAATGTTTTGTGCGGTAACCAAGCGGCCCCCGTTATAGTCTATGGGGTCGGCATGTTTTCCAAGGTAACCACTTTTCTATGCATATAGGTTTTCGTTCAGGGGGGTCCCCTAGTGGACTTCCCAAATGTAGAGGTGATCCGGGCCTAATATAGCAAACACTTAGCTGCAGAAAGCACAGGAGGACATGGTACAGGAGATCCAGGGACACCGGGCTCCATATTGGGTTGTGATATCTTGTTTAATTATTGAGCACCATCTTCTGCCTCTAAGTAGTCTCTGATCTTGACTGGTCTTGCACATGCTTTTGTATAGGCTGAAAGTATACGATAAATTCCTCTCCCATAACCCACACTTCACAAAAGTTTAGAAGTCCTTGGTGATGTAGAATAATAGGATGTGACTCAGAGTGTGTCTTCTGCCTGCATTAGTCATTATCTAACCATCTTCAGAATTACGCCTAAGTGACACTTCGCGTATACGATTTTTGTAGTTTGTTGTCTTAGCGGTATCTGGAGATTAGTTTTTGCTTTGAAGTTTTCCACAGTTCTGTGACTTTACTAAAATTATGAACCTCCCACTCAGAATCCGCACATGTACGCTCCTGTCACTTACCGCTCCCTCAATAACCAGAATTGCATTACTTACTAGTCTGTTAGTACTTACTGTATCTTGTGTAAGGTCATATGTAACTTTATGGATAAAATCTCTGCATTCTAGATGACGACCAAATCGTTTTGGTAATTGAACAATACATTTTAGTTGGAAAGAGTTCCTAAAAATAAGATTGAGACCCCCAGAGATCACCTGTAATGGACATAGGTAATGGACAGTAAGGCCATAGGACGCAAACACAGCAGGTTTAATACTGACGATTTGTCAGCGGCTAACCCCCTACGATGTACAGTAGTACCAAAATTTACCAAATCTCATCCTCAGGTTTCTCTAAGAATTGCAGTGTGAACTGACCTGTGGCTTTTTAGCCTTGCAATGCCAAAGCTGAAAGCAGGGGGTTAACCAAATCCATAAGCTCTTGTGTATTCTGGGCCTACAGATTTGGGGGACGTACACGCTACCATTATTAATGATTATTGCTCTTCTCTGTCATAGGAAAAGAGCAACAAACATGATAGTGAATGCATATGGAAACATATCACTGCCGTTATTGTCCATTGCACTCATCCTATGACTGTAGTGTGAACCTGCCTCTATTTTTACCATGAGACTGATTACAAGTACATATGACACCCCAGCACATCGCTCAGTATGAGACGGCCTGTTTGGTTACTTCATTGCTGTATGTTTTCTTCTTGTATAAATGTCTCTCATTGCGTTTAATTGCATCACAGCCCTTATTGATCCAGGTTATAAATGCCTTACAATATATTCCCCCAGTTCTCCTTAATTTAGCTTAATGAAGTGAAAACCATTGAACGAGTTGTATTATTGGCCTTCTGTTTTTATTTATCGCCATGCATGGAACTTGGAGGCAGCTGATCTGCTGGCATTTGTCACGGTGTACCTGTAGTCTCTTGTGTGTCCTGTAACTGATGGGAGATGGAAACAAGCTATATCATTGCTGGCTACCTACAGGATGCTAGTACATGTTTGTGACAGAGGCCACTGACCACTGTTTACAGAGAAATCTAGAAGCAAGGCAAGCCTAGGTACAGCCTAATAGTTGGAGTACGATTACACAAAGCGGCAGTATAGATTTACCGCTCGGGGGGCATTCACACTACCGTTGTTAATGTTCATTGCTGTCTTCAGTTATAGGATGACAGCAACGGACATTAAACTGTTGCAGAGAATGGAAACAGGCTCATTCTGTATCTGTTCCCATTGACACTAATGTAAACAACCGTTCCGTTATGTATGTTTACCTTTGGAAGATGAAGTCCTGCACAGGTAAACAAACACGACGCAAGATCTCCTGATATAATATATATTTAACCTTTTATCGATCAGTTGCTTTGTGATCCCAGCATGGTGTTGGTCAATCTTTAATAAATCAATGCCTTGGCCCAGACATGATCTCTGCAGGATAGGAGGTAACTTTCTGGTTAGTGGGGTCCGACCACTAGAACATCCATCAATCACAAGAACAGATTCACTTGTACTTCCAGTTGTAACAGTTGGTCACTCCTATAGTTAAACAGATGGGGTGGCGGTGTGCATGCGCGACCTGCCAATCCAGCTAATTATTGTGACTTGTACCCACCAATTAGCAAATGACCCCCTATCCTGAGAATAGAAGGCAACATGAAATAACCGGAAAACCCCTCTTAAGCTTAATTTACATAAAACTTAACGCCACTTGTTCTACATTCTAGGCACGCGTGTACATCTGTAAATCTTCAGACTATACCTGCTGTCTGTACTCGCTGTATACAATTACCAGTCTTCTATTGTATAGACGTACATTACTTTGATTATCGTGTTTTCTACAATTTTCCTATTTTTCTTTTTCTTCTCCCATAAGGCACATGAAAGAAATCTCTGAATTGCAAGTGCAGCAGAGAAAAGAGATAGAAGCCCTTTACATCAGACTGGGTAAACCTCTCCCCCCTAATGTGGGATTCCTTCACGCAGCGCCACCAAGTGGGCGCCGACGGAGAATCAGTAAAAACAAACTGAAAAGTGGAAAGCTGCTCAATCCCTTGGTTCAGCATCTCAAAAGTGGTGCAAGTATGTGATACGGTTTCTAAACTATGTAGCTTGTAACCGCATGCGATTGTTGAAGTTGCTATCTAGGCTTTACACCACCATTGCCAACCATCAGCAAATTTACTGACAAACTTGGGGTAAAAAAAAAATCTTATAAAAATGTAAAATTTCAAACTCTGTTACATAAAACTTTTAAAGTTAGTCGTATGTGAATCCTATTACGCTGTAAGCCTCCAATTCTATATTTTATGGCTCAGATAATTTGTCAGTAAATTTTTTTTTTTTTTAACCGCTAGTCTTCTAGGTTGGCAACCTTGGGATTTTCTTTCTTTGTTTCTGTTGCAGGTGATGTAACTACAGACTGTAATGGATCTCCTGACAAGGATCCATTGAAGTCTCAACAGGATCTAAAGACCCGTCTTGCAGTTTCCTCCTCCCTGACAGCATCTCCGGGTCGGGCCGTTCAGACACAGCAGCCTTGTTCAGTGAAAGTTACCGTGTCCTCAGATAATATCTGTTCTGGGGTTGTCCGGGATGGTGTTGATATGCATGGCAGCAGCGGACAAGGTGATCTATCATTGCAGGATGTTCTGTGCCAGTTTCTTGTCAGTGCAGTATCTTAGGCTGAAATATAGGAGGCTGCGTAGTAAGGCAACAGGGGACTGAGGGGCTTTGAGACTGCATGTGGCTTCGCTGCTGTACTGCAGGGTTTCTATATCTTGGCTCAAGACAGACACTGTGAAAATGATCATTCATCTTCATCCTCTATGTGATATCTATTCAGGTACATTTGCCTCCACTGGTTTTGGGCAAGTTATTTCTGTGTAGGAAGGGGTCACCTTTTATGTTGTAAAGCTGTAGGGGGCACCACAAGCTGACTTTGCTTTACTAATTCTAGAACAATGTTGTATAAAGGTAAGGATGGTAAGATGCTATATCTTCAGTTATGATCCCCATGTATTGCGATAATCATGTCTACTCTAAGCCTATCCTTGTACACCTCCACCATACTACGTAATGGAAGATGATACTTCTGGATTGTTGAAATTTACAAAGCATTCGGAAACTCTTCAGACACTTTCACTTTTTACACCTTCCCACTTTTTACGCCTTCTTGGGTATAACACAAGGTTTGCACACCTGGATTTGGGGATCTTGGTCGGGTTGGATGGGAACACTTGGTGAACATCCATTTTCAGGTGTCTCCAAAGATGTTGAATTGTCCCTAGACCACTCCTGTGATGTCTTGGCGGTGTGCTTAGTGTCCTTGTCTTGTTGGAAGGTGAACCTTCAGCCCAAAGCACTCTGGACAAAAATATAGAGATATTAATGAAAACCTGATTCAGCTTTCCTTCAACCCTGACAGTCTCTGAAAAACGCCACCTCAGTATGATACTGCCACTGCCATGCTTCCCTGTTGGGATGGTATTGGGCAGGTGATGAGTAGCACCCGGTTTTTCTCCAACATCACTCTTTGAACTTTTTTGTCCTTAATTCTATCATGGTTTCATCAGACCAGAAAATCTTGTTTCCTCGTTAGTCCTATGGGTGCTTTTTTGTAAAGAGGTGTGGTTTTTTTTTTTATTTTTATATACTGAAGGGATGTTTTGTAGCCACCATGTCATAATGCCCAGATTGGTGGAGCGCTGCAGCGATGTTTGACCTTCAGATGGGAGAAACTTTCAGAACACAGGATCTTACAAGCTCTACCTTAGTGACCATTGGGTTCTTGGTCACCTCTCTCATCAAGGTCCTTCATCCCCAATTCCTTAGTTTGGTGGGCGGCTAGCTTTTGGAAGAGTCCTGGTTGTTCTAAACTTTAAAGAGGACCTTTCACCATTTTGCCCACAGGCAGTTCTATATACTGCCGGAAAGCTGACAGTGCACTGAGTTCAGCACACTGTCGGCTTTCCCGATCTGGGCCCGGTGTGAAGAGCTTACGTTCCGGTACCGTAGCTCTTCTATGGTCAGAAGGGCGTTTCTGACAGTTAGCCAGAGACGTCCTTCTTCACAGCACAGCCAATCGCGCTGTGCTGTGACAGCCGGGAGGAACTCCCCCCTCCCTGATAATGCTCGTCTATGGACGAGTACTGCGAGCAGAGGGAGGGGGCGTTCCTCCCGGCTCTCACAGCACAGAGCGATTGGCTGTGCTGTAAAGAAGGACGTCTCTGACTGACTGTCAGAAACGCCCTTCTGACCATAGAAGAGCTACGGTACCGGACCGTAAGCTCTTCACACCGGGCACAGATCGGGAAAGCCGACAGTGTGCTGAACTCAGCGCACTGTCAGCTTTCCGGCAGTATATAGAACTGTCTGTGGGCAAAATGGTGAAAGGTCCTTTTTAAGTGTTTTGTTTTATTTTTGCCCCCTTCTCCAGATCCTTGCCTCCACCACATCCTGTCTATGCTCTCAATAGGTAGTTTTTTCCTCTGCACAGCCTAGTTCTTTTCTTTGATATGCATGGTCAGCTGTGAGGCCTTCTATAGACTGGGGCGTCTATCCAAATTTCACGTGTCATAGCAAAGGGTCTGAATACTTATGCCCATGTGACATTTTAGTTATTTCTAATACATTTGCAAATCTTCCTAAGTCTGTTCCCACATTCATGTTATGGGGTCTTGTATGCAGATTGATAGGGAAAATCTTTCATTTGTTTCATTTTAGCACATGGTCTCAACATAATAAAATGGGGGAAAAAATCCAAACTGTCTGAAGACTTTGCGAATGCATTGTACGCTTCTTATTGGATATGACACACACAGCTGAAAGTCACAACATTACAGGGTGTAGGACTTTACTTCCCATAGTGACCATTGACCACACTTCTAGCTGGTGTAAAAGATATCCTTAAAGGGGTTGTCCACATTCTAAATAAATGCTCATACATCTTAAAGGGTTATGCCCTTCTCTTCAGATTGCTGTTAATATGGGAATAACTAGCCAGAAGTCTAGACCACCAGGGCAGGAGTTGCAGAAACCGGTAAGGGGCGCTGGTCTATGCTGTTTCTGTACATAGCTGTGATGTACTTTTTCCATACCTCTGATTCTCTTCTAAGCTATAACATTTCTACAGCTCCAAATTTATGGAAAGTGAGTAGCGGCATGTGTAATGCGGTTTCCGGTGATACCATGCACTATGGGAGTTACAGAGACCATGTAGAGCAAAAATCGATGCCTGTTACCATAAGTCTCGCCCTGTCTTGGCAGCAGTGGGAATAATTCATGAACATCAAAAGTTGTGCGACTAAATCTGGGCAATCTTATTAATGTCAGCCGAGCCCAGCCATATTGTTTGCACAGATTGCTCAGGACTGGTGGGGACTAGAGAATAAATTCTATGGGGGGCCTAGTATATGATGCAGAGAACTGGAGCTGGTAGGGGTGGGGAGTGAGTGAATCCACTTATAAAAGGACAGCTCTTAACATGGACATGACCCAACACAATGACTGTTTCCACATTCCGTAGGACTTGTATATCTTATTTCTTGTAAAGATACACCCACCATCCCCTTGGGGGCAGTACAGAGGTTGGCATATTTTACAAAGCTGCTTTGATTTCTGGCGGCGTCCATGGCTAATCCTAGTTTACCACTGTCTCTGTTTTCTTCCCTCTATATTCATTTGCAGGCTGGACGGTTTACCACCAAACGTCTGAGAGAGTGACCTATAAGTCTAGTAGCAAACCTCGTACCCGATTCCTCAGTGGACCTGTGTCTTTATCCATCTGTTTGTATTTGTTCTTTTCTACTTACTGCGCCTCATCTCTTCGCATCCCCAACCCCTTTTCTTTTACCAATTTCACCCCCTTGACCATCTTTTTTTCTGACTGCTCATCCATTCTTCTGGCTGTGGTACCCAACCTTGGTCCAAAGTAGGTTTTCTAAAAAATGTAAAATAAACCATTTAAAAAAAAAAAAAAAAAAAAAAAAAAATTTTAACCAAATCCCTAAAATAAATAAAACATGCAGCTGCTTTTCAAGAAACGCTATAATAGTAATTTGTATAATCAGGGAGACGATTTGGCCACGGTTTATTTACCATAGGTTGAGTATCATTGTCTAAAATTGGAATCCTCCCCTCCTTTGTGACATGTGGGTGCCGTGGTTTTTTTTTTTTTTGTTTTTTTGTTTTTTTTTAAATTTATTTGCACGCTTTTTTTGTGAGCATCTTTTACCGAATATCTGGGCAGCAAAAGCATGGTGGGCAGGAGCTAGTATTCTGCGCAGCCAGGCACCTATGTGTACTCCCCTGTGTTTGGTTTTTGTTTGGTTTTTTTTACCCAGATTTTTTTAATTTTTTTTTTTTCTTTATATTGGTTTGTCTTTTAATGGTTATGTTTTCTTATGTCCTCAAGACATAAGGGCCCATACACATTACATTAATATTGACGGGCTATACTGATTGATATGGAGTTGACTACATGTGTATGGGGGTGTTTGTCTTTTCCATGACATATTATGTCAAGATGAAGAAGGATTGGGCATGTTGAGTTTTACATGCCCAATCTTTTTGCTCTGAGATGGATAAACTGATAAGTTTAATTTATATAATGTTACTAAGGGCTCGTTCACATCTGCGCCCCGGTCTCCTTTCTGCAGGTTTCTATTTCCTGCCTGAAACTGGACAGGAGACGGAAACCTCCAGTCATTTTACAAACCCATTCATTTGAATGGGTTTGAAAAGTGTCCGACCGTGAGCGCCGGTGAGTGTTTTGTGCTCTCCATGGCGAAACGTGTTTTTTTTTTTTCTTTTTTAACCAGACACAAAGTTGGACATGCAGAACTTTGTGTCTGTTTGAAAAAAACCCGGTTTTGCCACGGAGACCACAAAACGCCCACCGGCACTCACGGACGGACTCTGTCTTCCAGGGCACTGTCTGTCAGCAGAAGACAGAAACCTGAAAACGTAGATCGGGTGCTGGTGTGAACCCAGCGTCATATTCCTATTTGTTCATGTAATACTTCAAATATAATATTACTGAGATTCTCTTTGTTAAATCATTTAGGAATCAAAAACTTTTATTAGCAGAATTTATCAAGACTGATATTTCCTATGCCGGTCTTGATCTCGTGTGCCGCAGCGTAGATGCACTTGCCCCATAATAACGTGTTCTCATATATACGCCACTTAGAAGCTGGGCTGTAGGACGCCATAACCCTTCCGCTAAGCCCTACTCTGACACCACAACCTTTCAGAAAGTGTAGCATGGGTCAAAAAGCCCAAAAGTTTCTACAAAGACTTACTGATAGGGGAAAAAATAATAATAATAATAATAATAATAATGTACATTATCCCTATAAGGGGCTCATAATCTACATTAAAAAAAAAAAGCCTAAAAGTCACCATTTTGAGAGTGAAATAAAGTGTCGTAGATTTCCCTATTGCATAGAAACTGGTGTATTGGGCACTGTGGGAAGCATTCAAGTCACTCCAGCATGGTCCCTAGTATATGAGGAGGCAGCATGTTATAGAGCAGGAGGAGCTGAGCAGAAAGAAGCTATATGGAATCATTTCTCATAAAACTATATAAAACCTGAGTCCTGACTTGGCTGAGATTACCCACTGGACTTCTATGACTGCATGATAGTCCTGCCGGTCTGCGAGCAGGGGCTACTGGACCCCTAAGGCCAGAATAAGCAGGAATGTAAGTTACAAGTTATACTGAATCTGCAAAACCATAGTCTGCTCAGTTCCCCCTGCTCTTATAATTAGAAGAAACTTATCATAATTTGCTGCCTGTAGAGGGAGCCACATTTCAATGTGACCGGTTCCCTAGAATTTTAATAGGAAGGATTTTTCTTGCACCTCTACAAGTTCACAAATCATTGTTTAGGGCTCCTTCAGACGGCGTAAGCGCGCCGCTCATTTAGACACGTATACATGAGCGCGGCGCTTCAAAACAGAGCCCATTGATTTCAATGTGAAGCGTGCGTATATGCCGATACATGAGAAGTTATTCCCGTTCCATAGGATATGCAATAAATGCCTGATTTATAGGCGTGACACCCCCCCATCTCACTCATAAGACCCTCCAGACTTCCTCCAGTTTCCCATAAAGCTCAGTCCCTTATAATGATGTGTACGGGACTTCCAGAAAGCTCCCTGCATATCCATATTGCCAAATCCATAAAATGACAATTTCATATATTCTTCACTTTTAAATTTTTTTTCCAGAGATCAATGACTGGGGTTTTATTAGATTATACCACCTCTTTTTAACCCTTTCCCACCTATGGGTTACATTTACATCATGGGTGTAAAGACATTCATGCAATATGCCGTACTTTTATGGCACGATGTCGGTGCAGGCTCAGGGTCTGCGCCATTCACATCAGGTTTAAAATACAAAAATTCTCAAGCCTGTCCAAATTTTTTATTTTTCCACTTATGTGGGGATGTACTGTAAATTGTCAATGGTTTTTGATGTTGAAAACCATTGACAGTCTGGAGTGTGACCTCTGCCCCTTTAGTAAATTGAATAAACCTACTGCTTCATCCAAAATGGCAATTTTTTTTTTTTTTTTTTTTTAATTTTCAGGTGACATTAAACCCAAACACATTACTCATTGCAGTCTATCCATTGATGTTCTTTGGGACCTGAAACATTGTCAGGATTCTGTATGTCCCTAAAATGTTTCCTTTTACTCAGCCTTTGTAAAGTAAGAATTTAGGCCAACCTTGATCTGTTCCTTGGAGACGACAGTACTCTTGATACAATTTCTTGTTACCTGAATGGAAAGCCTTGTCTGCTGTTGACCATTTCTTGTTTGCGCTGCTTTTCCATGGCTGCACAGGGGCTGGCTGCACAGATGTCTGTCTTATTGTATTGTTTCCGTTGTGACTTGCTGTCGTGTTTTGCCTGCCTCTCCTTGCCCAACTATAATATACAAACTGCATACGATCCGTCTGTCTTTCCGACCTGTTGCCCATTTCGTTCTGCCTAACCGTCTCTGTCTTGTATTGTTTTGCCTTGTAGGGTCCACTCTGAAACGGCTATGTCTAGGCAAAGAGCACAGCAGTAGTAACTATCTGGTTTTTATTTTACTCGTTTCTCGGCATCATCCCCATAGCATGGAAACTTTTTTTACTCTTGTTGCTAGCTTGCTCACTTACTGCAAGAGAAAAGTTCTGAGCATTGTGCCTTAGACATGTGACCAGGTATTTCTCGGATAATCCACGCAACCGCGCTGTGACTCCGGTGCGATTATCTGCATGCTGTGTACACATTGTGTTTGCGCTGCTCTTCTTCTTTTGTCATGTGATCAGTTTCTTGAACATGTTGTTTGGTCTCAGTATTCTCATTCCGGTTGAGGATTTCCAGATTGGCTCTTTCAATCGCAAACCACTATGGTTTATCCAAATTTCCAAAAATTTTTTTTACCAGAACAGTTAAATATAATATGTATATTTATATGGTTAAGCATCTGTGAAATGTAACCACTGAAGGCAAATTGTTGAAGTTTGTCTTGCAACTGATGAAACATTTGGTAGCTTATAAGGGTGGTCCCTGTGTCCTGTGGATAGGGGCTGTGTCCGATTGCTGGGGAAAGCCATTACTGGGTGCCCTAGGGACCAGGAGGATGGGCCGCTAAAGCCTCCTTGTAAAAGAAACACCAGTGCTCTTGTGTGACAGGTGCTCCGATTTTATGGGGCTGCCCAGACTGTAATTTCTGGTAGTGCCATAGATATGAATGGAGAGCCAGCCACACAAGCGCACTGGCAATTCACATGTAGACCAAAAAGGGACTTTCTATCCCCCATTTTCCTGATCATTGGCCTACGGCGATTGGACACTTATGTCCTGTTGATAGCAAATAAGAGTCTAAAACACCACAATGCAGCGCCTTTTTCATACTACCAGTCATTACCCCTTTTTGGATTCTTAGGCATTATGCCCATGGAAACCGTGTGACTGAACCCTGTAAGTCTACGCATGGAAGTCCTACTGGCCTTGGTTTAGAGGTGTATGGACTCTGTGCTGACATACTTCATCAGGTGCCATCATTTGGAGCAATGCGTCTAGAGTAGGAAAGCTTTGAATAAAAACCACCCAACCATTGTTTTGGTTTTTAATCCTTATCCATTCTCTGAGCACCATTTTAAAGGAGCCCACGTTGCACTTGGTTGACCTTGCTGGTGCACTGTAACAGCTACCTATAAAACATAGGAATGATGTGTATAAACCTTTCACCTCCTCTTTGCATCCTTCAATAGGTGTCGCTCCACTGATTTTAGCACAGTTGAATGGGGGGGGGGGGGGGTGTTCTAGCTCTTAGGTAACGCTGGGTTCACACCTGCGTCTGGGGTCTCCGTTCTGTGGTTTCCGTCTTCTGCATGCCAGAAGACGGAAACCACAGACCGGGTCCAGCCGTGCGCGGCGGTGAGCGTTTTGCGCTCTCCGCCGCGAAACCGGATTTTTTTATCCGGACACAGAGTACTGCATGTCCAACTCTGTGTCCGGATTATAAAACCCGGTTTCGCGGCGGAGAGCGCAAAACGCTCACTGCCGCGCACGGCCGGACAGCTTTCTCACCCATTCAAATGAATGGGTGAGAGTCTCCTGCAGGCTTCCGTCTCCTGCATCTGTTTTATGCAGGAAACGGAAACCTGCAATAAGGACCGACGACGCAGATGTGAACGAGCCCTGATACTCACTCTGAGTTTTTTGCAGAGTAAACAAAATTTGCTTCAGGGATTGGGAAATAAATAAATAAAATATATATATATAATATATATATATATATATATATATATATATATATATATATTATATATACATTTTTTTTTTCTTTTTTTTTTTATTCCAGCGCACTGTATAGACCTGGAAACTTCACTTTGGAAAAAAAAAAAAAAAAATTGCGTTTTTTCCAAAAATTGTGACCTCTCCGCCTCCCATTGATTTCAATGGGTTTCTCAAGGTGATAACCTGTCTTCAGGCAGAGATCGGCTTAAGATTGCCCATCTGATTGTTGGGAGTCTACTAGCCATGTTGAGTGCTGAAAATAACAGCACTGATTGCTCAGGAATGGTGGAGACTAGAGAAAAAGAATTCAAAGTGCACTGGAATCAGTGGGGTAGCACCTGCTAAAGGATGCCAAGTACTGGAGTTAGTGCGAGGTCTTCTTTAAGGCTTTCCTTCTCCTCATGCCATAATGTATTGGTGGAAGATTCAATTGATTACTGAAAAATTAATTTTTTTCACACTGTATCTAATTTTCTTTTTATGGTCCCATCTGTTTTAGAAGAACAGAAGGGAATTGTTAGGCCTTTGTGTGTATAGGCTGTCGGCCTATAACCCTCCCTTAGTATCTCACAGATGTAGATATCAAACCTTATCAGAATGAGAATACATAAGACATGATTGAAATGTTAGACCGGAACTTTATTAGGAGACCGTAGTTATTCCGTTTTTCTGTGTTTGTGCAGGATCCTCCACAAGCAGCCTCGCTGTGGGGCCCGAGCAGGCGTCTGTCCCTCCTGTGACTACCCCACAAATCCAGGCCCAGTCTAACAATAGTAACAACAAGAAGGGCACGTTCACCGAGGACCTTCACAAGCTCGTGGATGAATGGGCGAGCAAAACTGTTGGAGCAGCACAATTCAAACCGTCCCTAAACCAACTGAAGCAGTACCAGCAACGGCTAGACCTGGAGCACAAGCCCACACCCAGCAATGAGGACTCCAATTCAGTAAGTCAGCGCTTTGTGTCACCTTTTTATAGTGAAAGGGAGCACTCAACGCACAAAAAAGACAGTCTGTATTGATTTTATTTTCTTCTACTGTCACATTTACATCCAAATTTAAAGTAAATGGAGTTTTCAGTCTTCTCACAGGGCACATGATGAATTCCCTGCTAAGGCTCCACGTTGCGGAAACGTAGCTTTTATTTGGATGCAGATTTTGCTGCATTTTTTTTGAGCCACAGCCAGGACTGGATTGAGCAGAAGGGAGAAGTACAAGAGCTTCCTATATAGTTCCCATTCCTTTTGTAGCCATTCTTGGCTTTGGCTCAAAAATCCACAACATGGGGCCTCAGCCATAAAGGTTTTTTTTTTTTTTTAGGATCACTATTAATAGTATATTGTTTGAATAGACCATCAGTAGTAGACTCTTGGCATCAGTCCATCTACCCACACATCATCTATGACATAGCTGAAGTCCCGGGTACTGCAGCTTCAACCCCTTCACTTATAAACATAAGGTGCACCCCTCTGCCACGCCACTGTCCTGATGGAGAATAGCCATCAACAATCTGATCTCTAAAGACTCTTTGATTGGGAGTGGGGGTCACAAGTGGATGCCAAATTCAGTTGTATGCAAGCTATCTGACGAGTTTCTTTCCAATCCATTACATCACATGGGATGCCCTATTGCCCCCCTTTCCCCCATGATCCATTAGGTCTATTGGTGAAAGAGGCCTCCCATCATCCAATCTGTTACTAATATTGTTGTACAGTGCAATGTAGACTGGATGGCTTATTAAAGGGGTTATCTAACCCTATTATACATTGAATGGAGCTGGTTGGCAGATGGCTCCATACCCTGTATCACTATATGACCGCAATGGGAGCTAAGCTTGCAGTAATGGTGCCAAACCATTATACAGGGTATATGCGATGTATAGTACAGGCATTGGAAGCCGTCTCAAACAACCAATCCATGTTGGAGGGGCCAGATCTCAGTCTTCACCAATCTGATATTTATGGCCTATCCCCCCCAAAAAAAATTCTGGACAACCCCTTTAAGATCTAAAGAATGATGTGGGTCCTTTAAAAGCGCTATACAATATTATAACTGTATTGTCTCTGAATATAATTCTTCATGAAGTATTTGCTCTTTCCTCAGGCAAGCCAAGGTTTATCAGAAACCAGTAAGAAGTACAAACCTCCACTGACTTGTCCGGCCCCCATGGGACTGATGTCCTCCTCTATTCCAGCAGCCCTTTCTGGAGCATCCCAGTCTGGTATATTACCGCCTTACATGATGCCCTTTTGTCAGTATGCAGGAGTTTTCCCAGCACCAATGTATGGAGTGCAATGGGCTGGAGCCACAATGCCCACAATGGCAGGAAGTCAGCTGATTTCTCAGTCTGCCAGCATGCAAATGTTCCCAATGTCCTTGCCGCAGCCAACTATGAAGCAGTCTCATTCCAACATGAGGATCACGTAGCTTTGGGGCCTTCCTTTGTATGAAAGTCCATATTTAAATTGTCTGAGCCTGCCCACGCCTTGTGTGTTCTCATGTCCCACCCCAGCGGTGCTGGGTAACGTTGTGTGATTAGTAGCAGCCCGTCTTCAGCACTGTACAATGGATGAGGAGTATGGTATGACTGCAAGTCCTCGCCAAACCCACATCTACCTGCACACCACCATACTCTGCATTCCACAATCACTGTGAAAGTCATGCCCGTAGTGTAGTCCCATAGCCCGCACCGCTTGGTCTACATTTCTGTGTTTTATAATTCTACACATTCTGAAATGTATAGTACTTGAACTAAAAAATTAAGGGAGGTTTAGTGCCTTGAGTCATTTCCAGTTTACCTGGGAAAACGTGTGTAAAAACGGAAAGAACAATGCTAGCAATTTTTCCAGTCCACCATTTTTTGTTGAAATTTTTTCCCTTTTTACTGCACCTGCCAACCATACATATAGCACATTTTTTCTTTCTTTCTTTTGTTTTTTTTTTTCTCTTTCACCTTGATGGATGTTGTGTTTTATATATCGTACCCTTCCCCCAACTTCATAAATTAAAATAAATATAAAATATATATTTTTTATTTTTAATTTAAACCTGTAAAAAGCATAGATACACTGGCTTTTTATTTTAATCTAGAAAATTGAGAAATACTTGACGTTTACAAAATAAAATCTGTTTCCAGGTACAAACTGAGCTACATGGTTATTGGAAGACGGCATCGGATACCATTTTATGTCTTTTAATGTTTTGCTTGAATTTTAGTTTTTGGATGTTTTTGTACCAAATGCCTTTTGGGGGCCAATTCTCAAGGTTTTTACATCCTTTTAATGGTCAAGGTGGTAATGCGTGGGGCAGATGTCTTAGCCGAGAGGTTGATACTTCTATTACCTTGGGCCAATTTTTTTTTTTTTTTTTTTTTTTTTTTTTGAGACTGAAATTTATCAAGTTGCCATAAACCAAAACTTATGTTAACACCTCATTGATGCCTCTAGTGTGAATTTGCAGATCGGTCTGTCTATTGCAATGGGTACTAGTACATTTCTACAGCGCATACTTAGACATCTAGGAGAGGCCTCCAGTATCTTAAAAACCTTGCGAATATGCCGATATATTTAATTTATTTTGAATTTTCTTAGCACTTTATTCATTGCACATGTTCACAATCTTCTCATTCATGGCACACCACTGGGAGCTGCTGAAAAATTTTGATCCCCTTTGAGAGAGATTATATCCTATGAGCAAGTAGAATTTTTTTTTTTTTTAATTTTTTTTCCTCTGGTAAGGAAGACTAGTTTAGTCATTGCCCTTTATGAAATTCACGGTTCTGCTCACTTTTCACCACTTTTTTCTTATAAAATTGAGATTTCCTCTTCACCACGGATACTCTGTGATAAATTTCCACTCTAGTCCAATTGGGATCTTTTTGTCTGGAGTGAAGATCTTTTTATGGTGTGTGATTTTTTTTTTTTTTTTTTTTTTTTTTTTTTTTTTTTTTTAAAATTCACATTCATAATGTGTGGCATCAGCAATACTTCATTGAAGCAGATACTTTGCATAGACTTTACAGTTGTTATAGTGAATAAGCCTTCATTGTTTAGCTACTACAACCTATGGTAGGTCCAGTTGTGAAGATCAATCCTTCGTTCTGTTTAGGGCGAGCATGGTCACTGCCACCAGTACTACTTCAGTAACACGCACCAGGTAACACCTGTGTGGACTACAAATGTACTTTGTGGATTCCATATTGGTTGTTGTACACAACTTGTTGGTATCACTGCAACCTGCTCACTATGACAATGAGAGGTTAACCCAAATCCTTCAAACAGGTAGTCAGACAGGATAACTGGATACATTTCTTTCAAGATATTTTCGATTCTCTGCTGGAGGCCATGACGCCTCATACTGTCAAGCTGTGAAGTGTATCTTCCCCAAATCTTCATTGTAAATGTCTCCATTTTGTTGGTAATCCCTGACTGTAAACACATCAATTCTGTTGGAATTGAATTTTATATATAGACCATTCTGCAGGGCGAGAACCTTTTAAGATAGGGAGAGATTTCTGTTCTCTTCAACATCTTGAATTTGTTTCTAGAGTCATGTCTGTGCTTCATGAGCAAACATGGGAAGTATGTACTGCACTCTTTTCCCTATGCTTGCACTGAATCTTACCTTCCAAGTCGCTCTTGCCTGATTGTATAGACTGCCCTCCTCTCCTGTATGCTGACACAGTCAGTGGCACCAATGCCTCAATATTGTACAATAATACAAAATAAACATTTTTGTGCTTGAAAACATTCTAGATGTGTCCTCGTGTTTTCTCCTATCCTGTCCACCTCCATCCTCAACAAAACTTTCCTTCTGTTTGGCAAACTTTAATGCATTAGTGCAGTTTTGTGATTCTTAGAGATGGATATAGACATTTTTTTTTTACAAAAAATTTAATCTCCAGGATTTGCATTTGTAGGAGTAGTCCTGTATCAGTAGTACCAAAAATAAGCCCTACTAAGACTTGAAATTTAAGCCCGACTCCAAAAATAAAACCTACTTACAGTTAGACCAAGCCCCAATTACTGTAGATGCTGGGTTCTTAAAGATGGCAGCCGCTCTGCTGCAGAGGAACCGCCATGGCTACCATACTGGGTCTCTGCTGTAGTGTATAGCGGAGACCTGGAGCTAATGCCAGCGATCAGAGTCCACTCTGGGGGGGGGGGGGGGGAGGGGGGAGGAGGAGGAGATCATACTCGGCAATGCCCACAATCAAAGTATTACAATTGCCTCTGGTATCAGTCCCTTACCTTTTTTGTTGCAGGCCGGTTCCTGCACAGCGAGATCGCAGGAGACGACCTGTTCCTTTGACAGTCAGGAAACACTGAAGGTTCTCAGGCCTGTCATAGAAATATTACTATTGAGACTGGTCAATAACCAGGCTCACTATGATGTAGTGAATCTCCCATTGACTGCAATACAGTAGTATGGCAGTCTATGGGACAATTGCAGATTCAAACCTCCTAGGGAAGGAGGGGTTAATAAAATTAAAAGGAAAAAAAAAAAGCCAGAAAGTTCAAATCACTCCCCCTTTCACTGTAATGTTTTAATATTATATGTATTTATAGGAAAACACTTACACATTAGGTAATCCTGTGTCCAAAAACATCCAGTTTAAAAATTTTCCCATACGGTGGTTCAAAGGTGCTGAACCGACTTTTTTTTGTTTTGCTGTTTCACCTCTTCTAATTTGAATAAGCAGTTTTCAAATGTGTGACTGTTCATGGAAAAAAAATTAAGACCTACCCCGAATATAAGCCTTAGCCCTTCATTCAGAGTAAAAAAAAAACCTAAGGGTAAGTTCACACTGGGTTTTTTGGTCAGGATTTTGAGGCCATATTCGCCTAATCCGGAGTGGAGTGCGTGACTGGATACCCCGTTTGAACTTGCCGCGAGACTGTCTAAATTCCAGAGAAACATGATAGTAATTGAAATTGGATTTATCACAGTGGTTACCATTTTCTTCCAGCTCTCCTCCTAGGGTGGTAATGAGTGGGCCTGCAGGGTTCCTGAAGATGATGATGGTAGTCTCTCTGCCAGGGCACTTCCTAGTTGTGGTCACTCTTCATCCTCAGATTCCAAATTTTCCATACTCCTCTAGTATGTCAGCCACATAGGAACAGCCGTAAGTCTCCTGTCTTTGGCTGGCTACAAGGTCTCCAGGCCTATTGGGTTCAGTGTCACTACATGCTTCCGCACCCCACCAAGGAACAGAGAAGACTCCCGGTTTCCTCTACCTCTATAGAACATATTGAGCAGGTGGTGCCAAAGCTCTGCTCTTCGCTTTGAAAAATTAGATGTTCATTGACTTCTGTGGGAAACTGCAGTGGGCTTTCTCTGTGACCTATGCAGTGGGCATTGTCCAAGGAGGAGGCAGGGCCATCTCTTTTGTTGTATCCTTGCTAACAATGGTGATGATATGAAAACCAAGAGGTGATCTCTATAGAACAGGAAGTGTCAGACTGTTATGAATTTCAATGGCCTAATAAACGGCAAGATTTCAGGATTTAATTTTAATAAAAATAGTGAAAATAAAACTTTAAAAATGCTTAATATTAAAACTTGATATTTGAGGAACGGTTACCTTTAAAGATATGTTCACAGCTAAGGAGGTGACATTTCTATTGAAAGGTGAGAGGCCATTGACTCTTCACAATGGAAGAGATTGTGATTCATACTTGCCAACATTTTATACAGGTAAAATACAGATGTTTAAGCCCTGTCCACAGCCTACCCCAAACTGGGTGGGATCACCTATTTGGGGACAGGCTATTGCAAAGCTAAACCCCCATGTGAACTGGGACACACTTGAATTGTTTCCAAAAATTTGGATTTAGGGTGATTGCTAGCTATGGAACTGTAAGTCCTAAAATATAATGCTAATACCGCTACAAGAATTGTTTCTAGTGTTGCTTTAAGGGTAACCTATCCCCTAAATTTGGGACCCTAAACTACATGTTTGGTGTTTTAGGCTCCGCTCATTCTGACACGTAAACGTGTGTCAGAGTGAGGCACTTCAAAACAGATCCCATTGACTTCAATGGGTGCCGGCTTACGTGCTCTACCCATTGAACTCAATGAGATGCTGTTTTTTACCTATTGCTTTCAATGTGATACTTAGGTTGTCTTCCGGTTCCCTAGGTGACAACATGGCCCCAGGGGCCTTTGGTGTGTTCGCATGACATCCTGAGTCTTACTCAATGTCATGACTCTTATGATAAAGTGCTATGATGTTGACGTCCCACATGACCACTGGTATCCAATCATAGGCCTCAGCAGTCCCATGTGGCGTGTGACATCACTCACGTGGCTGGAAGATGATTGAAGAGGACACAGTGTGAGCACTGAGCAGTAAGAAGGTTGTTTTTGCACCACCCCTGGACCACCACTTATACTCTATGGTCTCTTCAGTCCCCAAAGTGTAATACAAAGCAGACAGATGAATATTTAAAGGGATTGCTCAGGACTGCGATTGATGCAGACCTTTCACTACTTACCAAGAACAGCTCTGTTCTTGGTATTGCAGCTCAGCCCCATTAATTTGAATGAATCTGAGCTGCAACATGTTCAAGTGACCAACGGATCTGATGTCACTACCTGAGAGGAGAGAGTGGAGGTCAATGTTCATAGTCCTGGAAAACTCCTTTAACCAGTGGTGAGTCACATAAGTTCTTGCAGTGCATGTGCAGTTCAGCAATCAGCTGAAGCCAGGGCAGTGAACCTTGGCTTCGTTGCACTTGCGCTTGACATCAGAAACGTTGGGTAAGTATCTTGGTGTTTTTTTGGGGGGGGGTTTTGTGTGTATGTTCCAAATTTAGTTGACAGGTTCCCTTTCCTTTTGGAATATGTTTTTGCACATAACCTGCCCCTTTTTACGTGAACACACCAATGCGCTGACCATGCTCCTTTTTCACATGACTTGCCCATAAGGTGCCAACTTCACATATAAGATAACACAAAGCTCAGGAGAGGTGCCCAATCTTTTGTAACGCCAGGTCACCATTCTTCTTTTGGGTGTTCTGATAGAGTTGGCAGTAGTTTTCATATACACGATATTGCAGGGAGCCTGTATGGTAATATGCAGTCCCCATTCTTCTGTATTAAGAACCCACAGCCTTGCCAGTTGCTGCCGTATGGTAATATGCCATTCCATATTAATCTACGTGGAAAAAAAAGCCTGTGTGCCTCCATGTTGTTGGATGGATTTCACAACTATAAACTGATTACAGGACATCATGTTGCCAAATCTACCACTAAGCAGTGGTAATGTACTATAGTGCCACCAGAGGAGGATTCATGTATTACACTGTGTCCACTGAAATTAATGGAATGACCATACATGCCACACACACTGCATTCTCCAGAGAGGTCAAAAACACCGAACCCCTGAGTTATACGGCCAACTTAATAGGAATAGCAATGGTTTAATATATTTAGTTTAACAAAATACAATATATCTTGAGAAATCTCTCTAGCCGTCTCTGAGGCCATTATGTGTCAGAATAGATCATGTTCTTGTACTTTATCTTGTCTAAGTATGTATGGACTATTACAACAGTCAATACTATGTATTAGGCAGGTGCATAAATCTAGAAAAGCCCATAACCCTGGAGGTTAAAGGTTGGCAGTTCTTCCAGAGGAGCCAAGACTCCACTTACATGTCTGATTTTATTGACAAATCCATTTGGGGAAAAAAAAATGGGAATGGGTTCCTTAAGTGCGGTTTATTAATCTAGTGGGCTTCATTAGGTAAATGACAAGAGTCCTATTACATAGACCAACCTACATACTGTTCTGCCGACACAATGTTCCTAGATGGGATGTTCTATTGACCATGATGAGGAGATTTACAAAATACACAATGTAAGTACAATAAGAAATATAATGTAATGTAATGTAAGTACAATAAGAAACACCTACATTTTTGTAGAAGGCCAACAGACAATTTGTCAAGTAGACAGAAAAATGGTAAATAAACGACCAGACCAAAGAGAGCGGTTCCTGACACCTAGGCCTCATTCAGACCGTACTACAGCTGCTTCTTGTCATACATAAGTCTCATGAACACAACTTGCAGTGTTAAAATGCAAATGCTTGAAATGCTGGGGTTGACCTGTAGATGTTCTCGGTATCTAACCCCTCACTTATCAGGACCTGAATATTTATAGGGGGTTATGCCACATAAAATCCTGCCCTCTAGCAATAGGATATGCTCTACTTCAGCTATCTCTGACTCCTCAGTCCTAGTGCCAAAGTACTCAAGGCACAACTATACCAAAAATTACATCTTTTTATTCATATTCCACATATAGGTGAATCCAGAGGTGGATAAAGATACCATGGGCCCTGGGCTGTTCAGAAAGTCGCCTCCCACCCATCCCTATTCACATCAAGGATTCCTGTGAAAGAATAATTTCTCATAGTCACCCCTCCACACAGTATAATATGCCATAGTAGCCCTGCACACAGTATAATGTCCCATAGTCACCCCTCCACACAGTATAATATGCCATAGTAGCCCTGCACACAGTATAATGTCCCATAGCAGTTCTTCTATACAGTATAATGTCCTATAGCAGCCCCTCCATACAGTATAATGTCACATAACAGTTCTTCTATATAGTATAATGTCCCATAGCGGCCCCCTCCATACAGTATAATGTCCCATAGTCACCCCTTCACACAGTATAATGTCCCATAGTAGCCCTCCACAAAGTATAATGTCCCATAGCAGTCTCCCGTCACAGTAATTGACTATACTGGTGGATGGCCATACAGTTGATTATAAGATGGGCTTACAATGGGGGCAAATGGGCAGTTGCTTGCCAGTGGGCCACCTTGAAGCCTCAGACCTTGGGCACCCACATATTTCACCATTATTATAATCCACCCTGGGGTGAATCGCAGGGTTTTAACCTATTTCATCTGTAAATACCACCTGGATAAAAAGTGACGTAATTCACATTAAAATCTACTCCGTACACCCCCACGATACACTCTATCGGACACCAATACATGGAAATACACACCGACATGCCCAAAACAAGGGACAATATAATCATAAACCAACTGGAGTGGGACAGATGGGTGAAGAGAAGTCCCCCATGCAGATACGGTCTTGGATGGATTTACTCACTTGTAATACCAATGTATAGGGTCTATTATGAAATAATGAACTTAATGTAGCGGCCGCTACCAGGTAATATTTTCTGATTATCTGTAAGTACCTGGAGTGGCCTTCAGCTCCGCGCCTGTGGTGAACAATCATCCCGCATCATCGCTCGCACATGAAATAAATGGATTCAGCGTCTTTTTAATCATCACTTTAATAAATTGCTATACTTTATTTTTTAGCGTCTTCAGATGAACCAGGAGAGAATCAAGATTAAATCTTAAGAACGGCGAAGGTTTTTCATACGCACTTAAAAGATTATAATTCCCCGGAACGTCATAAAAGAAGGCTGCTGATAATGACATATTACATGGAAAGTGACTCACAAGACGTGACTGATTGTAGGAAACACACCGACACTAATGTATAGTTTGATGCAATGCTTCACTGCGGGCACATGTATTATTCTGATAATAAAAGTATTGAAAAGATCATTGTGACAGTATATTGTAATATCACACCTAACACAATAGCAATTGGAACGTCTCGCCTGGCAATATTTGCTAATATGTGGAATGAACATTGATTTATGAGCAACTGGTGAAACAATTGAAGAGGATTTCTGGGATTGGAAAGAAAAAAAAAATATCTTGTTCCCCAGATGCCTATATTCATGGCCTGAGTCTCGTATTGCAGATCCACTCCATTTGCTTGAAAGGTGCAATACCAGACACAGCCAAAACACAATGGTGGTGCTGTTTCTGAAAAAAAGCTCTTCACTTTAAAAGGGTTTCTGATGTTTCTATTTAAATTTGTAGACAAAAGTTAAATATTTTTGCAAATATACTGGTAATTTATTTAAAAAAATTCAGAGTTTTAAAGATTTCCATCTAACCATCTTAGTGGTGACATCTTTTGTCTTGATCGGTTGCTAATGGATATGACCATGAATGCAGGAAAAGATGTCCTTATGTCCAGGTTATCTTCTCACCCATGTAGAGTCCCTCCTGCTAACCTGTCCACAATAAGGACATCATGGCTGTGTTTCTGACTAGTCCTGGACCATATAAAGTGCCTGTATGCTAAGTCCTAAGGTCCACGTGAGGGCCATATTTCCCGGACTGACTACAGCCTTGTGCATGGGGCTCACCACATCATGGAGAAATTTGGTGCAATGAGTTCCTAAATGGTGCAATTGCTACTGTACTAAAGTAGCAATCAGGCCCATATGAAAATTTAAGACCCCTGCCCTCTGGTGAGCTGGAGTGAACAGATTTTTTTTCCATAGCCTCCCACTGTCAGAAAGGAGAAAATTAACCCTTTTATGGGGAAAAAAAATTGTTGTTCAGCATCATATAGTTAAAGGGATTCTGTGCGGGAGGTTGTGGCACATAAAGGGGCATGATTACTATCTGGGGGGCACCACGGAGGATGGTAATGGGAAGAATGTGTGTACAGAAATATTATGAACAAGTTTTTATGATGGTCCGGGCCTAAACAGAGAAGGAAAGTGAAATGTAAATGCTAAAAAAAAATGCACAGATGGCTGTAAGGAGAAGTTGTGCAAGTTGAGCTTTTCCCCTAGGCCATGTGTTTACAATAAAGCTGTTGTAGGGCCACATCTGTGTCCTTCATGGGGCCGCTCTTCCAAATTGTGCACCAGGAGGCCTTAAAGCTCAACGTTATCGCTAGGCTGTGAGCAATGACCCCTTGACAGTACAAGGCTATAGAATACAGTCAGGAGGGTGTTCCTCACAGACTAGTGATAACGCTGAGCTGTAAGGCCGGTCCCTCTGACGGTGGAGGGATATTGGTGCCAAAACAAACATCCCCAATATAACTACAATCGGAGCACAAACCAACAAAGCTGACATTGTATTGAATTCAGCACATGGCTCTATTAAGCAGGAGTCCTT
The DNA here is from genome assembly GCF_031893055.1 of Leptodactylus fuscus. Classification (NCBI taxonomy): domain Eukaryota; kingdom Metazoa; phylum Chordata; class Amphibia; order Anura; family Leptodactylidae; genus Leptodactylus; species Leptodactylus fuscus. Next base: position 32,455,720 of record NC_134273.1, read on the forward strand.
CAGGTGTAAGTCTACATCTAAGCGCAAACATCTAACCTGTTGCTCCTGTGAAACTCTCTTGCCTGACGGTTACGAATTCAATACATGCTGCTAGTGCCCAAAATTACCCTCTGAGGAACCCACAGTTAGAGATGTGGTTATGTGGATCAAGGAGTATGTTCAGGACACCATGAAGGACTTGTAAGAGCCCACAATTCAGTTGTCTGAGAGGCCTAGACGCAGTATGTCATACGATCTGATGAGGAGTCCAGGATCGTAGATGAAGCTAACTCTTCATCTGAGGATTCAGATACATATATAGCAAAGCTGCTTTTTCCTCTGGAGAAAATCCAGAGATTATTGAAGGCCATCAGGTCAGAGAACCATGATGTTGGCCGTGGGGAAGCCACTAGTTCCACCTCTAGGGGTCTAGGGTTTTCAAAGTGGACAACATGGTTAAAATAGCTATGAGAAGTCCTGCATGATATCCAAGAGGTTGAAGACACTCTTCCCGATAGTTGAGGAACAGTTTGGGACTTGGATCCTCGGCCTAAGCTTGACATGGTGTTTGTCAAATTGTCCAGGCGAACACTTGTACACACTGAGAACAGGTCTAGCTTTCAGGGTCCCATGGGCCATTGGGTAGAGTGTTCCCTAAGGAAAGCATATACGGCTTTCTCTACACAGTCTTCAATTGGTATCGCTATTATTGAGGTAGCAAAGAAGCCGTGCTCCCGCCTCTCTTCATTGAAAAGTCATATTGATTTGGGAGGTCTCCTGGCACGAATTGTTGTCCATTTTTGAAGGGTATAGCACTTGAGGCGGATTACCTCAGTGAAGTTTCTCTTCACCACGTGAAATTATCTGCTAAATCTATGGCCTTGAATACGGCTGCCCGTCGCCCCTTATGGTTTAAACATTGGAGGGCGGATTATGCTTCAAAATTTAATATTTTTGGGTTGCCATATGAACCAGGCAAGTTATTTGGGCAGGAACACAATAAAATTATAGAAGGACTAGTGGACAAGAAAGGAAAGTCCCTGCCACAGTCTTTTCGTGGACAGGGCAGACAGAGGACAGCCTCCTCAAAGACCGCCACCTGCAAGAGTTCACTTGTGGATGTTCCAGGTCCCTGAGAGGAAACCCTAAATGTCATTTTTTCTGCGATGACAGGAAAGTCAGAATGCCAGATTTCTGCCTATTACCTTCTCCATCCTCCAAGACATCAAGTTCCTGTGGGGGGATGTCTTTCCTTTTTGTTAAATTTTCTCCAGTAGTTGGGTTGGATTATAAATTGGTAAAGTCCCAAATATCTCCAGCAACTCAGAAGACATTTCTAGGGTTCACTATCGATTCTGGCCTAATGAAAGGAATAATCTAGGATGCAAAATTCCTATTGGTTCTTCGGCTGATGTCGTCGCGTGCAGAGGTAGTTCCTTGGGCACGATGTCTTTTTCACCCCCTGCAGAGAGAAGTCCTCATGGCCTCCAGTCACAAAACCAGCCAATTAGGCAGAAGTTTTTCGTCCGCTCGCTTCCACTGGCGTTCTGCTTTAAGTTCTATTCTTCAAGAGCGCCGTCCCTAGGTGTTCTTCTTGCTAGATCCCCAGTATTGTGCTGATGGTGGGAAGAAAGGGAAGCGTAGATTATGATATTACTCTGTTTTCCCTTAGTCCCAACAGCAGCACAAGACTCTCTCTCTATGTTAAGTATTTGCCTTTATAATTACACATTTTGGGAGTTGGTACTTCCTTTCTTCCATATATTGAGAAGGGGGAGGGAGTATAGAAATAGACGTGCAGTAACTCCCAAATCCCAGACCTACACTCCAGTCTCTCTATCTCTTGATGGGTTCCTTGGGCTTCCCCTCATTTCAGCAGCCAAAAGGAATGATGTTGTATATCTATGTATGTATATATGCAGGGGTAGACTTACCATTGGTGGAACGACACAGGGGCCCAGTAGATCAGGGGGCCCTATCACCTTATCAACAACTTTCCACTGTCAATTAGACTGCAGATAAATGTCCAAACTAATGAACATCATGGCTAAGGATTACATGTGGACTGATAGAAATAAATAGAGGAAAACAAGGAGCCCTTAACCAATCTTTTACAGGGGCCCTTACTTACCTATGTCCGCCCCTGGATAAGCTTATTATGAAGGTAGCCTTTTTCCAAACAATGATTAACTAAAGAGGGCAAACCCTTTATATTAGACTATGGGGGTATATAATCGCCCTCCAATTATGCTACACTCCATATTGAGGAACTCTATAGTCTATATCTAGTACATCGTAAAGTAAACCTTGTGCTCTTTCTTAGATTTTGTTATTCACTTGAATGGGACAAAGCTACAATACCCAGCACAGCCATTCTTACCCATATGAATAGGACCAATGGCGTAACTACCGGGGTAGCAGCGGTAGCAGCTGCCACAGGGCCCGGGACATTACGGTCCCGGCGACAACCGCTACTGCTGCGGGGTTTTTTTGTTTTTTTATTAAAAATGTAGATTGTGAGCCCCATATAGGGATCACAATGTACTTTTTTTTTTTCAAGTATATTTTTTGTAGAATGGGAGGAAATCCACGCAAAAACGGGGAGAACATACAAACTCCTTGCAGAAGTCATTCTGGCGCAGTTTGATCCCAGGACTCCAGCGCTGCAAGGCAGCAGGGCTAACCACCAAGCCACCGTGTTGCCCCCTTTTTTTGTTTTCATTTAATAGGCCGTTACCAGCTGGAGTTACTTCAGCTGGTAACGGGCCCTAATTACTTACCGATCCTGGCAGGGGCCGGGATCGGTAAATGACACCGCGGGCCCCACAAGCACTATTATACTGAGGGGTCATTTCGGACCCGCGAGTATAACGATCGGAGGCCCGGGAGAGGTGAGGAAACGTAATAAACATTGTTACTTACCTCTCCGCGATCCAGGCACACTTCGGGCGTACTTCGGGCCTACTTGCGTGACGTCATATGACCCGGGACCTGCGTCCATATGCGTCGCGACGCAGGCCTCCCGGTCACATGACGTCCCGGAAGATGGCTGACAGCGGCAGAGAATGCAGCGGAGCCGGGAGATAGGTAATTAACAGTAGTTTTTTATGTTTGTATCCCTCTGGGTCTCCGATTATTATACTCTGGGGTCTGAAAAGACCCCAGAGTATAATAATTGTTCATGGGTGTCCACAGTGAGGCATAATACTGTGTGCAGGGGCCACTATGGGGGATAATACTGTGTGTAGGGGACACTATGAGGAATAATACTGTGTGCAGGGGCCACTATGGGGAATAATACTGTGTGCAGGGGCCACTATGGTGCATAATACTGTGTGCAGGGGCCACTACTGGGGATAATACTGTGTGCAGGGGCCACTATGGGGGATAATACTGTGTACTGGGGCCACTATGGGGGATAATACTGTCTGCAGGGGCCACTATGAGGTATAATACTGTGTACTGAGACCACTATGTGAGATAATACTGTCTGCAGGGGCCACTATGGGGAATAATACTGTGCACTGGGGCCACTATGGGGAATAAAACTGTACTGGGGCCACTATGGGGAATAATACTGTGCACTGGGGCCACTATGTGGAATAAAACTGTACTAGGGCCACCATGGGGAATAATACTGTGCACTGGGGCCACTATGTGGAATAATACTGTGTACTGGGGCCACTATGGGGAATCATACTGTGTGTAGGGGCCACTATGGAACATAATACTGTGTGCAGGGGCCACTATGGGGAATAATACTGTGCACTGGGGCCACTATGTGGAATAATACTGTGCACTGGGGCCACTATGGGGAATCATACTGTGTACTGGGGCCACTATGAGGCATAATACTGTGTACTGGGGCCACTATGAGGAATAATACTGTGTGTAGGGGCCACTATGAGGAATAATACTGTGTACTGGGGCCGCTCTGGGGGATAATAATGTCTGCGGGGGCCGCTCTGGGGAATAATACTGTGCGTAGGGGCCGCTATGGGGCATTATAGTTTGCGCAGAAATGCCGGGATAGGGGTCAGTTGGTCGGGGTCTTTGGCGTCGGTTGGAGGGCGGCGGGGGGGGGGGGGGCATGTCAAAAGTTCACCACGGGGCCCCGCCATTCCTAGTTACGCCACTGAATAGGACATCATTATTGTAATCCCAAAAAAACTCTTTAAGCGATCACTATATATGAATAGCTCTCTTGGACTGATCAACTTTCACAAAACACTGTCCTAGGGCCTTCATAATAAACCTGCAGGTGCCAGAAGGGGAAGGGTTATGGTTATGAATGTCCTAGAAGAGTTTAAGCACTGGGTGAAGACTTTACATGTAAACACATGCATATACATACAATGCAGGATTCCAGATGTTTTTTTTCCAGGTGATAGTGAATTTTATCTTTTTTAAAACCTTGCTTTTGACTCATGATTTTGAGTTTCACACACTGCAATATACCTATTTTCCACCAGAGGGCAGTCTTGCCTAATATAAAGCTGCCTGCACTGTCACTCATACTCCATATAAACTTCCTCATAGAGTTAGTATCAAGTTGAGTAAAATATAATGGACATTATGCATTCCTTCTAGAAAGTTATATGTTAATGCAAAAAATTACCTTGATTATGTAAACTATCTGAACTCATAAAAGAATAGTAAAATATTGATCACCTATTCTAAGGATAGATGGATCGAGGACTGAAACCCAGGTCTCCCACAGATCAGCTGAGTGAAGATGCAGCTATTCTCCAGCAAGTGCCCCTTCTGCTTTACAGACTTTGTGACTACATGGCCACTGGTCACATGGCCTGTTTGCAGCTCAGTCCCATTCAAGTGAATGGTGCTAAGCTGCAATACCAAGCACTTAGGTAACAGGGTCAGTGTGGCACTGGGCAAAATTAAAAGCAGGGCCCCAAATGCTGATATACCGACAACACCATCATATTCTGTCATGCCAGAAGTTAGTGATGCACTTCCAGCGGTATTGATATAGTCTTAAAGGGGTTCTATCATTCAGAAAGCGGATTTTGAGCTAAGCATATGCCTGAATAGCCTTTAAAAAAGCTATTCAGGTGCTGCCTCCAGTTCTTCCAAAGAACCCATTGTTTTTAGTAGAAATCAGTAAAAATTATATGCTAATTAGGCTCAACAAGCACCCTGGGCATTCCCAGGGCCAGCGAGCACCCCCTGCGTCATATCTTAGTAACAACCCTCCATGGCTTGTGATCCGTTATGACCTCCTCCTACACACTTGCTGTACCGCCTACATCCTCTGTTGTCTCGCTCCTGGTGCTTCAAATCTGTGCATGCGCAATAATTCTCCGTTCTGAGCGCTACTGTGCATACCCGAGGCCCGAGCGCCATTTTCTTGTAGAGAACTGCACAACCGTACTACCCATCGTTCTCAGGGGAACTGAGCTAGTGAGCATGCTCAGAGCTATTCAGGCATATGCTTAGGTCAAAATCCGTTTTCTGAATGATAGAGACCCTTTAAAAGATTAGAATAACGAAAACAAAAATGTAAAGATATGTATAATTGTGAAGCTGCTATGTATGTACCGCTATACTGGGGAGAATTATTACCACTATACAGATAAATACCAAACAATACACATCATATATAGACCACTAATACCTCTATACTAGGCCCAGATAGTATACAACCTCCACACTGTGACTATTTCCATAACATTGTATAGTGAATCAAAGACCATATCCGTGCACCACACAGACTTCTAACATAATAAACATCACATCAATTAAAAGGGTTTTTTGGCCCCAAATTGATTTTTTTTATACTAATAATCTATCCACAGGACGGCTCATCGGCAGTGGCGGATCCAGGGTTTGCGGGGCCCTGGGCAATTGACTTTGGCGGGGCCCTACTTACTGGGGGGTCTCGCACTTCTAACCTGTACTTCCCAACTGTTGAAGACTAGAAAGAGGGAATAAAATGTACGCGCCGCAGCAAATTAGGCCCGCCCACTTTTATGTTGACTCCGCCCACTCATTCATTTTTCATGTGATTCCACACAGTATAATCCTCCTACAGTCACCCGTAAATTATGTCCCCCCTCCATCTCTCCCCCATTTTCATATACACCCTTCATCTACCCCTAGTTTCATGTCCTCCCCTCTATCTCTGTCCCCAGTTTCATCACGTTCTCCCCCTTTATCTGCCCACAGTTTCATGTCCCCCCCGTCTCTGCCCCAGTGTCATGCCGTTCTCCCCCCTTCATCTGCCCCAATGTCATGCCATTCTCCCCCCCTTCATCTGCCCCAGTGTCATGCCATCCCCCTTCATCTGCCCCAGTATCATGCCATTCTCCCCCCTTCATCTGCCTCAGTGTCATGCCGTTCTCTCCCCCCTTCATTTGCCCCAGTGTATTGCCGTTCTCTCCCCCCTTCATCTGCCCCAGTGTCATGCCGTTCTCCCCCCTTCATCTGCCCCAGTGTCATGCCGTTCTCCCCCCCCTTCATTTGCCCCAGTGTATTGCCGTTCTCTCCCCCCTTCATCTGCCCCAGTGTCATGCCGTTCTCCCCCCTTCATCTGCCCCAGTGTCATGCCGTTCTCCCCCCTTCATCTGCCCCAGTGTCATGCTGTTCTCCCCCCTCCATCTGCCCTAGTGTCATGCCGTTCTCTCCCCCTTCATTTGCCCCAGTGTCATGCCGTTCTCCCCCCCCTTCATTTGCCCCAGTGTCATGCCGTTCTCCCCCCCTTCATTTGCCCCAGTGTCATGCTGTTCTTCCCCCCCTTCATTTGCCCCAGTCTCACACACACACACACACACACACACACACACACACTCACTCACCTTTCCTCGTTCCCCCACAGCTCTCTCCCTCATACACATATTGTAGGCGCGATGTGACATCATCACATCGCGGCTACAAATGCCGGTGCTCAGTGTTAAAGCCTATTTTGTCAGCTCATCGGCTTCCGTAGGACGCCGATGAGTTGAAATCGGCACATGCCGACCGGGACCATTTTGTTAGGTCCGGGCCGCGCCGCGGGGCCCCGGGCGGTTGCCCGGCCCTGGATCCGCCCCTGCTCATCGGTATATCAGTATATAATCAGTCAGGGTTCAACAATTGAAGATCATCACACAGATCATCTGTTCTAGTAGCTTCTGGGTGATAGACGCTGCTAGTGGACAGTATGCCGCACCACTACTATTTAAGTAATAGGAGCGACGTTGCAATTACCCAGCACCACCACTATACAGTGGATGGCGCTATTTACTTGAATAGTACTGGTGATACATTCTGTCCAATAGCAGAACCCGGAGGATGGGATCACATACTGATATCATGTCTTGTGGATAGGTCATTAGTATCAAAAATCAGTTTGCAGCTGGAAAACCCCTTTAAAATGGTGATTTAATAATACTGTTTTCTGTCCCCATGAATAACAACCCCCTTTTTGCCCATACGCAATACAAATCACTTTATAAGTTATTATACTGCCCCTTATAATAATCCCTGCTAAATCAGTCCCTCTTACGCTGGGTTCACATCAGCGCCTGAACTCCGTTTTCAGGTTTCCGTCTTCTTACTCATAGCTATGAGTAAGGGACTAAACACAGTTTCCCGAAACGTCTAAGCTATTTTCCATTTTTAATCATGTTTTGGATCTTCATATGTGTCTTTTTTAATTACTATGAAGTAAAGGTTATTTTTTTTATATGTGGCATGCTGGATAATACTTTTTGTGTTTTGACTTTTTGTGTAATTGCAGCAAGTGTTTTACAGTTCCAGAGATTTTATTTAAAGGGGTTGTCCCATCACAATGATCCTATCTATACTGCTAGTTTATGTGGATTTAAGACTTTTCCTAAAAGCATTGCTTTACCAAAACTGCTTTGTTTGGCCGCTATCTTAATTTATTCACTTCATTGTTTACACTCCGTTTCTATGGCGCTTGGGACTATCTGCTCATTTGTCAATGATGTAGCTGCCTGCTCTCAGGGGAGAGGGAGGGGCTGGGAGCAGCTCTGAGCTGTTTGAGAATGTAAATGACACAGTAAATGACACAGATAGGGAAGGTGAGCTCTTATCAGTCGGTTTAATTGGATTTGGCTGATAAGGGATGAGATAGGGAGTCTAGGGAGCAGACGTTGTCTCTGTAGTCTCTGTATGTAATGCAAACTGACTCAAATCCAGCTCTGCCACATCAGCTTCACAGTGTGGTAATTCATTTACAACCAATCCCATGCAAGTGAAATCCCACCCACCTATGTGCCGAGAGAAGCAGGAAGTGAAGAGAGGACAACAGCCTGCAGGTTAGTGAACAAGCGTCATGGGAATACTCCTTTAACCTCTTCCCCACCTTGCAAAATAAAACCTTAGGGAAAACACAGGAATTTAAAAAAAAATGTGTTGTTTGCAAGGCCCTGTACTGCCTAAGGAAAGGGCCATGGACTGAAGGGCGTGAGAGATGTAGTTTTGATTTGAAATTGGTGACGTTTTATAAACAAAAAATGTGGAGGGGGAGCAGGAGTATAAAATACTGTGAGGGGCCGTAGGCCTGTGTCTTACGCTCTACATCGGTGTGAGGAACAAGTGCCCAAGATGTCCGACTCCTTTGAGGCCCAACTCCTGCAGAGGATCGCCCAGAATGGTCGGGGATGGTTGGAAGATTTCCTGGAGAAGAATAGCAGTGGCTGTGAGGGTCCGGTACCTGCCTCCCAAGGGTCCAGCAGTGGCAGACCGCAACGGACCTCCAGCAAGGCTCAGCCCGAGCCCACCAGCAAGACGGGCTTCCCGGCAGGGGCGCCGGCAGGCTTGGTCTCCGTCTCCCCGACGTCCCCTGGCCAGGCAGGCATCATTGGTAGCGCAAGGTAGGGCCTCTGGTGCTCAGGCTGCTGCCCGACGCTCTGCCTCCTGCTCTGAGCAGTCGGCACGTGCAGCTGTTATGGTACGTAGTGAGCCGGCCGGGAGCAGTCTCCACGTGGGTGGGGGGAGGGGCACTACTGCCTTCACTGCTGCCAATGTTCCCCCTGCTGTTTTATGGCCGACTGGTGGGGGGGAGGGGCGCTGATACCTCCGCTGCTGCCAATGTTCCCCCTGCTGCTATATGGCCAGCTGCAGCAGCTTCTCTGGTCCCTCCCTGCCTGGATCCTGCATCCCTGGCTCCTGCCTTCAGTGAACTCAGCCAGGTAACTGCTGCAGGGGAGGTCCCTTTGGATGGAGTATGTCAAAGAGCAGAGCCTGGGGTTTTGCTCCCCCCTGGGTCACAGGGGGGACAGGTCGCCGGTACCTCTATTCCAGCCACGGTGGCCCCCTTAGTTATTGACTCCACCCCTACAGGGGGGGAGGCGATTTCCGCTCCCATGGGTCGCACGGGGAGTGGCTCCAGGAGGGACGCCCACAAGGAAGCTTCTTTGAGGTCTGCTAGGTCTCGGCCTAACCCTTCCTCTTTTTCAGAGTCATCTTCATCGGATGGGGATCGTCGCCGTAGGCGCAAGGACCGTCATTCGTCCTTCCGGCACCCCCGCCGGGGCTACGGCCGTTCCAGGACCAAGGATTTCAGCCGTCGCCGTTCCCCACGCAGCCGCTCATCGTCCAGAGGTCATGAGAGTCAAGGCGGTAGCAGTCATCATCGGCTGGCCGGTGGGTCTCGGCATTCCTCTCGCCATCAGGACGTCCGCGAATTTCGTCATTCTTCCGAGAGAGCTTCTTCGGAGAGGGCACCCAGCGCCCAGGTACAGCCTCCCCTTCCAGGACCATCATCTATGCCGCCTCCACCTGCGGCCGAAGCCATCAGGGACGGTGAGTACGCCAGCCGCGAGTCGGCGGCACCTCTCCCCTCCACACCTACTAACACTGTTGATTTTAGAAATGCTTTAAAACACATGCTAGATGTTCTTGATGGTCAGGCAGTTGCCCCCGCTTCGGCGGATCCGGTTGGGGGTAACACTCCTCCGGCAGGCACCGGCCTCACCTTCAGGGACTCGTCATTCTGCGGCGTTGCCCCCCTCGGCACTCATATCCCGACGGAGGTTCGCGACCGCATTTTGAGAGGCGAGTATGTCGACATATGGGGCTTGCTGTCGGTGGACCATGTCACAGTCGATAGAGAAAGGGTCTTGGAGCGTGGTGCCGACAGGAAGCCCCGTGTGGCGAAAACATTTGGTAACTGGCTTCAGGCCTTTGCCATTCTTTCACATGTAGTGTCTCAGGCTTGTCCCCATAAGGGGCCTGAGTTATTTGTGTATCTTGATACGATTTTTACTATTTACAAACTGCACGGAGGCTCAGCATGGTGGTGGTACGATGAAGAATTTCGTCGCCGCCTTGCCCTGAATCCGGTCGTCGGTTGGGCTTCTAAGGCCACTGATGTGTGGATTCAGCTTATTCTGTCCCAGCGCCCTCAGCGGCCTTTTCAGGGTGGAGCCGCCGGGTCGGGCTTTCAATCCGGCTCTGCGGCCCCAAAACCCAATGGTGCATGTTGGCTGTTTAATGAAGGGCAATGTCGCTTCAATACCACATGCAGGTTTAAGCACGAATGCTCCATCTGCGGAGGGACGCGTTCGGCTTTGCGGTGTTTCCGGCGGCAGCCTGCCAAAGTGGGTGTTGCCGGTGGCACAGAGAACACCGGTGAACGGGCAGCGGCTGTTCCAATGGCTCGCTCAGTACCCCAGGAGACGGGAAGCAAGCCTTCTTAGAGACGGTTTTTATCAAGGTTTTTATATACCGCATGAGCCTTCGTCAGTTTTATTGTTGTCTTCAAATCTCAAATCGGTTAGGGACAATGAGCAGTTAGCATGGGATAAGGTTACAAAAGAGGTTTCTTTAGGTCGTATGGTGGGGCCCCTTTTTGACCCCGCCTTTTCCCAATCTCAGAGTGTCGCCTTTGGGCCTGGTGCCTAAGAAGGAAGGTGGGAAGTTTCGTTTGATCCATCACCTTTCTTATCCACCTGGCTCATCGGTGAACGACGGGATTTCAAAGGAGGATGCGGCTGTGTCCTATACTTCTTTTGACCGTGCTGTGCAGTTGGTCGGGGCGGCGGGCAGGGGAGCTTTGTTGGCAAAGTCGGACATTGAATCGGCTTTTCGCCTCTTGCCCGTCCACCCCGACTGTTTCCATTTGTTGGGTTGCTCATTGGCTGGTTGTTTTTTCGTCGATATGTGCTTGCCCATGGGATGCTCGATCTCGTGTTACTATTTCGAGGTTTTTAGCTCCTTTTTGGAGTGGATGGTGCGTTACGAGACGGGCATTCCATCGGTTTTGCATTATCTCGACGACTTTTTGTTTGTTGGACCGAGTGGGTCTCCTGTTTGTAGTTATTTGCTGCACACGTTTCAGTCACTGATGAGGAATATTGGGGTTCCCCTGTCCCTTGAAAAAACTGAGGGTCCTACGACGAAATTGTCCTTCCTGGGGATTGAGTTAGATACAGTTGAATTTGTTTTCAGGTTACCGGAGGATAAGGTGGCCAGGCTGTCCTCTTTGGTGGATGATTTTCTGCGTGTCAAGAAGGTCACGCTGCGACAGATGCAAAGCCTTTTGGGCCTGCTGAATTTTGCATGTCGAATTCTTCCCATGGGCAGGGCCTTTTGTAGGCGCTTGTCTTTATCCACAAAGGGGGTTTTGCAGCCTAGCCATTTTATTCGTATTACCAGGCCCCTTAGAGATGATCTTTTGATTTGGCAAGCCTTTCTTGGTTCTTTCAATGGTCAGGCAATGTGTCAGCAGGGTGAAGTGGTCAGTTTAGATCTTCAGCTGTTCACGGACGCTGCTGGGAGCGACGGTTTTGGGGCTATTTTTCAGGATTCCTGGTGTTATGGTGTGTGGCCTGCTGATTGGGCGGCCTCGGGCTTAGTTCACAATTTAGCACTCCTGGAGTTTTTTCCTATTGTAGCAGCCGTTGAGCTTTGGGGGGATAGAATGGCTAACCGCCGCATCTGTTTCTGGACGGATAACAGTGCGGTGGTTCATATAATTAATAGTCAGTCATCTTCTTCTTTGCCTGTCTTAGCGCTGCTGCGGCGATTGGTCCTGCTCTGCTTGCGACATAACATCTGGTTTAGGGCTAAGCATGTTCCCGGGGTGCAAAATTGTATGGCTGATGCACTTTCCCGTTCAAATTTCCAGGTTTTTCGTATGCTTCACCCGTCGGCCGAGCCGGTCGGTACGATTTGCTCAGACTCATTGTGGACCGTAGTAGAGAATGCTTGAATGCTCTATTGCGCAACTCGGTTGCAAAAACCACATGGCGCAGCCACGAATCTTCTTGGTCTGCTTGGCTGTCTCTCTCCGGCGGAGTACTACCCGCAGGAGATGGCCGTCTGTTAGAGGTGACTTTGGATTTGTTAGCGCAGTTGCGTAGTAGACAGGCATCAGCGAATGTGGCAGCTAGATATTTGACAGGGGTGGCATTCATGCTGAAGCTTCATGGCCGTAGTGATGTGACTAAGAGTTTTTTAGTTCAGCAGGTGTTGAAGGGATGGCGGAAGGAGGTGTCTGGGGGTGACAGTCGGCGCCCGGTGTCGCTTAGCCTGCTAGGTCGTCTACTGTCTGCTTTGGGGAGTGTGTGTACAGATAGCTTTGAAATGCTCTTGTTTCGAACGGCGTTTTCCATTGCTTTCTTTGCCGCTTTGCGGGTCAGTGAGTTGCTCAGTCGTAGTCGGCAGTGCCCGGGTGGTTTGTTAACTTCAGATGTTGTTGTTTTGCCGGAAGAGGTTAAAATTCGCATCCGGCGTTCTAAAACCGATGTTTTTGGCAGGGGTAATTGGGCATCTATCAGAGCTGTTGAGTCCGATTTTTGTCCGGTGAGGATGGTTAGAGAGTTTATGGCTCATCGCCCCGAGGTGTCGGTTTTTCTGGTCCATGCTTCAGGCCTGCCCCTCACGCGCTTCCAGTTCCTCTCAGTTTTCCGTTCTTGTTTATCAGTGTTGGGTCTCAACCCGAAGGAGTTTGGTACTCACTCCTTCAGGATAGGAGCTGCCACTATGGCTGATGTGTGTGGCATGGGGGAAGATGCGGTTAAGCGTTTGGGCAGATGGAAGTCGGAATGTTATAGGTCATACATTCGCCCCGATCTTCTTACTTTGTGATGTTTGTGTGTGGGTTCCTTCACATGTTGTGTCTGTATTCCTTGTTTCTCTGTTTTACAGGTTCTGTTGCACCGTCAGTTTTGTTGGTGGGCCACTCTTATATCTTCTGGGCAGAACGTCGGGCTGCGGTCCGCCCTGGTGGCACGTCCCTGGGTCTCCAGGATGTGGAGGTACTTTGGCGGGGTTGTCGGGGTTTAAGATGGCATCAACTGATGTCAGAAGTGGTTGTGTCTGGCTGTCGTGCTCACAGGCCCGCGGTGGTTCTAGTTCACGCTGGAGGCAATGACCTCGGTCATGTGAAGTTGGCTGAACTGGTGGCTCTGATGAGACACGATTTACACTTGATTTCTACTCTTTTTCCCTCCACCATTGTAGTGTGGTCAGAAATAGTGCCGCGTAAGGTGTGGCGAGGCGCCAGGGATCCACTGGCGATTGAAAGAACTCGCCGGGTCCTCAATATGAGGGTATCCTGGCATGTCCGTGCCTTTGGTGGTGTAGTAGTCCGGCATCGGGACCTAGAGGGCGACAACGCCAACCTGTTGTTAAATGACGGTGTTCATCTCAATCCCATTGGGAATGATATTTTTTTGCTGGGTTTGCAGGACGGCGTTGAACGTGCCTTAGCTCTTTGGGGTGGGGTTGGTCGCAGGCAGACGTAGGGAGGGTACGTTGCCTGCTCCGTGGCGGGAGTCCATGCCCAAGATGGAGGAAATCGAGGTCCTTCATGCCCGCTGATCCACAGCGAGGCATTCTGGCAGGAGGAAGAACACCAACAGTGAAGAGATTTGGGCATGGCCGTATGTGTATTTTGGTTATTTTGTTTTGGTGATTCATGTTCTTTGGTTGAGTGTTAAATTATGTTGGTCAATAAACTGTGGCCAACCCCACGTTACCCACATTTAGGTCTCTGTTGTTGTTATTGATAAATTGGTAATATAAGGGGTTTAATCATAACTAAGTCACCAAGGGGTTTACAAGGGGTTCATAAGTCCATTCAGTCTGCAAGGCCCTGTACTGCCTAAGGAAAGGGCCATGGACTGAAGGGCGTGAAAGATGTAGTTTTGATTTGAAATTGGTGACGTTTTATAAACAAAAAATGGGGAGGGGGAGCAGGAGTATAAAATACTGTGAGGGGCCGTAGGCCTGTGTCTTACCCTCTACATCGGTGTGAGGAACACCCGCCCACCCTGCCCCTTTTATAGATCCTGTCTCCCCTGGTATTTTTTCGTTTTCTCGGTTTTTTCAGGTTCCTTCCCTATTGGCGGGAGTCCATGCCCAAGATGGAGGAAATCGAGGTCCTTCATGCCCGCTGATCCACAGCGGGGCATTCTGGCAGGAGGAAGAACACCAACAGTGAAGAGATTTGGGCATGGCCGTATGTGTATTTTGGTTATTTTGTTTTGGTGATTCATGTTCTTTGGTTGAGTGTTAAATTATGTTGGTCAATAAACTGTGGCCAACCCCACGTTACCCACATTTAGGTCTCTGTTGTTGTTATTGATAAATTGGTAATATAAGGGGTTTAATCATAACTAAGTCACCAAGGGGTTTACAAGGGGTTCATAAGTCCATTCAGTCTTTTAAACCCTGCAAAAAAAACATTGGCACAGATTTACTACAGTGGTAAGATTAGACTTCTAAAATTTCAAACCTGCAAGACCGCTATACATGTGGGTGTGGATTCTCAGAAAAGGGGGAGTGACTTAAATGAACCAAAAATGTGTCCCTAGATCTCTTTTATTACAGTCATTTCTTCATTTCCCAGATCTGTTTTCCATTTTACAGTTACTCCTGGCATAATTACATGTAAAGAAACCAGTAGTAGTAATAATGAATGGGGGACTGTCTGCTCTGTATGGTACACACCCCATGCCACAGAGAGAAATGCAAAATGTTCAGCAACCATAACGGGGCAAAAAAAACCTGACCCCATGTATGAAGACAATGCAGATAGTTGAAGTGTTGATGGAAACTCAGGTTGCTATACGACTCCATGTTTCTCCATTTTATTTGCATTACCACGGACCAATCCATTATGCCCATCCCATGGGGAACAGACTGATGTAAATGATTTTTGTGTAGTGCTGCAAATATATCAGCACCATACAGGCAATACAAAAATTATAAAATGTGTATATATATATATATATATATATATATATATATATATATATTGTAAGGGAGTGGAGAACATATTTTAGGAGTGCTATACCTGCAGTAAGGCCCAGAGGCCTAGCTGTAGCAATGTTAAGTACGAACGTAGACTGAAAATACACCAGATTTATCACAGTGACTAATGCTGGATGATAAATCTTTACACTGTCTCGTCTACATTTATATCATGTTTAAACACTATTTTGGCACATTTTTGACTCACCATGTCCCATTTAAGCCACACCCTCTTTTCGTATTAGCCACACCCACACGACTAGCAAGTTGAAAAATTTTAGGCCAAACTAGATGAGCCAAGATGTGCCAAAAATGTGCCATGCTCACACCAGCGTCTGCAGTAGTAAATCAGGGCCTGCGACTTTCTCACGTGAGAGCGGGCTCCAGACTAGATGAATATTGACATAAGAAGTCAAATTAGCTGCACTTATAACATAATCCGAAATAATGACATGTTATACATTCACGTCTCGCTAGGTTTCATTTACGCTGACCTTAGTGGTTCAGTTTTTGCATCGTCATGAGCGAGGCATTAGGAGATCAATGTAAATCAATGGTAATTCACACAATGTGCATTGCCGGTATTTTCTGGTGCGCGTCCTTGCAGGATTTGATGTAATGAAGTAATGAGGGGAACGTGTTTAATTCCTTCAGGAGGTCGAAAAATAGTTAATGTATGCACCAGCTGGAGTCAAGTGCCGGGCTCGTGTTGGTCATGAACAATGAATAAATAATGAATTCTCAATGAAATAAGTGCAGTTTTCTGAACAGTAATAAAATGTAAAATTCTACTCATTTTACAATTTTTTTTTTAATGATTTTTTTGCAGAACAGAATCTATCAGCAGTCGTACACACCTCCTAACACTCAGATCCCAGGGGAATGAAGACAAGTAGTCACTTCACCATTTACCTATGCAGTATAGATTGTGTGCAATTTACCATGCGGTATTAATACGTTGCCAATGTTGTATGGTGCGATGACGGCGATACCAAATATTTATAGGGTATTTTTTTATGTTTTACTGATTTTTACACAATTTAAAAAAAAAAAAAAAAAAAAAAAAAAACATTTTTTGGTTAAATTTAATTTTTTGTGTCACATGACAGTTTGGCTAAAGCTAAGGGTAAGCTGAGCACCAGTAATTTTCCACTGAAATCGCCAAACAGAGCATTTCTGCTTAAGAAATTTGAAGCATATTCTGCTTGATAAAAAAAAAACAATGCAGATTTTGATGCTGAATTTGGGGCTGGGGCCTCACGCTGAAAAATACATGCAGCAGACACAGTACAATTTCCAAACCACTGAAGTGTAGGAATAATGGAAGCAGAAAGTTCGCAGAGGAACCTTGTGCGGATTCTCTGTGAAAAGCTCTTTGGGAAAAACCACAATGCGTTGCCGCCATGGTTTTTCCTGCAGCACTTTTTTGCTACAGACTGCTACATGGGGCTTTAGCCTTAAAGGGAGTCTATCATTAGCAATAGTGATTTTTAACTAAGCATATACACGGTCTACCAATAAGTATTTGGACACCCATGCAAATGAAGATATCTGTGGTTGTGATGTACGTCACGCCTTCCGCTGGTAAATAGGAAACAGCATTGGCATTAGCCACATGCAAGATGCCACAAAGTGCAGAGTTGTCCGATTTCGAGAAAGGGGTAATTGTGGAGACCACAGAAATGGTTGATCCTTAAGGGACATAGCAAGTGAACTGAATAACCCAAAATCGACAGTGGCCTATGTGATTACAAAGTGGAAGGTGAACGGTGATTGTCGAAATGAGCTCCGAGTCAGCAGACCCCTAAAACTGGGAGATAGAGACCGACGAGTGCTGACCAGAGAAACCGCACCCAACTGATGGCTCACATACACCAGGAGTTTCACCAGGCATCCGAGAGTATTGTGTCTATCAATCCCATCAGTAAGGAAATATCTGCTGGGTTCTACCAACTATAGGATAGGAAGAAATGTTGTTTTTCTATTCTACTACAGGTGTCCAAATACTTATGGGTAGACAGTGTATTTGCATAGCCTTTAGAAAGGTTATTCCACACATACCTTTTATATGTTATTCCCCTCAGCCGTTTTTGAATAAGCCCACTTTTATAGATATGTAAACAGGGAGAGGTGAGAGCAGGGAGGCTGCTGTTGATAATGATGATGATGACGACTCATCAGCCTTCCTTGCTCTCACCTCCCCCTGTTTACACACATCAGACAGTGCTCAGAGAACATCTTGTGCTCCACGGTGGCTAATTAGCATATTAGCTCATTCAAAAACGGCTGGGAGGATTACTGAATAAAAGATATGTCTGGAATAGCCTTTCTAAAGGCTATGCAAATATATGCTTAGTTAAAAATCACTAGAGCCAATGATAGAATCCCTTTAAGGGGAATTTGGAGAAGAGTGCCACTGTACTTTCACTTTATAGGGCAGACACATATTCCAAATTCTGCTAGCGGATTTTGAAAATTCTGTGTCAAAAAAGTTATATTTTCAGCCTCCCATTAATTTCAAAGGGATTTCTCTATCCATCTGAAGATCTAGCAGGACGAATATTTTTCCATTAGGTGAAAAAAAATCAGCTAGTAGAGAAAATCTGCTACTGACTGCCATTGAAGTGAATGAGAGACGAAATTCTGGTGGAATTTGAGTTGGATTCCATGTCAAAATCCACATCAAATTCAGTGCCAAATTTTTACAAGTAAACTCTATGGCCCCATGTAGTGAAACACAGCTACAAAAATTAGCATCATATTTATCTACACAGAATGTTTATTGAGCTTATGCTGCGTTTCTTCTTCCCCTATTAGATATATGAGAAAACATCAGCAATTCTGCAGCTAAAATTGACAAGCTGTGTTTTCGTGGATGAGATTAATAAAATCTTGGTCACATTGCTGGTTCTGTAAAATGATATGTTATTATCAGTTGGGTTTGCTTAGCCTAAAAACCATACATATGTATTTTATACTATACCATGACAAAATAAAACCAAAGAAAAATCTTTTTTTTTTTTTCCTTCACACTTTTTTTTAACCAAATGTTATGTCATTATTATTTTTGTTATTATGTCACCTGGTTATGGTATAATGAGAGTGTATGCATTTCTCTTGTAACGTGTTATTTCAAGAGTTATCCAATAAAGTAACCATTTCCATTCAAATCGGATTTTGTCTATTTTGGACTCCACCTGTGGAAATGCCCTCAGACATCTCTATATGGGTATACAAGACTTCTCCCGAGCTGCACCACTTCTCTGGAATGCTCTACCCCGGACAATCAGATTAACTACCAATTTCTACATTTTCAAACGCAAACTAAAGACACATCTTTTCAGACAGGCCTATCACAATTTCTAATGTAAACCCTTCCGTACTATAATTAGAATCCCCAAAATTTAACCCTCCTCTGTTCCAGCTCCCACATTACCCCACATGATATGATGCCATTTCAGGCTAACTTTATAGGTCCAAACTCCATCCACATGTTAAAGGACACGACTGGTGACGGCTCATAAAGTTTTATGTTTGTGTAATGACCCCTATTACAACATTGTCTGACCTACAAGCAATGCCGCCCCTACTACCTCTTGTGTCACCCCTCTACCTCATAGATTGTAAGCTCTTGTGAGCAGGGCCCTCAGTCCCATTGTGTGAAATTATTTTCTTTGTAATGTATCTTTCTGTCTGTATTTGAACCCTACAAATTGTACAGCGCTGCGGAATATGTTGGCGCCTTATAAATAAAATATTATTATTATTGGTACTCCATACACTTCTCATCTTTACCTATACATGGCAATGGTATTACTACTGTAGAGATCACAGTGTGGAGCCATTTCAAGCAGCTGGGTGCCAAGAATCAATCACTGATCCCCTATCCCATACTTGCCAACCCAACCAGATGCTCCTGGAGACTCCCAAATAATGGGTGACCTCCTGGAAGAGCTGGGTACCTTATATACTAGTCAAATCTAAAAAGAAAGCATGACCAGCATACCCTGTTTCCCCGAAAATAAGACAGTGTCTTATATTAAATTCTCTTCCAAAATATATGACCTGTCTTATTTTCGGGGGATGTCTTATGGAGCGGCTGGAGCAGGGGACAATCGGCAGTCATGCCGGCGCTTCCTTAACGGAGTGCCGGCATGACTGCCGGTTGTAGGTAGTGCAAGAGGTGGTGGTGGGCGGGGAGGTATGCTAGTTACCTTCCCCATCTTCATAGCAGCACTGGTGCTGCTGTTGGTCACGGTGGTGGAAGTGGTTGGCGGGGCTTAGCAGAGATTAGCGAGGCTTCCGACGGTTGTGCCGGAGAGCTTCACTTAGTGGACATTGCAGCCGGCTGAACGCTGTGCTTCGTGTGCACAGGAAAGCTGGCTGCCTCCTCTGCTGTGATACCACTGTTCCGGCTGCTGTGGGATGAGCTGGGAGAGTGGACTCCCCGCAGCATACGATGCTTTCCCAGCTCATCTTACAGCAGCAGGAACAGTGGTATCACAGCAGAGGCAGCAGCCGGCATACCTGTGCACACGGAATATCGTGCACAGTGTTCTGCCGGCTGCAGTGTTTTTGGGGATGTCTTATTTTCGGGGGGTGCCTTATATTAGGCAATTTAACAAAACCTCTCCCCATGCCTTACTTTTGGGGGATGTCTTATTTTCAGGGAAACAGGGTATTTAATACCCAAAGGGGGCATGGCGATATACAAAAGGACAAGGATTTGCATGAAAATTTTTGCTGTGTTCTTTGTGCCATCTCGGATTTACCCATACGAATGTTGGCAAGTATGGCCTATCCTAATAATAGGCATTCAGTCTTCTAATGCCTGAAAAAGAACTATGTGAGGTGGGCCCCCATACTGGAAAAAGGCAGCGTTTTGGCCACGGCAAAAACGTTGTGGCAAAAAAATCTGCATTTTACATCGCCTAGCTAATCCCAGCCATAAATTGCAGGGAAAAATCTGCAGCTCAAATGCTGTGATTTCAAACGGAATGGGGTTTCCAGAATTAGAAATCATAGCTGCTTTTTTGTGGAAAAAACCCCCCATCTATCCATTAGTTGTGAAAGGCAACTCAGTCCCTCAGTCCCTTTCACTACTATGTAGTTGAGAGCAGTACCAGACACAGCCTATGGTCAGCAGTGGCGCTGTTGTGCAACCCCAAAGATCCTAGCTTTGAACGAAAAAACAACAGTGTATGGGGTCTGATGTTATATAATGGGACACTTTATTCTATTATACCGCGGTGGTTTTCCGTGAGCTTAGGAATGCTGTACCAATAATGTGCTCCATTCTAATAATTCTGCTGCCGGCTACACATTAAACAAGGTATTTTTGTTGAAATATTACTGCCTGGGAATTATGTCATTACAGGAAAGATGCCGAAATATTTTTCATAATTAGTTTCATAATAGGTTGTGTGTTTTATTTATAGAGAACACGGATCACCCAATTTCTCTTGTTTGAGGAACATTGAGGAGGTTTTGTCTTGCATCCTTGTATTCTTCTAAGCCGAACACCGCCAATTAAACATTACAATACTGCTGGCTCCTGGGCCTGGCCTGGTCTTGCACTGACTTGTATACAGTATTAAGTTTAGATCTACGCTCTATAATATACGGATTAGACTGGGAGGGGAGCATACAAGCAAGTCATGAACATACATGAGAAATATTTTAAAGGCTACTTCCACTTACAACCTGGAACTTCAGACCGTACACTATTCTCACGCCTGGATTTTGCCCCTGACAATTACAGATGTCAATCCACCCTGCTCATTTGCAGGTACTGTGTTGTCCGTGGTTCATCTGTTTTTCACGCACATTTTTTTCACCCCATTTCCTAGTTTCTATGTCTCTAGGTCCATAAAAAATGGATGACAAACAGAGCGCTACACGCTACTATATGTGGGTCATGTGCTGTACATTACGCTGGCGTCATTTTGTGTGAAGACGCTGAAGAGACCGAAAAGGCGTCTCTGACGTTATTCAGAGACATCTCTGTGAACAGAAGATACACCGAGACCAGTGCTGGTGCCCGGTGCCCAGGAGAGTTACACTGTTACCCCAGAGTATAACAATGGTTCCTGGGTGGTAAACCCCAGGAATTTCAGGTTCTTCCATTTTTCCTCCTCTAAAACCTACGTGGGTGTTATAAATCGAAAAATATGGTACTATAGCTGCTCCTCTGTTATATTGACTTTGCCGTATAGATTTGGACAGCATCAGCAGAGTTAATGTGGGCAGGTTAATGATAGCTTTACTGCACTGATGGAGGCCTAGATAAGGCAGAATAGTAACACTATATATACAGATAAGACTCTGTATACAGTTTCCCTGGTCTCTGGGGAAGGGGGCTATATTCTACCGCTACTATTGGGAGAACTTATAAATGTAGAAGATGTGCTACTTATTATTTCTGTACCCTGATCCTTGTCTCAAGAAAGTGGGCGGAATGGGAGAGGGATCAAGGGGGGCCGGGTCAGCAACAATTGATTATAACTCATACCAAAAAACTGGTGTGATTTATTGGTGAAATCTAGGCCAGTCCCTGGCTAAGACAGATTTCTGATCTGGAGACAGACCTCTCAAGATGCACCTGTGTTAGTAAAAGGTGCCCTCTATTGTTTGAATAGGAGAATGCAGCTTTTGTTCCCCATCCATGGCAGCAGCTTCCAGCTGATCAGTGCAGGCTCCAGGTATTGGACCCTCACAGATCAAAAACTGATGACTTATCCTTTCCTATGTGTAAAACATGCAATAGGCACTAGAAAACTTTAATAAGGCTATGGTCACACCTGCGTTGGGTGACCGTTCAGAGACTCCGTCCCCAATTCCGCTTGAAAGATGCAGCACGCAGGATCTTTCGGGTGGAAATTCAACGGACCCCCATTATAGTCTATGGGATCAGTGGGTTTTTGTTGTTAACCATCTTATGAGTGGATTGGGTTTCCGGTTTTTTTGGGTCTCCAAGTGGAGCTGAAGAACGGAAACCCCAATGCTAGTGTGAACCTAGCGTAAGTGTGGTGTAATCTCGTATGCTAGGAAACGCCAGTTCTAATAAATCCCCCAATACCTTAAAACATTTCACTTCTACAGACTTTCATGTAATGAAATCAGGCGCATAAGAGAGTCCCTGGAAGTAACAGCCTTCATTTCCACTAGTTCAGTGGAGTCTATGAATATTTTATAACACATTGACCAAGGCGTTCTTTTTCCTGTAAGTATATGCACAGTATGTACAATGTGATGAGGTTTTCAGGATAAAATCAAGTCATATTTCCACTTCCTTTTACTATCGTTATGTGATATTTATATTGCACCGCCATATTAAGTAGCACTGTATAACGTGATAATGATCCTCATCAGCCCCAGTAGAGCTCACAATCTAATCTCATGGCATAGAGTTGCACACTGGTCTATATAGGATAGCGTGCCAGCCTTGCGCTGGCTGCTTTCTTCAGGGAATTGCTCTCTGATTTGTTGTGTTGCGAGCACATTCTGCAGAGATGATTTTCACATTCGACACTCTGTTGACATTAATTAAACATGTTTCCAAACCGCTCTCTCCTAAGCTGATTCTAGATCAAACCCTGCTAGCCAGGCTTGTTAAAGTTAATGCAAATTCTCGTTACCCATTGCCCTTGCGCTCGTAAATTCTATTTTCATGGTTCTATTATTCCAATTATTCCCAAGAGTCGAAGGATTGGAGTCTCCTTGGAAACCGTCACCCCGCTGGTTACAGAAGGTGTCTTTTTTTTGTGAAACGTTTCACATGTAGAAATGCACAGTCGTATACTAAAATATTTTACTCCACACTTTACCAAGCTGTTTGTTTGGGGAATTACGGTCTAATCTGCGGCTCGCGAACAAAAATAAAAGATCAGCGTCGCTTTCCTTGAAATACAGCGATTAGAGTATAGGCTGTAAATGGGCCAGGCCTTTGTTATGGTGGATCATCAGGAGAAATTCTAATGGAATTATGTGCATATGTTATATGATCTTGTCTTGGGGATGCACATTTAATATGATTATAGCCCCGGCCCCCAGTGCGGAGCTCACAATCTAATTTCCCTAATCTTGGACCCATAACAAACACACTATAGTCTATTAATATAAGGATGTTTTTGGAGTGTGGGAGGAAAATGAACAAACTCTAGATAAATTTCCTATTGGAGTTGAACTTATGGCGTCAGTGCTGAACCTCGGCAGTATTAAGCACTGTGCCTGGAGTGGTTATTGCACATTGAAGCATATACAGTACATTTGGGGACAAGAAGGATTTGAAGGTCACAAAAGTGTCATTTTTTAATAGGACAAATTGTAACAGATTCTTCTGGAAACAAAACAAGCAGCAGCTTCTGGTCAAAAATATTGCTACGATGCAGGACATAGAATAGCATAAAAGTAGTTAACAGCTCCCAGTGGGGTCAGGGATTAGTATGACAGGTACTGAATTATTTAGAGCCTGACATTATAAGCCCTTACACCACACTGTTTGGTTAATTATTTCGATGACAACCTCGCAAGTACAATACAAGGCCAGAACCTTCAGGTCTAACACACTGCTGGACTACCTAGAGAATTAGATGTCTAAACCAACCCTCTGGGTCACAATAACAATTTCACAATAAATGCACAATGCATAGCACAAAGACCCGCTACCTTCTTTTGTATAATTTTCAGTTGTGGTTCAATCTTTATTTTTGTAATATAGTCAAAAATATTCTATTCAAACTGAGCTTTGGTAGTCTGGGACACTCCCATCTGCCCCCAACACTATAAGTACTGGACACAAATGAAACTCTTCACTAACAACTTGTATAAACCCTGAATATCATTCCACTATCTAAACATTTTTGACCATTTTTATATGAAATCTCTCTGGTCAGCTTCACAAGTCAGACACTTTGGACAGATATTAACTGTACATCTAATTTTCTATTTTTAAAGGGATCCTACCATTAAAACACAATTTTTTCTGGTTGACACGTAGGAATAGCCTTGAGAAAGGCTATTCTTCTTCTACCTTTAGATGTCTTCTCCACGCCACCATTCCGTAGAAATCCCAGTTTTCGTCGGTATGCAAATGAGTTCTCTCGCAGCACTGGGGGCATCCCCAATGCTGCCAGAGAACTCTTCAGCGCCTCTATCTTCTTCAGGAACGTCCTCTTCATGCGTCTTCTTCCAGTGCAGGCAGTCAAACTTGTAGGCCACGGGCAGAGTTGACTGCGCATGCCTGTGGCCACAAGACAAATGGCGCTTACACAGTAAGTAAGCGGACATTTTCTTATGGCATGTGGGCATGCGTAGTCGGCTCTGCCCGAGGTCTACAAGTCTGACCACCTGCGCCGGAAGAAGACGCATGAAAAGGACATTCCTGAAGAAGATGGAGGTGGCGTTGGAGCGTTCTCTCGCAGCATTGGGGACGCCCCAAGTGCTGTTTGAGCGCTGGGGCCCGCCCCCAGTGCTGCGAGAGAACTCATTTGCATACCGACGAAAACTGGGATTTCTACAGAACGGCGGCACGGAGAACACAACGAAAGGTAGGAGAAGAATAGCCTTTCTTAAGGCTATTCCTACGTGTCAACCAGAAAAAAAAATTGTGTTTTAATGGTAGGAGCCCTTTAAACATTGGCACAGTAAAACTCAACAATTTATATAGTTTAGGAACGATCTTGCTGTAGTTTTAATCCCTCCCCAACATTCGCAGATCACTTGGATCACAGGCATTACGGTTTATGTGGTCCCCTCCCGATCCTCTGTGGCTCCTTCCCTTTTACTATGCAAGATGGATCCCATGTTGTGAGATCGTGGACATGGGCCTGTACCTATGGTCGCCGGGAGCTGGGAAAACCAAACAAAAAAAATTATACATCACAGCGTCCGAAAATGCCCAGTCCTACAAACATTCTTCAAAATGGTATAACTAATAAGTACACCTGACCCCGCCATAAAGATACTGATAGGAAATTTCTTAGATGATAATTCCCCAGTAGCTGCTGGAGAACCCTGGAGGAAGGGGCACAAGAGACAGTGAGCCCTAAGCTGAAGCCCCCCACTTTCCCTTCCTCTTGCCAGGCCCTATCTTATGTAATAGGCAGCAACTTGGAGACTATCCCTTCTTATATATGTGACACACAAAATGCAGACAAGACAAACAACAACAAAGGGAGGTCAGCTAGCCAGGGTTCGGTAACAGTTGAGCAATGCAGTGCCAAATCGAAGTCCAAAAGAATAGTCAATAGGAAAAGCCAAGGTCAGGATAAGGAATACAAGTAACAGAACAGCAAGAGAAAGCCAGCAAGCACAAGGCAATAACAGGCACCAGTGTGAATGTGAGCCAAGACTAAATAGGGGAGGATGAACCCGCCCTGGACCTGACAGGAAGGCAAGCTGTCAAACACACAGCAAGACCAAATTTAACTACTTCATGGAGTGAGGCAGACAAGGGCAGAAGACGGGTGTGGTGCAAATTCAATTACAGAACTAGAGCCGTGTTCACGCAGTGCAACCAAAAACTCTTAAGAAAGGAAATAAACTGCACACGCCTCCTGCACCGCCGCATGCGAGCAGAGGGTGGCGCAGTGACCTGAACAGGCAGAGATGTTACAGATACCTTATGAATTTACGAATATGTTGGCTCCAAAAAATTTTTTTTTCAAAGTTTGGGAAGGGATAACACATAAAAACAACCAAAATAAATGTGTTTGTTATGTTTCCTCCCCCACCTGAGCTTCTCCTAATTATACTCTAGGATGAGGGTAGGGCATCTTAAAAAAAATCAAGGCTGAGGTCCTCGGAGTGCTGCACGATAACTTTAATACTGACAACACCTACACTAAAGTCATATACCGCAAACCGTAACATAGTGGTGCTGCCATACTCTGCTCCCAGCCACATGTGTTTACAGCTATTTGCCTGGATATACCTGTACTTTACATTAGAAGCAATGTAATTACATGTGTAACCCGCAATTAGTGGTAAATGTATGTGACTGGGAGCAGAGTGAGGTAATCGGGGGCGGCACACTATGTACCTGGATGCTGCATCCCCGGCCGCTAATACTTTAATTATTCTGTAAGTAAAATGTAGATTAATATCAGCCACATTTAATTCCAGGTGGTGCGGTAACAGCAAAACCACAGTCACACTTACCCCAAAGTGACAGCACTCATTCACCCCTTACATTGGTGGGCAGAGAGAGCAGCCAGAGAAGGAGGAGCTCCTAGACCAGTTTCTTAATACCTACAGGTCCAGTGCTGGCAGCCGTGCCAGCAACATATGCCTTGCGTGCCACTCTTTGCTTGCGTGCCAGGGATTGCCGAACCCTTCTCTAGAGTTTCAAGAGACCCCAGAGTATAATAATGCTTTTTGGGTGACAAACCTCAAAATTTTCAGATTTGGACAGAGTCTGAAACTTTTGGAAAAGTCAAGTTGAATGTAAGAATAAAAGATCACTGAGTGGGGGCCAAAACAGGACAATATACTGTGTAGGGGCCCAAAAAGGGCAAATATATTGTGTGGGAGTCAGCAAAGGGGACAATATACTGTGTGGGGACCAGTAAGTTTTGGATTTTGTAAGGGGTTAAAATGTAAATAAACTATATACATTCGGTATCCTCCATCCTCATTTTCTCTGCATTACACACACAAGGGAAAGGATAAAATAAAATAATTCAGGATTTCACAGAAAGCAGCCAAAATGTGTTAATTTTAAAGGTATTCCAAAGTTTAGTCAAAGTGGCCAATTACAATACAAGTTTGCGTGGAACACTGATTGTTACCATTGCACGCATGATGTGATTAGCTGCCAGGAATGGCCTGAAATTCAGACATTTCTGTACTCTAACTTAAAGGAATCTAGAAAGAGATCTAGAAAACGGTGAGGAATTGATACAGAAAGTATATTGGAAAATTGTACAACTTTTTATTATACAAACAATAACATTTGTCTCTCAATATTGACCTGAAAGTGGACAACTCCTTTAAATTTTATGAAGTACAGATCTACTTTAATCAGTATTCAGTATGATACAAAAAAAAAAAAAAAAAAAAAATGATTGTTGGATTCCCCTGATGGGGGAGAGTGGCATATATGTATATGTATATATTCGCCCTTCTGCCTAGAAATGTCTAAGAAAGACAGAAACCCTAAGAGAACCTTTTGGAGAATCTTTGAGGAACTAGGCAATATCCATTCTGTCACACATGTTCTCTTACATCTAAGATAGGAGACATTAATGGCGGACCATTATACTAACAACTTCTAACTTCTTGCATCAGAGATGTCCTGGAACGATGAGACCTTACAAGCTTCTTCCCATGTTGTCTGGATATATTAAGGATGAGCTGACAGATTGAGATCTCCCAAGGTTCCTTGATGAGTTAGTGTCCTTGGCAACCAAAATAGACCTACGTATTCCAGAGAGGTCTCAAGAGAAGGAATATATTAGCCAATGTCCTCCTCCTCCTCAGAACATCTCCTGCAAAGGGTTCTGTGGAGTGTCATCAGGTCTAACATCCCTCACCCTGCAAGATAACCCCCCACGTCACTGTGTACTGTGTCTGCATGTCCTAGGAAATTTGGAAAACCTCTATACCTTGATGAGGATGGGGGAATCATTTTGTGTCTAGATCCAGTCATCACCTGGGATAACTTTTTGGTTCCCGTTACCATTTACTGTATTTTAGGTCTCTTCACAGATGTTGTCAAGCCTATGTGGTTTTGGAATCTGCAGCAAATATTATTGACATTGAGGAGTAGGCCGTCTTTTAAATCTATTCCATTTTTGGTTCTACCTCATTCTAACACTCCATTTCTCCTGGAATTGCCAAAGCTCAGATTTCATTCTCCAGTTAGCAATTGGTCGTCTAATCATATCTCCTGGTGGGGCTCATGTTTCAAAATTGTGTTCTAGATCTGCCATGCGTATACTCCTCCTGAGCTTCTTGATTTTTATCTTTGGTATTTCCTCTACCTACCGAAATTCTTTGTATGTATTTTGGAAATAACAGGGAATACCCTTCTACTGTATCTCACCACCCCTTTATTATGCTATTATACTCGAAAGATCACAGGCGCCAATTCACTCACCATATTAAAACTCATAATAAATAATGGATATGAATAATAATAATAAATAATAATAATAATAATAATTCATAATAGATATAAATACAACAGACACTTGAATCTGGATAATTTGGGCCACAGTATTTATTCTGGGTTACCATACCATATAATAATTTGTCATATACTTAAAATGACCGATACAAAACATGGCTAAGGACGGGTTCACACCACCATTATTTAATGTGCATTGCTTTCATTGTCACCAGATGTGAGCAACGGACATTCAATGACAAATGCAGACAATGCCCCCTCACTACTCCCAGCTTTCATACGTTTGATGGGTATAATGGCGATCTGGTAACATCCTTTGGCCTTTGCAGAGCTCCTGAATTTTTGTATGAGTATGTTCTCATGTATCTTGACACTATGCTGATCTATTCCAGGGATTTGGAGACCTATCAACTTTATGCTCCCTTTATAGGCTACATCATCTCCTTGAAGGAGCTGCATATGCACCTGGAAAAAGTCCCTGCTGTTACTATTATAAATTACACACCTTAACCATATGTTCCTATCTACAGTGAGACGATAACTAATAAAGGTGTCTAATTAGATTTAGAAGGTTTTATGATGTAAAACGGGATTATTTAAATAGGATTTAATAGAGTCTCCCAGATTATGACGGTGCGGTACATCAAGAAGACTGGTGTTTAAAGTTTCTATAGTTTTAATGCACTAAGGCTTAACCAATAGACCATATGCTTTAATAATACACTCACTCTCTCACAGAAGTCCTAGGGGACTAGTACTTCCAGTACAAGAATGACTCTTGAAGCAGAGAGCACAGATGTAAGCGGAATACATACATAAAATGCCTTTAAATGTATCTGACTCAGACATCTTCTCTGCCTGGATGACCACCATTGCATCCCTCACATTGCAAGTAATGGTCCCTGACATATCTTCCTGGGATGTGTTTCTCAGTGTTTCTTGGATAAGTACAACCTAGTCAAACAAATTTTATCAAAGTCCCAATTAGATATCATCATTTATTGTCATGTGTATAAGAACCAAAGCATGAGAACAGCGAGGATCTCCCCTAGAGTCAGGTAGTCTCCCTCTCTTGGGGTTCACTTAGCATTTGTTGAGAACCTATGTTCTAGAAGACTGGCATGTTGTTACATATTAATTCAGTTTTGGGAAGTATTCTTCTCCCCCAAAGTAAAAGATGTAAATAAAGTTCTACCTTCAGCAGTACAATAGAGTTCTCATTAAATGCCCAGTCCCCAATGACTGTGCCCCAGCCTATACAATAAAGCATGCACATAAAACATCCCAGCACTTCATCACCTAATCTTCTCCTTTCCTTTGATCCGATTTTGCCTCACATTGCAATTAAACTTGAGAAATATAAAGAAATTGTCTCTATGTGTCCCAGTTTAGAAGCTCAATCATGTCCTCCTTCTCCTCTTCACTGTCTTGTGTGTGGTTGTAAGACAACTGGCTGGAGCAGGAGCTCCCATGCTGTACTCTGTCTGCAGTAGGAGAAAATAGATCATTAAATGGAGTTGCCCAGGAATCACAGGTTTCCGTCAGGAAGCTGAGAAGGTGCAAAATAAAAACTAAATAAAAAAAACTAATTAAACCCCTCAAAACTGCACACTCACCTCAGTGACCTCAAGAAAAGAACCAGGATGTCACTCACATACGTCACTTAAGATGCCCTTATTTCTTTCCTTAGGCTGCTGATTGGTCTCGTCAGTCATGTGAAGCAAGGACTTCCACTAAAGCCCCCGCCAGAGACACGTATGCTATGTTTTTTGATTTTCACCTTCCCCGGCCTTCTGGCAGAAGTCTGGGATTCCTGGCAACCCCTATAAGCCCGTCCACCTTTGCAAGGTCCCACTTCTTAAGACCAGGAGGAGATTAACCCTTGTATTCTGTACAGGATTTCTACAACACTGTCTCCATATCATATTTCTTACTAACATCATTCATTTCTATGTTTAAAATTCCATTAAGCCTTCCTGTCTCCATATATACTGTATATATGAAAAAGGTCACCTAATTTGCAAATTTCGGCAGGACCACTTGGATATTTTGTATGTATATGAGGGTGTCAGATGATATTAGGGGAATGGATAGAAGAATTAAAGGGGTTGGCCACTTTCAGACCAATATTGAGAGACAAATGTTATGGTTTGTATAGTAAAAAGTTGTACAATTTTCCAATATACTTTCTGTATCAATTCCTCACAGCTTTCTAGATCTCGGCTTGCTGTCACTCATTCTGTTACTTCTAGTGGATGAGACTCTGACCATGGTCATGTGATTTACGGTCCATGGTCATGTGATGAGCACACAAGTGCCGCTCGTTATATTCACAGCATAATAATCAGACATCTGCCTGGTAATCAGCTGTGCACCTGTGTGCTCATCACATGACCATGGACCGGAAATCACATGACCATGGTCAGACTTTTACCTCCTAGAAGTAAAAGAATGAATGACAGCAAGCAGAGATCTAGAAAACTGTGAGGAATTGATACAGAAAGTATATTGGAAAATTGTATATCTTTTTATTATACAAACAATAACATTTGTTTCTCAATATTGGTCTGAAATTGGCCAACCCCTTTAAGCCTGATCCTTTACTTCCTGGGGAATAAGTTGCCACAAGAGGTGTCTGGCAGAAGGTTACTCTCCACTCCACACTGAACCAAGCATGCAGTCAGATCTGGGAAAAATATAAATGTATAAATATTATATATATATATATATATATATATCTCTGTATTCATCCGCATAAACAGTACCGTAAACCTGTAAATGCAGCACTAAAGAAAATCCAAGCTGTCACTCAGTACAACATAAGTAATATAATGTACACTATTTACATTACATTTACTCCACTTTTAGTACAATATATCTATATACAGTATAAACTGGAAGATGTTTACGAAAAGAGGTGTAAATGACTTTCTCTCAATGTTAACTCTTTTAGTATTGATCACTAAGGCAAATACTCGCATTCTGCACATCAATATTTCCAATCAAAGAAATCTATGATCCAACCATTTGAACCTGTTTCATGGCACATACTGTATATTCCGTATGTTCTACAATAAGGATACGGTAAGAGATTACTACCCTTGGGTTCTGCAGAATAAAACGAGGACCAATTGAAGAGTTAGCTTCTGATCAACTAAAATCTTTGACAAATCCAGTTGTCACTGCAAGCATCCATCATACGTAATCCTGGCACTCAAGAGTGGAGCAGATGGAAGTAGTATGACCCATCTGGTTCTCTGCAGATATCACTATATAGCTTATTTCATACAATAAGCACTGAATTTGGGAGGTCCATAGGATAGGCTTGGATGTGTAGATTTTTTTGGAAATATTGCTATCATTTTACAGATTTACAAGGGGTTTCATATGAAGCCGTCAATTAAAAGGATGATGAAAATATGGTTATGAAAGATATTGGGTGTTTTCTATTATACATAGTTACTGATATGTTAAGGATATCTACTGTCCCACTGAGCTGTCACATTCATTCACATCTATGAAAGCCATAGAGATAGCTAAGGAAGCTTGCCTGTTCTTCCTATAGGTATGGGTCCCAAGGGTGTGAAAATAAGGGTACACCCCTGTAAGCTCTGTAAAGCTGCAGACACCGATCTAGTTAAAAGTAAAGCATTAATGGGTGCCCCAGGGTGGGCCCCACAGTGCCAATGGGCTCGGGGCAGCCGCCCCCTCTGCCCCCTACCCCCTCCTGCCCCGCTAGCTACGCCTCTGGACTGAGGATCTAATAAGAGATTTTTTTCTAGTTTTATTTTCTTTTTTTGCATGGGTGGTATTGGAATATTACATTTTTTATATTTGTACATCATTCTGTGCCAGGTTAACAAGCATTTTTCTTGGCTCAACAAACCCTTTAAGTATCTACTTTCATGCGCCATGAGTTTTCACATGAAGACCTAATGGAGCATATACATCTATTAATGTTGTGATGAATAAGATCTGTCACCAAGTTACTGTATGATATTATGATGGATGGGGGCTGACTTCTGGGACCCCTGCCAATCACAAGAATCAATTGGGATGGGGTTCTTTTCGATTATAATTACCAGATCCTCATTGCTCCTCCTGCCCACCGACTACGCAGGAGAAAGCAAGTCAGATACATTCATGTTGAGTTCCTTGGGTGTGTGGCCCGGTGTGTCACTGTGTAAGTGACTACTATAAAGGAGCATCCAACCAATGCTGCCGCCCCTTCATTCAGAGGATATTGGGGGTTATGACAAGGATATGCCTTCACTTACTTTTATTGCAAAAATCCTTTAAACAAGGTTTCTGAGAATGAACTTTACTGCTGTTTCTGTTATGAGCTTTACATAATGATAGTAAGCTGCCACCATGGAAATCTCCTTCGGTTCATTATAAGATGCCGTTTCATAGTTCTCGATGAAACATTCAGAATTCTACTTTACAGCGGTCTCCAAGCAACAATGTCAGGATGGAACGAGCGCGCAGGATTCCAGTTTGTCAGAGTGTGAGAGCTATGGGGTTTACAATAGGAGAATGTGTGGACACAGAGCAGAACCTGCGGGGCATGCTAATGTAACGGCACAACGCAATATGCACAACTTCTCCATGGGCACCGGATAAATCACACAAAGCATGTTCACGCCTGCGATATTATAGACACACACTGTAATAAACCTTCTACTGACTGGATGAAAACAAGTTTCTTGCATTGCTTTCTATGAAATATATACATGCAAAACTACATACATGCTAAGGAGTGTTCTCTCAAGTCGAAGACAATGGTGAACTTTAAAGGGGTTGCCCAGGATAACTTGAAACCCATACACTAGTCCATTTCCCCATTTCCATAAATCATCACTACTATTGCTATTACTACTTCACCCCCATCCAACCTATTATACTTATCATCCGGCAAGAAGGCTTACTCCCTCTGTAAGGATTCAGTCTGTGGGCGCTCTTCTCTTCTCCACTGTGCACACAGCCGATAATTCAACTCTACTGGGCCTCCATACATGCACAGTAAAGATGGATCATCGCTGGAAGAGAAGACAAGAGGAGGAGGGGGGAGGGGGTGTATCACAGGAAGAGGTCTAGAGGGTAAGTACATACTGTAATATGGGTTGGACTGAGTAGATAAGGAAGGGAGGGATAGCTAGAGAGACAGGGAGGGGAGTGAGGAAGGGGGGAAAGTAAGACCTTTTCCGCCATATGACTTCTCCACCATTAATAGCATATAACCCATTAATAGCATATAACAAACACTTTAAAAAATAAAATTGTTTTGCCCAATGAACCCCTTTAAGGTTGGGTTGTGGTCACATTAAAACCCCCATCAATGAGCCTTGCCTGGCTCTGCATCCAGTTGCCTCAGAAATACACCTTCGATCTAATTCACACAGCATTATTTTTGGCCCGTGTTGTTTGCATGTACATTGGCCAGCACAAGGACCCATAACAGGGCATGGCATAATTCACACCAATGTTTTGTGGCATGCACTCTTATAGGCCATGTTGCAGACAACAAAGCCTTGGATGCCTAATGATGCATTAACTTTATGTCGGCCACAGACTGCCATGTTCACCACTTTTTTGACCTCCATCAGTTGAATTGGGGCCAATGATTACATCTGACATACAGTCCTATGAAAAAGTTTGGGCACCCCTATTAATCTTAATCATTTTTAGTTCTAAATATCTTGGTGTTTGCAGAAGCCATTTCAGTTTGATATATCTAATAACTGATGGACACAGTAATATTTCAGGATTGAAATGAGGTTTATTGTACTAACAGAAAATGCGCAATATGCATTAAACCAAAATTTGACCGGTGCAAAAATATGAGCACCTCAACAGAAAAGTGACATTAATATTTAGTACATCCTCCTTTTGCAAAGATAACAGCCTCT
The DNA here is from genome assembly GCF_031893055.1 of Leptodactylus fuscus. Lineage (NCBI taxonomy): Eukaryota > Metazoa > Chordata > Amphibia > Anura > Leptodactylidae > Leptodactylus > Leptodactylus fuscus. The sequence continues at coordinate 32,489,965 of NC_134273.1, forward strand.
AGTCGCTTCCTGTAGCTTTTAATCAGTTCCTGGATCCTGGATGAAGGTATTTTGGACCATTTCTTTCTACAAAACAATTCAAGTTCAGTTAAGTTTGATGGTCGCCGAACATGGACAGCCCGCTCTCAAATGATCTGAAAACAAAGATTGTTCAACATAGTTGTTCAGGGGAAGGATACAAAACGTTGTCTCAGAGATTTAACCTGTCAGTTTCCACTGTGAGGAACATAGTAAGGAAATGGAAGACCACAGGGACAGTTCTTGTTAAGCCCAGAAGTGGCAGGCCAAGAAAAATATCAGAAAGGCAGAGAAGAAGAATGGTGAGAACAGTCAAGGACAACCCACAGACCACCTCCAAAGAGCTGCAGCATCATCTTGCTGCAGATGGTGTCACTGTGCATTGGTCAACTATACAGCGCACTTTGCAAAAATAGAAGCTGTATGGGAGAGTGATGAGAAAGAAGCCGTTTCTGCACGTACGCCACAAATAGAGTTGCCTGAGGTATGAAAAAGCACATTTGGACAAGGCAGCTTCATTTTGGAAACAAAAATTGAGTTGTTTGGTTATAAAAAAAGGCGTTATGCATGGCGTCCAAAAAGAAACAGCATTCCAAGAAAAACACATGCTACCCACTGTAAAATTTGGTGGAGGTTCCATCATGCTTTGGGGCTGTGTGGCCAATGCCGGCATCGGGAATCTTGTTAAAGTTGAGAGTCGCATGGATTCCACTCAGTATCAGCAGATTCTTGAGAATAATGTTCAAGAATCAGTGACGAAGTTGAAGTTATGCCGGGGATGGATATTTCTGCAAGACAATGATCCAAAACACCGCTCCAAATCCTCAGGCATTCATGCAGAGGAACAATTACAATGTTCTGGAATGGCCATCCCAGTCCCCAGACCTGAATATCATTGAACATCTGTGGGATGATTTGAAGTGGGCTGTCCATGCTCGGCGACCATCTAACTTAACTGAACTTGAATTGTTTGTCCAAAATACCTTTATCCAGGATCCAGGAACTGATTAAAAGCTACAGGAAGCGACTAGAGGCTGTTATCTTTGCAAAAGGAGGATCTACTAAATATTAATGTCACTTTTCTGTTGAGGTGCCCATACTTTTGCACCGGTCAAATTTTGGTTTAATGCATATTGCACATTTTCTGTTAGTACAATAAACCTCATTTCAATCCTGAAATATTACTGTGTCCATCAGTTATTAGATATATCAAACTGAAATGGCTGTTGCAAATACCAAAATATTTAGAACTAAAAATGATTAAGATTAATAGGGGTGCCCAAACTTTTTCATAGGACTGTATTTGCTAGGAGCTTTTACAGTGGTTTATGAATGCACCCTAAGGGAGCTTTCACACGGAGTTACGCTCCGCTCATTCAGACGCGTAAACACGTGTCAAAGTGACCGCTGTAAAACACAATCCCATAGACTTCAATGTGTGTCAGTCTTACGCGCGCTACCCATTGAAATCAATGGGAGGCTTTTAAACCCATTGATTTCAATATGTAGCGCGCGTAAGACCGGCACACATTGAAGTCCATGGGATTGTGTTTTACATGTGTTTACGCGTCTGAATGAGCGGAGCGTAACTCTGTGTGAAGGCTCCCTAAGAAATTATTTCTCCACAGCTTGACAAGAGAGGACAACTGAAGGACCTGCACTTACTAGAGATTTTTTTTTTTTTGGGAATACATGCTCTTCAGCTGAAAGTCAGCCTAAAAATAAAACCATGACTGCTCTGAATCAGGTTGTTATTCATGATCTCCTAAAGAAGCCGTCATCAATTAATTCGATTTTACCTATTCTAATGCAAAGCATGTGATAATGTTTCAGCGACTGGCCTCTGGCCGATGGTCGAGTCAAGTTCCTGATCAACCCCATTCCCATTTTGTCTGCTCCAGCATCGGCCACAGGGTTCATGGACGTGGCTCCCCTTCTGTCTATAGTCCACATGAGATTTCAATAGCAGTAGATGTTTGGAGAAGCCATCAGGCCAGGCGGCCTATTTGAAGAGGTCTTCTGCATGGCACATGATAAAAGTATATGAGCTCTTGCTCACTGGTTTACTTTGATTCCTTACCTTGTTCTTGACCTTGCTACTACCTTGCTCTTTAGATTGTCTGCCTGGTACTTGGTCTACTCCTGGTTCTGCACACCTGTTGCTTTCTGATTCACCTCTTGGTCATGTCTACTCTATTAGTGCTACCCCCACCTACCCTTGCCGTGGGTGACAAACCATAAGGCCTTGATGGGTGTGTTTAATGACGCGGATGTACTCGGGGACTGAAGAAGATGCCCCCTGTGCTCTGTGAATACATATTGGTTAAAACTGTTTTTTACAGGCATCCTGGTGGCTCATCATTTGAAAGCTATGGTTGCAATTCTATTCATATCATATACATTACTATACCAGTGGTTTTCAGTGGCCGGGGAAGGCGATAAACTCCCTATAATGGTAAAATACTGGGTAAGATTGCTACTGATAAAAAAGCTTGGGGATTTTGGTTGACAGTAAGTTTACCTTTAGTGACCAAAGCCAGGCAGCTGCTGCAAAGGCAAGCTAAAATTACAGGATGCACTAAAATAGATATAGATATAGCCTCTATACATATCACTGGTACGGCGGCCATAGACTAGTATGTGCAATTTTTGGCCCCAGTATATAAGAAGGAAATAACAGAATTAGAGATAGTACAGAGAAAGGCGAAGAAGATTATTAGAAGACTGGTTGGATTGTAGTACAGAGACAGATTAATACATTTGGGGCTATTCAGTTTAGAGAATAGATGTCTATCGGGAGACCTAATAACAATGTACAAATACATGAAGGGACAGCACAAAGAAATTTCTAATGGTGTTTTTACTCTTAGGTCGGTGGCAGTGACAAGAGGACATCCTTTACATCTATAGGAGAGAACATTTCACCTGCAACATAGAAGGGATTACTTTATTGTAAGATCAGTGAGACTATGAAGCTCACAGCCCCAGCATGTTGTCATTCATTGTGGAAGTTCAAGGAGGGCTTGGATGCCAGAAAAATATTACAGGTTAAACATTTTAGCTTTATGGTTGATCCAGGAGTTGCAGGAGTTGGAGTCGGGTAGGAATTTTATCCCCCGACATGGGGCAATTGGCATCAGCCTCATGGTTTTTCTTTTCCTTCCTTTGTATAACACTAGGGTGTGGGGTGAGACGCTTCCAGACATCACTTACATTGGGGGAAAGAATTGTAAAGTAAACCCAATGCAGAGCTGATCTTGAAGTCAAAGCCATAAAATTCTCATTTGTTAGTAAATTCACAAATACTGTATATAATTTAATAAAACTGAGAATAAAAAACAAATACCACACATAATTCAGTGACGTCCTGTGTGTGCAATAACAACATAGAATACAATGGAATTACAAGCGGTATAGTTTACATAGATGAAGAATGGCTACTCACAATTGCGTCCTCTCATGTGCCCAATGAATTCCAATCCAGTGCTTGATCTCTAGTCTAAAAAGTATGGAGGCCTTAAAGGGAGTGTATCAGGTCCAATGTGCCTTCTAAACCAATAATAGTTCCATGTAGGAGACAATAAAAGGAGAAGAAACATACGTTTTTGGCCACAAACCAATGCAGATATAATCCTCTTTTTATGGCTATGCCAAGCCTCCTGCAAGTGCACTGGGGGCGGGGTTGCCATGTTTGCCTGCAGATGACCAAAAGTGCTCTCCTTTGGGATCACATCTCCCCTTTAGCTATAATTGACCTTTTCATCTTGGTTTAGGCATCTTAGAATTGACAAACTCCCTTTGATATCACATAAAAATGTAGATTATATATAAGCAAATATATAAAAGGATGATACCTGTAACATCAAGGTTTGGCAATGACAGTTTCTTGCAGAGTTGACTACAATAATGATACATCTTCTAAGAACTGCTCTGTGATAGAACCTTTCCTGAAAGAAAAGAGGACCTGCTGCCATCCCCTGCCTGCGTATTAGCATTAGCTGGATGTGCTTGCACAAAATTACCTGGAAACTGGGGGAGGGGAGGAGAAAAAGAAAAGGGAATACAAAGGTAGATGGGAAAGGTAAGGTGTCGGATGACAATTACTCCAGAAATCTCTGAAACTCAGGGGTACCCTGGAAGAGAATCCAGTGACATCATACTAAGTAAGGCTAGGCTTATATCGTACTCCAACGCAGAATCCGCTGAAAATCAGCAGAGAGGAAAGTCTTGAATGGTTTCAGTATATAAATGGTGGAAACCTGACAAACCACGTTATAGTCTATGGGGTCCGCAGGTCTCCTTGGGTAACCACTGTTTTAGCCAATGGGCTCTTCATTGTTAGGTTCCCTGAGTGGGCCTGAACAACGTAGAGCGCAGAGCAACTGCAAACCTATTCAGATCAAGTTTTTTGGGTGTTTTTTTTATATCAATTTAATGGATGCAAAAACAGATTTAAAAAAAAAAAAAAAATCAGATGCAAAATGGACTCAAATGGATGGCCATCTGTTTACATAGACATCAATGTCTAAGAAAATGTATAAATGCTATATACATATTTATATACACACACTGTATATTATATATGTTTTAGGATGCGTAAACGTAGTTTACCAAGCTTTTGTGTCTGTCTTTAGATAAATATCTTGTATTTGGGGAGCTTAAAGGGGTTTGTCAGACACTTATCCCCATCCACGATGAACCCCAAGGATCAGGATGGAGGCTGAGAGTGCCTCTTCAGGCTTCTTTCATGTGAATGAAATGCAAGTGCGTTTTGTGATCCGCACTCCATTTACTTCCTGCAAGCTCACTCATCTGCACTGGCACTTCATTCACATGGTGGAGTTATGCGCAATGTAGTTGTGGGCCCCCGTTCTCCTGAGTGATTGGGATCCCAGCAGTTGGACATTTATCCCTTGTAGGATAAGGGAGGTGTCTTTAATGACAAAACCCTTTTAAGTTTAAACCACCTACAAGTGGCTTAGTTCACAATGTGTGTGGTCAGAAATGGACAAACCTTTGAAGATCCGTTTCATTTTAGATATTCAACCCAAAACAAATATTGGGGTTTACTAAGTTCATCATGAATCGTAAGTGAAGTTATTATACTCTGGAGTCTGTTCAGACCTCACAGTATAATAGGTGGAGGCCCTGGGGAGGTGTTAAAAACAATTATGCATCCTTGCGGGGTATGACACTCCCTCTGGGTCTTCTTCTGGCCACTTGCAGTCTCCTGTGTGACGACATGTGCTCTGGGGGTCACCATTGTGATTGGGCCTCAGGGGGGACATCAATGTCATGACAATGTGCAAGCATGATGACATTGGTGTGCCCCATGTGATTGCGGAGACCCAAACATAGACCTCAGTGGTAATACTGGGGTACATAACATCGCCCAGAGAACTCAGGAGGGGTGAAGAGGTTGGGAAAGGAGAGTATAACTGTTTGTTATACACAGTCCAGTGACATTAATGTGACCTGTCAAAATCCAGAATAACCACCTTTCGCAGAGTGGACCGCTGCGAGACATGCAGGAAGAGAGGGGATGTTGTAATGATGTTCACAGGGATGTTCAGCCATGCCGACTCCAGTGCCATGTCCAGCTGCTCTAGGTTACACGGTTGAGCATCCATGGCGCAAACAACCCCATTGAGGTGGTCCCACAGATTCTCGATTGGATTCAAGTCCGGGGAATTTGCTGGCCAAGGGAGTACGGTAAACTCATCCTGGTGCTCATCGAACCACGCACGTACACTGCGAGCTTTATGACATGTCGCTTTGTCCTGCTGGTAGATGCCATCATCCTGAGGAAAAACAATTCGCATGTTGGGGTGAACATGGTCCGCAAGGATAGATGCATACTTGTGTTGATCCATCGTGCCTTCCAGAATGATGAGTGCACCCAGATGGCTGATGACACGTGACTTCTGTGATTGGTTATTTAACGTTGACGTCAAAAGTAAGCAGTGGTCACATTAATATGACTGGACTGTGTATTTTTATACCCTGGGCCTCCACCTATCTTTAGACACTAATGTATAATCATTTCCCTGCTGACAAATCCCCAACTATTGGGAATTGGGGTTGAATCTGGTTCGATCTGAACTGGTTCGCTTATTCCTAGTCCCTTGTATGCTGCAATGAGGGAAATGCTCTGCACAAATCTGTTATGGACACTGATTTCCACCTAGTTTTCCCACTTTTGGAAACCCCATACTCTAAAAATTTCTGAAGATTTTCGGCATGTTATTTGCACCACAAATCCATGGCAACACCACCATATCAAGATCATAGTGAAATCTATAAATATTTTTGTAGGAATATTTGTCTATAAGGACGTATGAAAGTGATTTTTGTTTCAGACTGAATGACAAATCACTTAATAAAAAGTCACTTGAAGTATTCTGACTTGAAAATAAATTTACCAATTTTCCACTGCACGGCGCTGACCTTCTTGCTTTCATAAGTTAATGGGATTTTTTTCCCCCTTACAAAATCACATTTTCTTGGATCTCGGATTAAGTGTGAATTAATTCCCTCTCTAACAAGGCGCAAACTGTTCTGAGGTCGGATGAGGTAATTACTCAAAAGAAAACCTTACTTCATAGCAGGAAGCATACCAACATAAAACGTGTCCAAACCAAGGAAAACAGATAATACTGGACGGGCTACAGCCCTCTGCGGATTAACAGCTCAGTGCAACACATTGCCACATTGTAAAAAGTGGCTCTTTACAGTAGAATTCACAGGTTATTTATAAATGAAGATCTGCTTTGGCGCCACTTTCAGGATTATATTAAGGAACTACATTCATTGCAATTTTTGTAGAACTCATGTTTTGTACAAATGGCGTTTAAATAGTTTTCAACTTTTTTGTACCAGTTTTTTGGTATAGAGATACCCAGAGGGTCCATTCACACAGAGTTTTTGGGCGCTGATTTTGACGCTAAATCCACGTGGAAAAAAAACGCCTCCCATAAAATTCCCATATGAGTTCCACAGCTTTGTTTTTCCACTCACGGAATTTTTCTGCTAGTGGAAAAAAGCTTCCTTCAGGCGGATTCTGCCTGCAAAAACCAATGCAGTCAATGGGAGGTGGAAAATCCACGTTGCAGATTTGGGCGTAGATTTGGCAAAAACTGCATGGAAAAACAAAAAAAAAACAAAAAACCAAAATTAAAAAAAAAAAAAAAAAAAAAAAAAAAAAAAAAAAAAAGCCTCCAAAAAACCATTTCTTAATTCCTGAAGCGGATTTTTTCCTCGCCAAAAAAAACTGTGTGAATGGACCCAAATGAAAACATAAAAGTTGGCCTAAGTACTGGAACCTACCATCAAGGTCCCGGGAACTGCTGTTTAGACCGCAAGCACATCGCCTCGTGATTTGGCCTGAAGACACACCCTCCTCCGGACTAGGCCCATTCACTGTAGTGCAATGGCTTTCAGTCGCGGTTACCCGGTTTTTGGATCGGAACGCCTCAGGTTCCGATCCAAAAAACCCCGTGTGAACTTACCCTAAAGGTTTAGAACAGGGGGTGGGTTTTTTCTTCCCTGGTTCTGAGACCCAGCTTGCATAGATAGTTTTTAAAATATCCATTGATTATTATCCATTATTATTTAACCCCTTAACAGGCAGAACATTGTGGTCCTAAATGACAAGACACAATTTTGCACATGTGGTGATTTAATGGCCTTTATTTTTTCTTCTTTTAGCAAAATGGTTTTTCAGGGTTTGTTTATAAATACCTTTATTTATAGAAATTTTTAGCTATTTTGTTAGCTTTAATGTGTGCAAAAAGTTTACAAAAATTGTTATTTAAATTGTCCAATTTACCTTACAGTAAAGTGTTTGTTTTGGTCATATTTGTATATGATTCATATAGTCTCAGTTACTAGAGAGGGGCTGTTTTGGTGTAGCTTTTTTTTGAGTATAATAATCGGAGCCCCAGGGGAGATGAGGGAACATAATAAACACTGTTACTCACCTCTCGGGGATCCAATGTTAATCCTAGCAGGCTTCTGGCCTATATGGTAATATACCTGATGTCTGGGGATTACCATATAGGCCCGAAGCCAGCTAGGATTAACATCGGAACCCAGAGTGGTGAGTAACAGTGTTTATTATGTTCCCATACCTCCATTGGGGCTCTGATTATTATACTTGGGGGTCTGAAAAGAACCCCGAGTATAATAGCAGCGGCAGTGGGATCGCGGCCTGGCCCGGGCCTATTCATTGCTGGCCTCCGATACTCCAGCAGGTAGCGGCCTATTAGAAAACAAAAAAAATTATTATACTTACCGATCTCGCTGCTGCCTCCGCGATCCTCTTCTCTCGGCAGTCAGACGTCTACATATCATCGTAGGCGGCGTGATGACGCTGCCTACGCTGATATGTAGATGTCTGAACCAGCACAAGTAGAGCGGCAGCTCTCCTGCACTGGTTCAAAGAAAAAAAAAAGTAAAAAAACAAAAAACAAACCTCATGACAGTACTTGTCCATAGTATTGTACTGTCAGAAGGGGTGTTCGTTACCACCCAGTCATGACACCAAGTTGTGAAGAACATCCCCCAGTACTAATCTATGGATGAGTACAGTCAGGAAAGGAAGGGGGGTTCTTACCGCCCAGCCATGATGACAAGCTGTGAAGAACGCCCTCCAGTACTAATCCATAGGAGAGTACAGTACAGTTCCTCACAACTTAGTGTTTTGGCTGGTTGGTAAGGAATGCTCCCTCTGACAGTACAGAACTATGGACGAGTACTGTCGGGGAGGGGGGGGGGTGTGATCCTCGTAGCCCAGCAAGACTGTTAGGAACCCGTTGGACATCTCCAGACCTGGGCACATAACAGGGAAGCAGACGGTGCACTGCATTCAGTGCACCATCGGCTTTCTAGCTGTATATAAAACCGCATGTGTCCGAGGACATTAAAGTCCATTTACTAATTCAAGCACATCTTGTGCCAGTTTGGGAATTAAAAATTAATTGGGGGGGATGTACTAATCCATCTGTGTCAGGTTTGGTTTTTTTACATAGATGGGTGTAAATGTGGTGCATCTTTAGTGCACAACCCTTTTTTGGGCAGGCCATGGCAGGGATGCCTCAGCCCAACAAATTTGCTATAACTCACGTCAGTTACACCTGAAAAGTATGCTAGTTCCTGACTGGTATAGGTTTTAATACCGGCGTAGAGGAGTGCACCTTAAGGCTGAAGCTCCACATTACGGAAACTCAGCTTTTTTTGTTGCAGATTTTGTTGCGTTTTTTTATCCAAAGTCTGGAGTGGATTGAGCAGAAGGTAGAAGTATAGGAGCTTCCTATAGATTTCCTATTCCTTTTTTAGCCACTCTGAGGTTTGGCTCAAAAAAACCGCAACAAAATCTGCAACATAAAAATCTGCGTTTCTGCAATATAGGGCTTCAGCCTAAGTGTGAAGGAGGAATTGATTATGCCTGGCATAGGAAACCTCAGTTTTAACAGGGTCCCCTATCCTTGTGAATGGAGCAACAGAGCTTGCATGACCGACGCTCCATTAACTACTACGAGGGTGCCAGAACTGTAATCTTCATCAGCGACCTCTGCCAAATAACAGGGAATGGGGTGACAATCACACAAGCACATTGATGATCCAGTCACATGAAAGCTTTAGGGGGGACTGTCAGTCCCTCGTTCTCCTGATCACTGGGGAACCCAATCCCCAATCCTGTGAGGGGAGGAGTGTCCTTACTGGTACAACCCCTTTAATAATTCACATTCCCCTGAAAATAAGTCAACTAATAATATCATAAAGGTACTTTAGGGGGAATCTATCACACCCTGCACTCCAGAATTTTGGTGTACCCCAGTAGAGTGCCCGCTGGTAACAGATGAAGATAACATTATGGTATAATCCACATTCTCGTCCTGTTCTTCATCATGGAACATCTGCTTTATTTCAGTATTGGATGGGCTCCAGAACAGGTTTTCAGATGACCTCATTAATGTTCGCCATCTAAAAAATTAATTAACAAGTTTTAAAGACGTAATGGTCTTTGGTCTGGCATCATTAAGTAAAGTCCGTACGGCAATTAGGAAACTCCTCGTTACTTTAATATTGTTAAGCAGCTAATCGCTTTGGCATTGAAACAGTATTCATTGCTTGAGGCATCGGTACAGTATAGATCTTAAAGTCAAGGGTTAATAAGAGAGACTTGATAGTCTCTAATTATAGGATAAAAGGTCCAAAATATGCCCACAAGGACTATATCCAGAAATGGGGTGTATGCTATCAGGAATAATAATTAGGCTGTGTTCACATGATACAGCATGCAATACGTGTCACAGATGTAGTAGAAATCTGTGAAAAAAAAAAGACATCAGTCTGGCTCCATATAAAATCAAAGGCATACGGTAGTATATTATGGGACCGCAATAGACTGCCTGGACCTTATTATGGATCCGTGCAACTATGGCTTCATGCACTAGACCGCATGCAGGGTCAGTGTGCTAGCCATATTTTTCACAGCTAGCACACTGACCCATTGTTTTGTATGGACCCACACCCATGTATTATCACAGGCCCGTTCATAGGGCTGTGAGCCCAAGGCAAGACTGTGGACGGGTCTTATTCCTGTCTGTTATGTGGCATAGGCTCACTGAAGAAAATTAAAGGATCAGGGAAGGCATCCATGTGCCGCCTATACTGTTCAACCACAGACCCGGCACATGCATATGGTCATATAGTACTTATATAAAGGCCACTATATTGTTACATCTATACTGATCACCTAAGAAGTAGCTTGAAATAGCTGGGTCCCAAGAGGAAATAAATAACAGGGCCCTCACATTTATCTGGTACTCTCTTATGGTCCATGTAACAGTGCGCTCACATTTATCTGGTACTCTCTTAGGGTCCATGTAACAGCGCTCGCACATTTATCTGGTACTCTCTTAGGGTCCACCACAGGTGTTGTGGTATTGGTTTTATGTCAAAAGTTAATAAGAGCGTTTTCAATGAAATGGAAAGACGATGCTCTCAGGTCACAACAGGATTTTATTGAATAAGACAATGATGCACAACGATAAAAAAATCGCCGCGTTTCGGGCACACCTGCCCTTTCTCAAGTGCGTAACTTCACATAAAGCTCGGTCAGTCCGGAAGATGTATACAAATTGTATGCCGCATACAATTTGTATACATCTTCCAGACTGACCGAGCTTTGTGTGAAGTTACGCACTTGAGAAAGGGCAGGTGTGCCCGAAACGCGGCGATTTTTTAGCGTTGTGCATCATTGTCTTATTCAATAAAATCCTGTTGTGACCTGAGAGCGCCGTCTTTCCATTTCATTGAAAACGCTATCTTCCCCGGCCTTGGCCGGTGTCCATCAGACGTGCTGCCTCCTCCACCTGACGGTAAACCCCAAACGTAGTTGTGAGCGATTGTCACAACCTCATCAGGTGAGAGGCCATTTGGTCCTTTTAAATTACATCTTCTGGTTATTTCCACCAAAATTTATCAGATATTCAACACTATATAGTGTGCTCGGTGTCTCTTTTGTTTTTAAAAGTTAAAGGGGCTCTATCAGCAAAATCATGCTGATCGAGCCCCACATATGCGTGAATAGCCTTTAAAAAAGGCTATTCAGGCACCGTAAATGTTATATTAAACTACCCCCCCTACCCGTTTTAAAATAAAACCCTAAAAAAGAATATGATCTACTTACGCATCGTGCACGATGGGCAGGCATTCAGGGTGTGTCTTCTTCATCCACGCCTCTTCTTCCTCCGATGTCCTTTGGTTCCGTCCTCCTCCGGCGCATTCGAACTGACACTGATAAAAAAAAATGGCCTGGGCGCCTGCGCAGTAGCCGTAGTAGACACCGCATGCTACTGCGCATGCGCCCAGGCCATTTTTTTTATATCAGTGTCAGTTCGCGAGCGCCGGAGGAAGACGGGACCGGAGGACATCGGAGGAAGAAGAGGCGTGGATGAAGAAGAAGACACACCCTGAATGCCCGCCCATCGTGCACGATGCGCAAGTAGATCATATTCTTTTTTAGGGTTTTATTTTAAAACTGGAGGGTAGTTTAATATAACTTTAGAGGTGCCTGAATAGCCTTTTTAAAGGCTATTCACGCATATGTGGGGCTCTATCAGCATGATTTTGCTGATAGAACCCCTTTAATAAGAGACACTCAATATTCTCTAATTATTGGATTAAATGTCCAGAAAATGTCCACAAATACTATATTCAGGATTAGGACGTACAGTATACTATCAGGAATAATATTCTCATCGTGCAATGCAACAGATACTGTATAAATCTGCTTAAGAAAGCTCTTAGTGTACCTCCTAAATCAATGGTATACTGAAGTACATTACATCTTACTGTATTTCTACAAGAGCCCTTATACTTTTTACCTATCCACAGCTCAGCATCTCTTCATTTCCTTCGCCCCTGAGCAAGTGGTATACAGATTCCTAAGAAGTCCATAGATTTTCTATGAATCAATACACTGCCTGCTCCACTCTCCAAAGTCATCTGAGAAGAACCAAACAGAGACAAAAGGTGCATAACGCTTAGCCGAGGGTTTCCGTCCCTTTATTTTAGTCATCGGTGGGGATCTCAGCACCCAACCCCCCACTGGTGAAAGCTGATGTCAAGTCAGAATTTTGTTAGATTGATAGGTACTCTTTAAAGGGGCTCTATCATTGGGAAAAGTCATTTTTAACTAATCACATACTTGCATAGGCTTTAGAAAGGCTATTTCACACCTACCGTTTGTACGTAAATCGCTCCAGTGGTTTTTGAATAAGTCCGTTTTTATTCATATGCTAATTAGCCTCCAGTCAGCACAGGAAGTTCCCAGCAGCACTCGTCTCTGCTATTATCTCCTATGGGTGGGTGCAAACAGGAAGCAGGAAGTCATCAACAGCAGCAGCCTGTGCTGTACACATACTGTACATAGGAAAGAATAGGAGGAGGGTACACGATGAGACTTCCGGGGTGCACCGATAAGCTAATTAGCATATGAATAAAAACAGGCTCATTCAAAAACCACTGAGGCAATTTACATACAAAAAGTATGTGTAAAATAGTCTTTCTAAAGGCTATGCAAGTATGTGCTTCGTTAAAAATGACTTTTCCCAATGATAGAGCCCCTTTAAAACACTCTAGAATAGTCACCTAAGATATAGCTTGACATTTCTAAGAAACGGCCCCCCCCCCTAACTTTACCATCCATTCATCTGGTATTCTGTTATGTCACTAGAGACCATCCTCTGCACTTCATGTTTCTGATAACGCACACGGTGATCCATTGTTATAGTCATCGCACAGTGCAAGGAGAATACATCCAAACCAGTGGCATAATAAATAGAATGGGAAGTAACAGCACAGATATGATAGTCACAAAATAGGAATATCACAATGTGACAAAAAACACTAAATTTTGTGTGGGAGGGTGGATGGGGTAAAATAAAAACAAAGTGATACTTCCAGCCCCCAATCCTACATTTTAGCTTTGGGTCCCCTGTTCTATTCCATCCAGATACTTGCCAGGCCAAACATGAAGTGGCTCAGGTGACCACTGTGGCTTGGTGCCCTTGCACCGAATAGGGAAAAGGGCAAGGACTGCTGGGCCAAGGGTGAACAGTTGCCAGGGAACATTGATGATTCAATTATAACTCTGCCCTGTCGTTAAGGGAAAGTATCAATATATACATATGAATTTGGGGTCACGTGGGAAGGGCTCCTTACCGTCTGTCATGGAGGATGAGAAGCACACCCACTCACCCTTACCCCCATGGTTTTAGTTTTTTGGAGGATGGTCTTTTTTCTCTGTGTTGTTTTCTTTTTCAGTTGTCACAGCAAGGCAAGGTTGTGGTCCATGTCCCATGGATGACAAGTAGATGGTCTGCATGCCCGCTGGCAGTCAGCGGGTGCCATGACTATGAAGTTCAAGGCTAGATTTCGCAGAGACATGGAGGAAGTGTTTTTGTTGATTGTTACAGGTCAAAGTTCATGTCAATATTTATGTTTAATTGTTACAAAAATAAAGCTGTGGCCAATCCTACTAACCACAAGTTACTGGTGTCCACATATTTTTGTGGGTAAGGGGTGGAGTATAAGTTGTAAATGTACGGTCATGTCCCAGCAGTCCAAACACTGGCCTTAGGGGCTCACATTTTGGGTACTGGTGACGTATTAGCAGTTTTTGAAAATACATACAGCCGGATACACACAACCATAATAAATCCATATCATATGGACCATGTGATGCCATAAGTCTGTACGGATTTCAATGTAAGTTTGGGTCATTAAAGGGGCTCTATCAGCAAAATCATGCTGATAGAGCCCCACATATGCATGAATAGCCTTTAAAAAGGCTATTCAGGCACTGCTAAAATTATATTAAACTACCCCCCCCTTCCCAGTTTTAAAATAAAAACTTAAAATGGAATATGTTCATCTTACCGAACGTGCACGGGGGGGCGGGTATTCAGGGTCCGACGTCAACTTCAGCCATGTCTCCTCTTCCAGCGATGTCCTCGGGTCCCGTCTAACTCGCGAACAGTTTTTAAGAATTCTTCTTACTATATTATTTCAGCATCAGATCACCAACATGGGATTAGCCATGAAAATAACATTTTCTGCTGTTTTAGCGGGCGTGCTCTCCATCATTTGGGTCCCATGGTGGATATGAATAACGAAGAGCAGGCGCAAGTGTCTATAGGACTGAAGAAGATAGCCAAGCACTGTACTCAGCAATCAGTCTGTAGAGTTTGCATTTACTCATGCAGACCACCACTCCAACCCAACAGTAGTCACCGGACCCCCGTTCTCGTGAACAGAGAGGGTCCCAACTGAGGATAGCTGAGATGTTGCTCACAAACTAACTCTTTAACCAAGGTTCACCACAAAATAGAAATGCAAAATGTAAACAATCCATTTTTGACTATAATAAAATTTCTCAGCGAGTCGTATCATTAAAAGTATATCTGAGTCAATTTGCATTTAATAGCAATTTACAGAATTACAAATAATGACTTGTATCATATTTGTGAGCAATAAAAATGTATTCAATATGCTAATAAATGTCGCCTCAGGCCTCTTTGAAACAAAAGCAGCACATGACCTACTTCAAGCGACAGATCTCCCTAGCCAGCTGTTAATTTCCATCTGATATTTTCCTATTTACATTCTACAAACACATACCACTGAGCATTAGCAGCAACAGTCCGCAACGGCTGCTTCATGTGGGATATCATGTGGCATGCCAGTGTGCCCACAGACTCACCAGACATGTCAGACTGTCAGTGAATAAAAGACCCCTGCCCATTAAATTGTAAAATATAAAGGCAGAAACAATTATCTACTCACAAAAGGGCTATGTAATAAAAAAAATCCACAAAAAAAGCTACTTTTTGATAAATTCATATAAACTTTTATAGTTTGCAGAAAAATGGACAATGAATTCTTACTCATAGAAAGGCACTACATGAAACGTGTCTGATAGGGGGTCCAACCAGTGGAACTGTCCATGTCCCCTGTGTAAAGGGAGCACTAACGCTCATGCATCAGATTCAGTGCTATAAGACTGTTGAAGTATACTGCTCTGACAGCCCTATACAAGTCAATGGAGCAGCAGTCATAATAATAATAATAAAAAATTTTATTTATATAGCGCCAACATATTCCGCAGCGCTGTACAATTTGTAGGGTTCAAATACAGACAAAAAGAAAGTCATTTCACACAATGGGACTGAGAGCCCTGCTCGCAAGATCTTACAATCTATGAGGTAGAGGGGGGTGACAAGAGGTAGCCGGGGCGGCATTGCTTATACAGAGGTCAAACAATTTTGGAATAGAGGTGACTGTCATTACACAAGCATAAAATTTTATGAGCCATCACTAGTGGTGTCCTGTAACATGTGGATAGAGCTTGGATCTATAAAGTTAGCCTGAAATGGCATCATATCATGTGGGGAAATGTGGGAGCGGGGACAGAGGAGGGTTAAATTTTGGGGATTCTACTTATAGTACGGAAGGGTTTACATTAGAAATTGTGATAGGCCTGTCTGAAAAGATGCGTCTTTAGTTTGCGTTTGAAACTGTAGAAATTGGGAGTTAATCTGATTGTCCGGGGTAGAGCATTCCAGAGAAGTGGTGCAGCTCGGGAGAAGTCTTGTATACGAGCGTAGGAAGTACTGGTAATAGAGGATGTATGAGTTAGGTCATTGAGTGAACGGAGAACACGGGTTGGGCGGTAGACAGAGATGAGGGAGGAAATGTAGGGAGGTGCAGCATTATACCTACCTCTCTTTCATTCATGCAGGGTACTTGGGCACCTTCATTTTCATGACCCCGTGGATAGTTGCTGTTCATGGGAATATTACTGTGTGTCTCTGGTCACCAAGTGGAACATTTTTACCAGTTTGCATTAGCAAATGATATGCTGTGTGTTGAGTTTGGTTACAAGTAATCTAGTAATATGTACTATGTCCAGTGGTGTTATATACATTTCACTACAATTGAGTTGACTTGTTTCCAAGCTCCCGATATGTACGCTGTATATGTCTCGATATGTCTCTGGGGCAAATATCAAAAATTGCAAGAATTGTCTGACAACAGAGAGCAGTAGAACTAGCTGTTTAAATCCTATACAGTACTGAGAGATAGATCCTAGACACCCAAAAAGGCAGATGGACTTAACCTGAATTTGGGGTCCAACAGAAACCGGTACAAAAAATAGAGGCTCCACTAACTGAAATTAAGCAGATTTCCAGTACCAAGCCAAAAGGTCATTTCTGGGAGGTAACGCTAGAGCCAAAATCAGAAGAAAGGTAGATTCTCAGTAAGCCAAAAATCAATTCAGAGCAGTCCAGTATACACAATCAGGATATGAAGGCCACACTAGGTACAACCAAATAGCAAGCTCTTAGCTGAGGAGAAAAAGTGATTAAACATGCCTCCTAAGCTTGGATAAGCCTAAGAGAACTCTAAGGCTGGGTTCACACAGTGATTTTTGGACCGGATTTTGATGCAGACGCTGCCTCCGAATCCGGTCCAAAAAATGTCTAGCCACGACTGGATGTCGGCATTCCGCTCCAGATTAGGCTCAAATGAATGGGCCTAGTTGGGAGGGAGTGTTCATGCCGTGAAGGCTGCGGTGGAATCTGCGGCAAGAAAGGGCAAGTCGCTTCTTTTTTCCGCCAGAGGCACAAAACAGCTAGCAGAAAAAAGAAGTGAATGGCTCCCATTGAAGTCAATGGGAGGCGTTTTTTTTGGACCAGATTCTGAATCAAAATCCGGTCCAAAAATCCCCATGTGAACTCAGCCTAAAATATGCAGAAGTTTTTTAGGTTGGTACTGTCAGCTAAAAGCAATGCCATCTAAACTGAGATTCCTGACACTAATCTTTAGTTCTTGGTGACCCAGTGGTGCAACTCTATGTCCAATGGAACCCAATCAGGATCACCTGGCCTACTATACGTTCTAACACAAAAATGGGCTCCAAAGGTCCAGCAGAAGACAACCAAATCTAATGTTGATATTGGAACCAGTACCTAACCACCGGGGTCTGTGCTTAAAAGAGAGATGTCACTACGAAACTTGGTATTGAACCAGCCACAGTGCATAAAAATATAAAAATGAAGATCAAGAGCAATAGGACGTGCCAGGGCCTCCAAGGTATGAATTACTGCCATGTACACTACATTGTCAGCCTCTGACTTTCCTACAGCTGTGATGCTGCTTGTTGCCTGTGGAAAAATAAGGGTGCCGAAGTTGGTGATTTGGCCTATTGACTCCACCGAGCTGATGACAACGGCTCCACTCTCTGTGACAGGAGTGCTCATAATGCATCGGCAAGCCAAGAACATGATATGACACATACCTCATGCCCAGCTACGCCTATGTCCATATCTCTGTTGGAGACCCAATCGCAATGGCCACCTGAACTTTTTCTTCCACCGCCTTCAGTTTTATGAAGATGGACCGTTATCATCAATGGGGTCTGTGTGTTACTGTCCATCCGACCCTAGCAATGGAGAGGAAAAGCTAGTGTGTACCTAATGTAACAGTGATTCCACAACTATATGCTCACATTTGCAGTCCATGGTGCCAAGAAGATGAGAGCCAGACACAGCTGGATTTTCTGTCCATTTTACACATATAAAAATACACGTGTAAAATGTAGTTAGCCATTGAGTTCAATGGCTTTTTCGTATAACGCGTGTGTTTTTGCGCAAAAAGACGCGCGTTATACGAAAAAGCCATTGAACTCAATGGCTAACTACATTTTTTTTTTTTTTTTTTTTTTATGTAGATTGTGAGCCCCACATAGAGCTCACAATGTACATTTTTTTTCCCTATCAGTATGTCTTTGGAATATGGGATGGAAATCCATGCAAACACGGGGAGAACATACAAACTCCTTGCAGATGTTTTTTTGCCCTTGGCGGGATTTGAGCACCAGGACTCTAGCGCTGCAAGGCTGCAGTGCTAACCACTGAACCACCATGTGTCCCCTGGCTAACTACATTTTACACGTGTATTTTTACATGTGTAAAATGGACAGAATACACGGAGGGTAAACTCCGTGTGAAGGGCCCCTTTGTATGCGTTATTTCTACTCTAGCATAGCGGTGAAGGAACCAGCATGTCTCTGACCTTCCAGTTTTACAGCCTAATATATTGATGACATCCTCGTGCATGTTACTTTTAGTGGCGCAGCCTTTATCCTTGCAGAATGTCATGGCTATCAAACACAAAGCAGGAATCTCAGGTTGCATCATGAAAACGACAAAGGATTGAAGCGAAAATAATCTTAATCTTATTAGGAGGGGTTTCCACAGCAACTAATGATTCCAGTCCTGACGCTGGAAGATGCCCATCAATCAGTAACAATAATGCGGCTTCATAGAGACAGCAGTGTCCCATGTCAGTGTGAATTAGCTCCACTGTATCGTTTCGTTGTGAGTCACAGAACTGGGGCGTATTCTGCGACTGTCTGGGGACACATTATCTCCTATTATACACGTTCATACATTTCTATACACATGTATGGTTCATGTCATGTCACGAAGATGTCAGATGATTAGTGGAAAGGAAGATAGCTACGAGCTAAACAAAAAATATATGTAAGCTATATATAATATATACATATGGGCGTGTTGTAGCATCTATGAAGAATTAGTGAGTCATAGGATACAGCCCTATGCTAGGACTAATAATGCCAGGGTTACCAAACCCTATCCAGTTAAAAAGTGGTTCCATGTGGAAACTTGCAGACCCTATAGACTATAATGGGTCCACCGGGCTTTTAGCTCATACATTAGTGTGAACATAACATCAATTTGGAGACGAATTTAAGCATACTTGACTATTCTCCTAGAGTGTCAGGCAGGCACGCTCCCCCAATGCTGGCTAGAATTGTGAATATATGTATTAAATAGAGCCTATCATGAACATTTGGGACACTAAACCACTTGCAGGTCTTCCTGGACTAGTGGCTTAGTGCCCTGAAAAGCCTTATTATAATATTGTCCATGGCTTCAATTACACTAAGAACCTTTATATTTATCTAGAAAGAAGTCCAATGTGTCTCAGCGGACTCATATTTGGGCCTCTAGCGCTTGCACAGCTCTTCATGGAAGTAGACCTGAGATAAAGGCCCAATCTGCACTCTGGCTTCATAAAAATGCATACACGCCTAGAGTAGCGGGATCTGGCCAAGTATAAGCTCTTTTTAAAATTGTGGCCATGTGCAGCATTAGTATAGGACTATTTGAGATAGTAAAGCATCACATATACCACTAAGCGTGCAGGCCAAGGCCCTTCTGGCAGGCCAAGGCCCTTCTGGCAGGTCAGAGACTCAGAACACCCAGGAACGGAATCCTGCAATGAAGTCAATGGGGAACGGAAGTCACTCAGATAACATCCAACAGACATTTCACTATGAAATCGGTTCCCCCTTGATGTGCACACTAGGTCGTGTGCATGTAGCCATTCGTCCATAAGGACCTGCAGGTGGTTTAGTGTCCCAAAAGTCTATGACAGATTCCAGTTTTTCCAGTCACCAGGAAAATCCAGTGCAGACAGCATGTTACAGAGCAAACAGATATTCAGGTTTGTGGGGAATTATTCAGTATGGTTTATATTTTATCCATTGAAATATCTGCTCTCTCTTTGCTATGTAGTCAAGGAGGCGGTCCTATCAGTTACTGACACCTAGCTATGCATGTACAGTCATAGTGGGGCAGCTGTCAATCACTGATAGGACCGCCTCCTTGACTACATGGCAAAAAAAGCAGAGATTTCAATAGATAAATGACAAGTTATACTTAATCTTTGCCCACAAACCTATACAACAATCTGTTCAGTTCTATAATGCTGCATTTTCCTGGTGACAGGCTCCCTTTGATTCCATGGCCGTGTAGCTGAGCTCTAGACATAGGAAGGACATGGACACAACACAGTTCTCGTTTGTCCAATGAAATAACACAGTCATAATATTAAAACCACTGAAAGGTGAAGATGATAGCACCTGGGGATAATGGCACCTGTCTACGTCAGGTCTCAAGCGGTGTCCCTGAAATAAAGGCTTTCTGGCTGGTGAGGATCAAGTCCCTGCTAGTGTCAGCTTTGGTACAAAGTAGGGACTCAAAAGCAGAAATGACACTGATAATGTCAGCCTGGCATTACCAGTGCAGTCCCCATAGCTGGAAAGGCTGAAGGACCAGTGATGATATTATCACCAATGGAGCACAGGTCCTTCACCCCAAATGCTGTATTCTGAAGGCACTACTAGGTAGCAGCTCCTCTCTCATCACCCCCCTTTCTTGAGTGGAAGCCCAGACAGCGTGGAAGGTGTGGGATTGGGGTGAGATTTGCTGCAAGCTTAGAAGGATGCACTTGGGGAGACCGATGTTATCGCCAGTGGGGTAGAGGTGAAGAAAAAAACAGTTGGGGGGCAATGCTGCTTCCAGTGATGTTATACTGTGGTGTTTGCTTAAAGTAGACCTGTCATGTCCTCCAACACGAGGCACGAAGGGGCTAGTTCACACATTGGATTTTTACGATGCAATTGTCAATCAGAAAATTTCAGCCTCAGGAATTTGAAGCAGATTTTCTTTGCTTGTCAAAAATCAACACCGAATTTGAAGTGGAATTTAGAGACGAGCGCTACTGTATTTAGCCTTTATTTGGCAAATTCCAATAAAAGATTTTCTTACAGAATTTGTGAAATTCTGCAGTGATGGAAAAGGTGTATTTTCTACTTCCTATTCATTTGAATGGGAGTTCTCAGTTGGAATTTGCCAGAACAAGTAGCTGAAAAAAAAGAAAAATCATCTACGGCCACCCACTGAAATTAATAATTCGCCTAAAATTCATATGTGTGAACACTCCCTTATATGCTGCTGCAAAGCTGACAGTGTAATGTTGTGCTTGGTTCACATCTGCGTTGGTATTCTGTCCAGGGGAATCCGCATGGGACCCCCTCTCCCCCGAACGGAATACCGAACGCAACTGCAAGCGCTGTGCAGTGAAAGCACACGGATCCCCATATACTATAATGGGGTCCGTGTGCTTGTCGCGTGCTGCCCGCACAAATCATGCGGGCAGGAAAGTAGATTTTGAACTACTTTCTGGTCTGCATGATCCCTGCGGAGATCTGGCAGCAAGTGCACGCACCCCATTATAGTCTATGGGGTTTGTGTGCTTTCTCTGGCACACCGCTTGCAGTTGCGTTCGGTATTCTGTTGGGGGGGTCCTCATGCAGACACCCCTGGACAGAATACCAATGCTGATGTGAACGAGGCCTTAGTGCTTTCAGTTTTGCAGGTATCTGCCCCGGTTTAAGAGAAATCAGTGAAGTTAGTTTTGGCTACTACCATCACTGCTCTGTCAGAGGGGCGTCATCACTAGATAGTGACAAGCAAACCCCTTCACAGTACAAGTCTATAGAAGTGTACTATGGGAGGGGAGCGCGCCATCCTGCAATGACGCCAAACTATGAGTCCCGGCTCCTCTCACAGTGCAATGATATTGGTAGCGGAAACTAACTGCACCGATATCTCTGTGTGGCACAGCGTTATATGCTGCATAGTGGCATTGATTTGGCGCCACCTTGGCAGTATTACTTTGCTGGTGAGGCCCTGTTGTGATGACACTGACTGGTGAGACCGGAGTCGAAAAAAAGGTTAGAAAGCTCTGCTTAATATTATATAGCAGTTATACAGCAGGGGTCAGCAACATCCGGCACCCATGCTGGGTCGGCACGTCAGGCGTATTTGCGTGGCACAGGGCTCTCTCTGCTGCTTCAATAAAGAACAGAGATGCAGCAGGCACCAATCTCATTCTCATAGACCATGGAGACGCAATCTGAGGGGAGGAAGCACAACAGGGAACGTGCGGGACATGACATCCTGGTGTCCAAGCCATGGGCTAGCCTAGTCAAAGGATAACAATAGGTTTTGTGCATGGAAACAAGTGCAAAAGTATAATATGGCAGCTGAAGTGGACGTTCATTCACCTGAACACCAGGGAAGGATCGCAGTGAAATATAAGTTTAAAGGGATTGTCCAGGGAGTTTAAATTTCAATTACCTTTTCCAATGGATGATGACGAACACGGAAAGGGGTCCAGGCTCATCATAACCGCCGGGTCATATGATGTGCAGCAGCACTCCGACCCCCGATCACGCCACGCCCTCCTTTCCAATCTCACAGGTGATTAATTACCTGTGTAAGGCCAGCTAATTAATCACCTGTGAGCTCATAGAGGAGGGGACGGAGCTCAGCTTCCTACCATGTGACCTGGGGTTGTGATGAAGCCCAAACCCCAGTGCATGTATGACACAGTATCACAGGCTGTCAGTGCATGTAGGACATATTACTTTCAGTGTATGTATGACATGATATTACTTTCAGTGTATGTATGGCACGGTTTTACTGTCAGTGTATGTATGACATGGTATCACAGGCTATCAGTGCATGTATGACATGATATTACTGTCAGTGCATGTATGACATGATAATACTGTCAGTGTATGTATGACATGGTAATACTGTCAGTGCATGTATGACATGTAATACTGTCAGTGCATGTATGACATGTAATACTGTCAGTGCATGTATGACATGATAATACTGTCAGTGTATGTATGACATTGTATTACTATCAGTGCATGTATGACATGGTATCACTGGCTGTCAGTGCATGTATGACATGGTATCACAGGTTGTCAGTGCAGGTATGACATATTACTGTCAGTGTATGTATGACATATTACTTTCAGTGTATATATGACATGGTATTACTGGCTATCAGTGTATGTATGACATTGTATTACTGTCAGTGCATGTATGACATGGTATCACAGGCTGTCAGTGCATGTATGACATGATATTACTTTGTGTATGTATGACATATTACTTTTAGTGCATATATGACATGGTATTACTGGCTATCAGTGTATGTATGACATGGTAATACTGTCAGTGTATGTATGACATGGTATCACAGGTTGTCAGTGCATGTATAACATATTACTTTCAGTGTATATATGACATGATAATACTGTCAGTGCATGTATGACATGGTATCACAGGCTGTCAGTGTATGTATGACATGGTGTATCACAGGCTGTCAGTGTTGGGGGTGTAACCCGTTGCTCAGCAGTGACAGCCCACACCATGTACCGGGTGCTCCGCTCCTCCGGGCCGGCAGTGACAGTGAGGTGAGCGGGGCCGGGGCTCCTCCCGTTCCGGTTTCCTGTGCCCCCTCCTCTCCCGCACACATCCCCGGACATGGCTCTGTGAGACAGCACATGGCGGCCGCGGCCATGCAGAGCCCCCCCAAACCATCCAACACCCCCCCGCTCTTCCTCCTCCGCCACTAGACACCCGACACTACGCCCGACACACCCGCCCATCCCACTACCACCACCACAAGCACGACAAGCAGCAGCAGTAGCAGGCGGCATCATCATGGGGGTGCACGGCTTCCAGGACTACATCGAGAAGCGCTGCCCGGGCGCGGTAGTCCCGGTGGAGCTGCAGAAACTGGCCCGGGGTAGCTTAGTTGGGGGAGGCCGGCAGAGACCCCCCCAGACCCCGCTCCGCCTGCTCATCGACGCCGAGAACTGCCTGCACCGGCTGTACGGCGGCTTCTACACGGACTGGGTGAGCGGAGGCCAATGGAACCACATGCTGGGCTACCTGGCGGCCCTGGCCAAGGCCTGCTACGCCGGCAACATCGAGCTCTTCGTCTTCTTCAACGGCGCCCTGGACAAGGCCCGGCTCCACGAGTGGGTGAAGAGGCAGAGCAATGAGCGGCAGACCGGGCAGCAGATCATCAGCCACGTCCAGAACAAGGGCACCCCGCCCCCCAAAGTCTGGTTCCTGCCCCCCGTGTGCATGGCCCATTGCATCCGCCTGGCGCTTGTCCGCTTCCACATCAAGGTGAGACAGGTGCCCCGTGCCCTGCTCCGGCCCCTGCCAACATGGCGGCCTGTCATGATGCCAAGGAAACCCTGCTGTGCCCCCTGTCTCTGCAAGGCTGCACATCCAGGCCCGGGCTACACAGCAGCAGCAGCTTGTGCCCCTGTCACATGGGGGCTGCACCCCTAGCAGTGCACACACAAGCACTGGGCAGTTGTCACTGGTTGGTGGTACTGCCATCTTTATAGCCCGGGGCTTGATAGTCACAGCCACAGTATATAATAATGCCAGTCATAGGTTGCAGTACTGGGATTCTTGGCGTCCATGATGACAGCGGGTGACATGGTATATTGACCCCATGATGACTCCCAGCACCTACATGGTGACATTATTGACACTCAATCACATTACATTATTGACAACCCCCTGACCCGCATGATGTGGCCTTACACAAACCTGGGCTGTTTGTCCAGAGCTAGGAAAGAAAACCCTGCCAGGGAAGATGCCAGCATGGCGGGTGTAAGGAGGAATATAGTCCTGACTGCAGACATGGCAACTAGAATAAATCCTGGGATTGCCATGCCAGGCTATATAGTGTGAGCCCCATAGACCATTATATGATCTAGCACATTGATGGGACGTCTTCTGCTGCTTCTATACACTGTCCGGTGCTGTCATCGAGTGAGCCCCAAAGCCGGCCATATTAGATTACAGTTACAGCCTTGTCTACTCATGTGTCCCCCTAACAGCAGGGAAGAAGGGTCAGCCATGTTGGATTTCAATATGGCTGATTTGCTGTTGCCGTGTGAGATAAGCACCTTATTGGCGTCAGCTCCTTGAGGTTACTGCTGAGTATACATGTATACAGGGGAGACATCTGTCTAATATCCATGGCTGCCTGACACTGTAGTACTTCTCTGAGGTCAGTTACCATTAAAGGGGTTGTCCCATATGTAGTGATAAATATCTCCAGCGATCATGAGAATAGGGATACACGCAGTGTGAGGGGATCCATAGTCAACACACGTGACCACTACTTCATTCACTACTATAGGACTGAACGGTGACCCATGATATGTTATTAAATCTGCAGCACGTCCATTTCTCCTGCAGGTTTTTACACCAATTTTGCCGCTGTCTAAATATAGATGTGAAATGCTCTGCAAATCTGAAGCGAACGCCAAGTGTTTAAACATATAGTAGTCAGTATTCCTTAAAGGGATATTCAGATATCCAGAAATTGATGATTTATCCTTAGCGGCCAGGTACAAGGCCGATATTTCCGTGTGCTTAGAACTCACTACATCATAGTCTGTCATGCCGTGCTGGCCCGATCACTACTGTATTGCCCTGTTAGCTTTAGATTAGTCTAACACTGGCTGCATAGGGTAGATCAATAAATATCGGAGTCATCTTTTATAACTCGGGGTGGGGGGGTGTAACTACCTGCTTTGACTGTCTATGCTGATTGGACAAAGTCAGACTGTACACAGACATGCCCCCAACTGGTAACGTTCAACAGTCAATTTATTCAGAATTTTCCAGGAGGATTAACAGAGGAACAACACACCCCAGGTACAAAGATGCTCCAGAATCGTATACTGTAAATCTGAGTTTTTACTTACAGAGGACCTTTCACCATCTCCAGTTCTTAGCATCTGGTAATAGTCGCCGCTACTCTGATTCCAGCACAGTTGGAATTTTTTCACTATCCCCCACCAAGTAATCTGTGCAGTTAGTATATGAATATAGTAGTTTTACTGTCCATATATACTGATCCACAATTATCAAAAAACATGTCAGTAGTTGTCTGAAATCAGGGATCCACAAGACAACGTACAGATGCACTACACTGGGCTGTTCTGCAAATACAGACAAGAATAGGACATGCTTCATAATTCACACAGGTCTTCTACAACCCGGGCACATAAAAAGGAGGTTATGTATATGGGTCCTAATGTGCTACTTAGGCTTCTACTGTCAGGTGGGTGGTGACAAGCAGGAAAGGGGGCGTGTCACAGTGCTCCAATCAGAGACAGCCAGTGTCAGAGTTCACCCCTTGTCTGACTCCGCCCTGTTGACCGTACAGAACCTAAATCGCATATCGGGTACCAAAATGAACAGCATTGATTGCTCAGGAATGGTGGGGGCTAGAGAGAAAAAAAACTGAACCGGAATCAGCGGAGGAGCGCCTGTTCATTGATGTAAAGAGTGGGACTTGGCGTCATCGATGGAGCATGTTGCGTATCAGAACTACAGAGTGTGTGGAACATTTTGTATAGTACAAGGATTCACTCCACTGAATGACATCCATATTCTGGACTTATTCGATGCAGAAAGAAAATCTGGATTCTGCCTACAGAATGCGAATGAGGCCTTAAAGGGGTTGTGCAGGATAATAAGACATGGCTGAATCCTGTTTCTGTTGGTCACATGGCCACGCTGCAGTTCCATCTCATTTATTAGGAGTGAACTGTAGCATTGTCATGTGACCAACGGAGGCCATGTTTTCTAGTCCTGCGCATCCCCTTTAAGAGCACACGTTTTGACCCTAGCAGATTCCAGGATAGTGTACCAAAAAGAGAGCTGGTGTCATGGCAACTAGCCTGCTTTATATCTGCATGAGTTTGCAGAGGTGAGGCCGACCCGGTGACCTATATATGTCAGGCCCTCTCTTTATAATATATGTAGGCGTTTGCAGAGGTGAGGCCGACCCGGTGACCTGTATATGTCAGGCC
The DNA here is from genome assembly GCF_031893055.1 of Leptodactylus fuscus. Taxonomy (NCBI): domain Eukaryota; kingdom Metazoa; phylum Chordata; class Amphibia; order Anura; family Leptodactylidae; genus Leptodactylus; species Leptodactylus fuscus. The sequence goes on from NC_134273.1 coordinate 32,517,140, forward strand.
CTCTCTTTATAATATATGTAGGCGTTTGCAGAGGTGAGGCCGACCCGGTGACCTATATATGTCAGGCTCTCTCTTTATAATATATGTAGGCGTTTGCAGAGGTAAGGCCGACCCGGTGACCTGTATATGTCAGGCCCTCGCTTTATAAGAAATGTAAGAGTTTGCAGAAAGAAAAAAAAAATAGCTATTTCCTAATATGATAAAGTGAAGCCCGGCTCCCTAGAAGACCACTTTTTAATGCAACTTTAGGTGGTCATCTCAGAGAGGGTTCACTGCCACTTTACTGTTACCGTTACTATTTTAGTTCCACCTACCTGACGCTAAAAACAGAAAGGAGGACAAGCAAGAGTTAACATTACATACTGGGACTTGGAGGCTTCTCAAGATCCACAAGGGCCATCTTATACACAGTTCAAATGAAGTGTTCTGTAAGGGTATGTTCACATTAGAATTTGTGCGGACTTGGGGGTGGATTTTGCCCCTGAAGCCAGGACAGATTCCACCCGTAATCCACCTCAGAAATCGCAGCAGGACGTGGAGTAAAGAAGCGTCCTGTTCAATCTTTCCGTGGATTCTGCGTCTGCTTCAGCCACGAAGTCTGTGGCTCGAGACTCCCTGCTGACTAGGCCCATTCATCTGGGCGTAATCAGCAGCGGGAAGCCATGACATAATGCCCATGCACTGCATCAGCATCCGGTCACGGCTGTTTTCCTCCGTGTGAACATATCCTAAGTCTTTGTAATAAAGAGCCGTGCAGCAACTTCCAGCATGCAAATATCATGAAAATAGCTTGTATTTGGGCATTGTCGCCAACCCTTTTGGGAATAAAAAGGGATTGATATTTTAAGCTGCAGGAGAGGGTCGGCTCCTGCTCAGACTACATGTTGGTTGGAGTCTCGTCGCAGTGCGCTTCCAAAGTCATCGAATGAAAAAGTCCTGCAAATCTGACTTTTTTTTGTCTGGAGGTTTCAGTTGAAAAGGATGGACACCCAACAGACCCCATTATAGTTGACGGGGTCCATCAGGCTTCATATATAACCACTGTTGTGGTAGCTTGCCTGTCAGTTGTTCTGGTCCTACAATGGATATGTCAACACTAGTGTGAACCTAGCATTAAATGTAAATTAGCAGAGCTGGGCTTCTTAGTTATTCACCTTAAAGGGGTGATCCAACTCTTAGCTTTATTACTCACCTCTCCCTCCAGGCCTCTGTTTTCAGTGTCGGCTGCTCTATCTGTCTGTTTACAGTTCCTCTGGCTGTTTGGGCTGAGTGACCACTGCAGCCATCACAGTCATGTGACATTTTGTAGAGGTCACCTCTGAGGCCTGATTGGCTAGAGTGGTCCCTTTGCACGAATGTGATATCACTGGTGATGTCAGTTTGGGGACCTGTATACAGACTGATGGCTCTACAGCAACAATATAAGAGGGGTTATCCGGCCTTTGAATACGCCATCAATATTAGATTTGTGGTGTCACTTTCCCCCGCAGATCTAATATTGATGGTTTATTCCATAGTCCTCTATGGGACTGCGCTGCAGTACCTACATGTAAACATTACCGAGAGCCACGCTGCCTCTGAAAAGATGATCTGCTGGGTTCTCAGGTGTCGGACCCCTCCAGATCTAATATTGATGGACTATACTAAGGATAACCCCTTTACATGATAAGAGAATGAGTTGGACAACCCCTTTAAATTTATTTTTTAAGAAAAATCTGGTTAATAATGCTGACTAAGCCTTTAGGAAATCTGATTACTAATGCAGGCTAGGGGGGCGGGGCTAACAGCATTGCCCTTCTCAGGATGTCAGCACAACTGTGAAGTGCTGAGTCACTGGTTGCTCTGGAGATGCTCCCTAACAGCTCCAGCTCTTTATATAGCATTGTCAGTCAGTGCAGCCATAGTAACCAGTCAATCTCAGTTTGTTCAGTCCTTTAGTTCATGGAAGAATTGCTACAAAGATGAGAGAGAGGATTGCATTTCTCTATATATAGCTTGCGGCCATATTAATGAGATTTTTACACATGATTTTTATTATTCCAATTTCCAACCAACCAATCTATTCACACATCATGTTGGTTATACCATGGTTATGCTTTTCAAAAATTGTGTTGATGAAATTTAGACTGACCCTAGTGTGTGAATACACCCGAAATGCCAAATATTCTTTATGGTCCTAAAGTATATGTCAAGTAGGCCAACCAAATGGCTTGGTAGGGCGCGTACTGACATATGGGCACATACCATATTTTATTGTTTTAGTGTTTTCATTGCAGCGGAAAAGCCTATTATAATATGCAAATTATGTCCTAAGTGCCATGAGGGCGGTCCCAGACTTAAAAATGCTGAGGAGCCAATGCCTCCTTCTTGGCCTTGATGGACCGGGAACCCTTTGGTGATGATTTTGTACAGGCCTCATGTACGACAGTGTTTTTGGCACATGTGCTATGCATGATTACAGATCTATAGTAACGAATAGTATACAGACCCATTCATTTCTGTGGTATTTGTTGACCAATCCATGGATGGGCTGTGGGACCGAGCCACAAAATATAGGAACATGGTCCTATTCCTGTCGGTTTTTGCAGTTTCGTCCATCTCCACTGCCCTGTCAATGATGCCCCCCGCCATTTAGTAGCGAAACTAAGAGAACTTGCTGGTCCTTGATGTGATCTTATTACATGTTACAAGAACTTCTAGACGCTCTAAGCATGGGAGGAGAGAGCGACAGAGGACTTGAGGTTCGCTTTTGTCTGCAAGTCCCCAGCGAGACATTTGGCCGCCATATTTCACCTGACAGGCCCTTTCCTAGTGTAGCAGAGCAGTAGATCAGCTAGGACACAGCTTTAAGCCCTGGCCATCATTCTGGGTAGGGGATATATTCGAGTACTATAAAGTATATAAATTCATATAACCGCCATCTCCGCTGTTGCGGTCACCTGTTGTGTCTGTAAAATATATCAGCGTTTTCATTTCTCAGCCTGCTGTTGCATTGTGATATTTCTCTTAGAATCACATACAAGGTGTTGGTGACCTTTGAGTCTCTATATCCGTGTGTGTAACAGGAAACCGCAGCGCTTAGATATCAAGATTTTCATTTAATAGGTTAATTACAGACCAGGCAAGTCGCTGCGCAGGTGTGAAGTAGATCGGCCACGTCTCATTGCCCCGGGCTGTACAAGGGGCTTGATCCCTATTGTATGCCTTCATTACAGTGAACATCCCTCAGTACAAAGTATTAGAAGTCCTGAGGCCTCTTACAGTATTGTGCATGTTCTATCCCACTGTGGTATTGATGCCATCTTCACTTGGCACCGCTCAGAGATCCATTACTGGAAATCTGGCACAATGCATTATACTAAGACTGCTGCCATTGATGGGAAGGGTTACTTGCTTGGGCTGTTGGGTCTGATTTTCAGTCGCACGAAGCCAAAGTAGTTTCTCGTACTGGAAATCGTTGGCGATCTGGGATCGGACTCTACTAATCTCATCTACAGATTGTAGTTCCCCTTTAAGGCTGCATTTAGACGGCCATATCACAGCTTTACAGGAGTGGTATATATAGAGCCAAGGACGGGATCCGATCCTGTGCTGGGAGATTAGGAAAGCTTTTTTCTAAGCCTGCAATGGGAACGTCTTTCCTGATCTCACGGTATGGAAATTTATCCTGTCCTTGACCCTTTGCAGAATGGTAATATAGCCGTAAATCAGAACTGGTAAAAATCAGCGCTTCCCATTCTAGCCATTATCAGGATAAATTCAGATGCTCCTGATTTGTGGTTCAGAGTTCAATGTATACGGATAAAATTAGCACCAAATTCGTATTTTAGACTGGATTCACACCTGTGCCCAGTTCCGTTTGGGGATTCCGTCTCTCAAGCAGGATTTTTCTCTCCGCATTTTTTCATCGGAAACCCGCCGGTTCTTATTATAGTCTATGGGGTCCATCAGTTGCCGTGGGTAATTGCTTTTAAGTGGATTGGGTTTCCATTTTTCAGGTCCCCAAGCGGACCAGAAGAACGGAAACTAGAGATGAGCGAGTACTATCGAAACTACCATTTCGAATAGCACGCACCCATAGGAATGAATGGTCGCAGCTGGCACGCAGGGGGTTAAGCGGCCGGCCCTTTCCATTCATTCCAATGGGTGCCTGCTATTCGAAACGGCCATTTCGAATAGTACTCGCTCATCTCTAACGGAAACGCGTACGCAGGTGTGAACCTAGCATCAGATTTTGCAGTTGAGTGGCCATCAACAGTTTAGGAGATATGTATTTTATTGATGGGGGTCTGAGTGCAGTGGCACCTAGCCATCACAAGAATGTGGTTCCCAAGTGCCCCCTGTCAATGGGAGCAATGGAGGGAATACTTATTCATTTATGTGGGACTTTTGGAACAGCAATTTCAGGCGGTCTCATAGAAGTGAATGGAGCAGTCATGTTTATGCAAGCTCCGCGCTCCAGGCACTTGTCCCCACCATCAAAAACAAAAGGGAGGATTGCAAATCAATGATTTGCGAACACCACTTGCAACTAAAATGTAAGTGGTGTTTTTTCACTGGCTTCGTCACTTTCCCAATAGTGGGTGGCGCCACCACCTGCTCCATTCGCCACAAAAGTGTCATAAATGGGGGCAACAGCCTTGCAGCGCTGGCTTCCTGGGTTCGAATCCCACCAGGGATTTTGTATGTTCTCCCCATGTTTGCGTGGTTTTCCTCCCATTCTACAAAAAGACATACTGATAGGTAAATAAAATTAAAATAAATAAAAAAGTGTCATACATGTCACCGAAACTCATTTTCATCAAGGCTCAAGGGCGCCAGAAGGCAGCACCTAATTCATGACGATTCACAGCCTTGTGATTTAAGGGCCCGTTCACACAGGCACAGGGGGGGGCGGAATCCACGTCATAATCCTCCCCCTCACAAGGATGGTCTATGGAGACACCTAACGTTCTTTTAAAAAAAGAAGCGAGCTGCTCTTTCTTCAGGCAGATTCCGCGGCTCGTTGAGCTGAGGCGTCCGCCTCGCGGCAGCAACCTCCAGAGTCGGCCCATTCATTTGAACCTACTCCGGAGGGGGAAGCTGCGACTGTCGTAAGCCGTGACAGTCGTGGCAGGTGGATTTTGGCCCGAGAGCGACGCGGCTCCCCGTGTGAACGGCGCCTAAGAGCGCCCTCCACTGGTACAGGGGTAATTAGATCTCTGTAAAATACGCCAAAGTGTTAATAGTGGTGTAAAAAGGTGTATAAGAAATGTGAGAGACCTTATCTAGTGTCTAGACATGATTCTTGTACTTTTTACAGGCAGATGTAAAATCTGAGATTATCTTCATATAGTGTATTTTCTTTATGGCATTTTTGATGTTAAAGTTGCTGATTTATCATGGCATTGGGCCAGAAAACTGTGGTACAGGCCATGCAAAAAGTTGTTATTTTGTGCAAAAATTGTGACTTTTTAAGTTCTATGCCCCACACGACAGGCCCTGTCAAATTTATCATTTCTACCAGTTTTCTGACATAATAATGACAGCACTGTATGCCAGGAGACCCCAGAAGATGGACCTAAGATAAGAAACTCCCTTATGGTCTATCCAGTGCATACGTCATACATGTACGTCAGAAGGGAACCTGTCTGTAGGATTTTCACCAGTAAATCCACAGCACTACCAGATATGGTCTAAAATGTCCTCTTTAGCCTTCCCTCGTGTATGTTAAAAATTGCCCATTTACCTATAAAAATCTCCTCAGAAATCTCTATGTAAATCACCTGAGAGGAGCCATACTGGCCTACTTGGTCATGCCAAGAGGCTGGAGGCGGCGATCACGTCAGATGCCAATATGATGGACTGAGTAGCACCAGGAATTATGGTTCTGGTGTTGTTTTAAAGGAGAGGATCGCAGCATTGAGCTTCCATAGCCCATACAAGCAGAAATACAGCTCCCTGACCTGTGTCTTTAACTGTCTGCAGCTCCCATTCTCTACTGTGGTGATAGTTTTGTTTCCTTAGTACATAGAGCAGTAAGTTTGGTGCGATTTTAAAGCTGAGACTCATAGTTGTAAGACAACATCAGAACCACGGCTATAGGTGCTATAGAGCCCAATATATGAGCATCTGAAGGGATCGCCCCTTCCGGCCTCAGCATGGCCCATCTCCTCCTTACTCCGGGTGCTGTGGGTTTAGTGGTGGAAATCCAGGCTTACGCTAGGTTTACATCAGCATTCTGCAGTCGGTTCTGTGGTTTCCATGTTCTGCATGCAGAAGACGGAAACCTGTCAGATCGGGTCCGGTAGTGAGCATTTTATGGTCTCCGCCGCGAAACCGTTTTTTTTTTAAAATCGGACACAGAGTACTGCATGGCCGACAGTGTACGGTTTAAAAAAAAAAAAAAACGGTTTTGTGGCGGAGAGCAAAAAACGCTCACCGCCGCTCACGGCTGGACATCTTTCAAACCCATTCAAATGAATGGGTATGAAAGACTCCTTCAGGTTTCCATCTCCTGCCTCTGTTTTGTGCAGGAAACAGAAACCTGCAGAACGGAGACCGGGCGCAGATGTGAATGAGCCCTTACTTTAATGTCAAAAGCATCAGATTGTCTTCTAAGCTTATATTCACACAACAGTCAAAATCGACTGAGACTGCCATTTTTTGAGAATGGGGGCTACTCACATGACCAATTTTTTGGATGGTCTGTTTCAATGGTCCGTGGAAAAATAGATCATGTTCTGTTTTCATCCATTTTCACAGAACCCTGAGTAAACTCAAATGTGTAGGGGACTATGAAAATGGGCGCTTATCGGATGCAAGATGGCCTCAGAAAGTGTGCAACTTTTTGTGTGAATCTGAGCTAATGCTTACAGAGTATTTCTTAAAGTGACGGCATTCTTTCATCAGACTGCCCATAGATCTTATCCTTTGGTTCTCCCATTGAGTTTTCTTGTATCTGGCGTCTATTGGCCAAGACATGAATTATTATTTCATTATTGTATTTTATGTCTTGGGCTTACAGGTCTGCTTCTTTGTTCTACGGACTAGTCTATAGGATGTGACCTTTGGAGTAGAGAGATTAGTAACCAGAGCTTAGTATTATCAGGATGGCGCTGCTCCCCGCCCTATCTACAAGATTATACCATGGTGGTAGCTGGGACAGATGCAGGGTGTATAATAATCCATTAACCTCTTTCTGACACTTTGCTTTGGCTTGTGGGTGTGAACAGTACGGCGGACTTATCAGGTTTTGGTGCCATATGTAAAGCGTGTCATTACTTTGAGCTTCGCCATGTCACGAGTCTTGGGGATAAATACTAATATACAGAGTTGTAGAAAATACAGATCCAGGTTCTGCTGCAGGCCTGGCGTGTCACTCATCGCCTGGTTTCTGTCTATAGCCTTTGATAGATGATGTTACATTATATAAATGGAAAGGAACTTTAAAGGGGTCGTCCGGTACAGTGATATTGATTACAAAGGCCTCCTCGCTACCAGAGCCCCCAAACCGAGTCCTGTTCATTTGCAGCACTTTATATCTCGGAGTGAATTCAGCCATGTGCATAGAACTCGCTGCGTCATAGTTGGCCCGTTCGGCACTCTACTAAGGCTATGGTCACACTAGACAGGACTTTTCTCTCCGTATTTTTTGGGCAGAAACCAGCAGACCACATTATAGTCTATGGGTCTGCGGGTAACTGCTTTTTAAGTGGAATGGGTTTTCGTTTTTTGGGTCCCCAAATGGACCTGAAAAACGATAACCCCAATGCTAGTGTGAACCTAGCGTAACCTAACAGCTGGAGGAGCAGCAGGGCGACCCGCCAACCTATAGTTGTGTGATAGCAGTCTATGTGTAAGCCTAACCTTATGCTTTGAAGGGCACTAAACAGTGAAATCTTTCAAAACCTACTACCATCCTAATACTATGGCTCTATATCTGAAGACGACTTTCTATTTTACATGGAAAGAATATGCAAATCTGACTTCCATGATGTAATATTTACATGGAGGCATGTTATACGATTGTATATATTGTATACTGCACAGCCCCTATTGTAATCTGTGTGCATTCCATGATGCACTAACCTCTTTGGGAACTTCTGATCCATTCTATTCTGATAACACAGAGAAGGACAGGACCTGCTATTTATTCATCGGAACAGAACTGAGCATCGGACACCCCCTCTAGAGAGCCTTGGCCTGCACACTCGGTTGTGTGCATTAGGCCTTATGCATGCTGTATCTTTCATCAGAGCAGTGTAGTGATAGGAGATCTTTGACATATTGACAAGGCAAGTCGTCCTGCAGCACCACCCTGCAACTTGGACTTTCTATCGGATTTATAGTTATACCTATAACTGCAACAGATGTACCTATCCCATGATATTGTGAGTCTGCCTGGGCTCTGACATGTAGTTTCAGATGCAGTTTAATCTTATAGATAGAAGTGCTGTGAAGTCGACAGTCCACTGCTGCCTTTGCCTAAGAAAGCATACCACACAATTCTGTAATTTTTATCTATTGGGGTGCTTAGCATGGTTATATAGACATTGGGCTGCGTAGTTATGTGCATAACCCTCCTGAGCCAGATTTGTGACACGTTGGTGATCTCCATGTCCGCAGACATTACCGCACTTCCCTCTTCAGCAGGCCGCTTGGCCGGGGTGATACAGGAAGTGTGGGTGTAGCGCTGTGACTGTCATTTTATATACAGGGGAGAATGTGTGGAATTTTAACCCTTTTTATCGGCATGATTAAAATTGTGGCCCACATAAGCTGGAGTACAGGACTATTGTCTTATATCTTATGGTCCTAAGGAAACTTCTCCTATGTACTAAGGCTTTCACTTATATCTTTCTATAGTTGGTCTGCTAACAGTAGGTGCTGCTGAACACTGTATAAGTCATAAGATCTGGAAGACGATTTCATGCCATGGCAAGGACACTGTTTGTGTTGTTAGCATATATACTGTATAATAGGCCTGGCTGATATCTCCTTGGAGTCTCCTTTTAGTGCAGCTCCGTCTAAAATCGGTACATGAAAAAGTCCTCCCAGCCCAACTTTTTAGTCCGAGGATTTCAGTTAAAATGAACAGAAACCCAATGGACCCCATTATAGTCAATGGGGTCATACCTTTTAAAACGATGAACACCTGATGGCCCCCATTATAATCAATGGGTCCATCAGACTCCGCGTGTAACCGCTGTTTTAGCGTCAGCTTCTCCTTCCCCCTGAGTGACCCAAACAACAGTGAGAGACCGTGCTAATGTGAATCTAGCGTAAAACTGTTCTTTGCTTTATGGCTACTTTTTAGGATCTACCCTTGACCACAAACAAATCATAAATGGTCCTCCTCCTGGGACCCTCAGCAATCAGCTGTCATCTGGTAAACCTGATCTGTTTGCTTCCCTGCAGCGCCACCACAGGGGAAATTAAGTATTACTTAGATCTCATACATGGACAAGCTATTGGTCTAAAATTCAGGACAGAACAGGTCCTCCAAAAAGAGAGACACTCTTTGTAACAATTCTCAAATCTCTTCAAGTTGTGAAACCTTAATTAGGGGATCCCCCATCAGATAACTTAGTGAGTCCCGTAATAGGGTAGGTGAAATGGGGATTTCTAAATTGGACATCCCCTTTATGTTTAATGATACAAACTGACAACTGCAGCTTTTCTCAAGTCTTGTCAGGTTCTTCCCCCTGATGAATGAGTGTGCTATTCGCTGTTTGTGCCATAGCTTTTAGATTACATTTACCGTCATCAGATTTTGAGCACGCTTTCTGCTGGGTGTCAGTATCTGGGGGTGAATGAATGCGACATAGACAGACTGCTGGCAGAGATGGTGGGAATTGTTTATTTTGGCCAAGCATCGGCCCAGGCAGATTCCATTAGATATCTTATTAAAGTGCACTGACTTCAGCCGTCAGGAGTTCTGGTCAGAATTCACATGGGAGTTTCCTTTTTATTCCTTCAGTGGATAAACAATCCAAGAGTGAAATTCCAGTCATTGCAAAGTTGGGTTATGGCATGGGGTGCAGTATTCAGGACAGTCTGCAAACTGGACATTTGCTTTGATCAAAGACTGCATGCATGTTGTGCTGTTCTTGACATCTTTTCGTTTTCAGAAACAGACTTTATTTAGAGCCTCAAATGACAGTGTGAACATTGTCTTACTGGGGTCCCTTACTTTGGGAGCATTATTGGTCTGATCCCTTCAGGTGAGCTTGCCATTTCAGCAACAGAACAGGGTATCGGCCATGTATCGCTGCCCTAATCTGTCCGTGTTGACTATGAACATCTAGGCAATATACCCCCTTTTGTAACACAACTACATACAGAATAATACTTTTGGACGTAGCCCTGTACTACATGCGAGGTGGTTATGATCCATCACACTTCTTTGGTTGGATGCTTGTAGGAAGTTGCAATTACAAGTGGTGTTGGAGGACCAAGCCTACAAGTTAATACACCTTTATTTATTTTGTTATGGGAGTCTGAAAGCAGGAAAATAGATATCAAAAGATTAACAATACCTTGTAGGGTGGTGTCTATACTTTCCAAGGATGCTTTTCTTATTCTGCAATGTGAGGCTTCACTCTATGCTGTAGATAATTGCCCCTAAATGCAGAAAAAGGTGTCACAAAGTGTCAGGTGTCAGTCAAGCAATAGGGAGGAGCTGGACGGCAGTTGGGGCAATTGTCTAGAGCAGAGAGTGAAGTCCCAGCAGGATCGGACACGCCCCTAAAGCCCTTTTCAGCTAATCTGCATAAAAATAATACACTGATTTTCATGAAAATGGAGCGGCCATGCAAAAGAAGAAAGGCAACTTTGGAAATTATAGAAGATGCATTACAAGGAACGGTCATTAGTTTGATAAGGGCAGGTTCACACCTGCGCCCAGTCTCCACTTTGCAGGTTTCTGTCTTCTGCCCGAGAAACGGAACAGGAGACGTAAACCCGGCAGTTAGTTAAATGGGTTTGCAAAGTGTCTACTCATGAGCGTCTTCTGGTCTTCGTGGCGAAACTGTTTTTTTTTTTTTGTTTGTTTGTTTTTTTTTAACCGACCACAAAGTTGGACATGCAGGACTTTGTGTCCGGTTGAAGAAAAACCCCCAAAAAACGGTTTTGCCGCGGAGACCAAAAGACGCTCATGGGTGGACACTGACTGCTGGGTTTCCGTCTCCTGTCAAGGTTTCCCGGAGACCGGGCGCAGGTGTGGACTCGCCCTAACAGTCTGCCTTTAAGACTCCGGCTCTGACTATGGCTGACCACCACGGTCAAGTCCTTAAGAAGCCAATGATGGCATTCCTATGACTTAAATGTATAGCAAACTATACATCTAATTCTACAATATTAAAAATTGAATAATAAGATAGAAAATAATTATTGATGGTATTTTGAAGTCAGTGACTCCGCCCACCATCCACTGGCCCAGAGCATTATTTAAAATAACAAGTTTTCAAAACAAGTCTGAGTCTCGATGGTAACAGACTACAAACTGTAGTCTGATCCTGCCGTCTTGCTGTATTCCACCACATTTATTCAAAAAGTTAGCAAAAAGTATGGGGACAGAATAGCTAGAACACCGTGTTTGTTGTTTTCATAGGAGCTGTAGGCACAAATCCAGTAGGAGATTTTGCATCCATTTGCAAAGTTATCTGATTTTGCATTGTGGATAGGCCGGAGCAATAAAATGTAAATCTGCCTTACATGGCACTGCTTGCTGTGTTTGTGCTGTAGAGCAGTGTGCACACATGTGCTGTGTGCATTGTGCTATGACCGTACCGCACTCAATGATGCAGGAAGTTACAGTTTGCTGCGTTTTAGTAGATAATGGCTCTTTATTGCTATAAGAGTGTTTTTGCAGTAGTGGCACAATAGGATTGGTTGTGTGCCATGTACACTCATGTACTATGGAGCTGCCGGAAAATCACTCTGCAGGTTACCTTACTGTCAGGACATCATTACTTGTCCTAGTTACAGTTTCAGACTCTGGATCTAGTAAAGGGTTTGTCTATCCCTTTTAAACAGGCCAGATAGTGACATGCTGATCCCTGCAACTGGAGAATATAATCCACCCTGAAGACTTTATGGTGGTGTCCCACATAGGTAGCCATCATGCTGTGGAGAATGCGACTGATACAACCAAAACGTTCCATGCCCTTGGAGATGTGTGGTATTGTGTACCGCTAGAAAGCCGACAGTGTGCTATATGTGTCCAGGTTTGTGAGATATCGGTGTTGTTAGTTTCGGCACCACTGTCAGAAAGGCTGGCCTAACAGCCTAGCGTCATCCCTGATGAGGAACGCCCCCCTGACAGTACAAGGCTATGGAAGAGTACTGTCATGGGGGTGTTCCTAACCACCCAGCCAGGACACTAGGCTGTAAGGTCTGCCTTTCTGACAATGGAGATATATTGATGCCGAATGTAACGACACAGAAATCTCCAGCCTCAGGAGCATACCGGGTTAGCTGACAGTGCACTGAGTTCAGGAAAGTGTTGCGGCCCTTCGATGAATGCCAAGTATAGTGATGCCACATTGTGTAGGAATTGTACTTGGTACTGCGGTGCAGCCCCATTCACTCGACTAATGAACATGATGTCATCGGAACAGGGAATCGGCCCACTTACAAATTGTGGCGTATCTTACGTAAGTCCTGGGAATGTCCTTTAATAGTTTGACCTGTTGAAACTTCAGGAAAGGTGTATGCAGTTTTCTAATGGCACCATGTGAATACATCCCAAAGCAGTCCAGAATTGTAGTGTCATGGTTTTTAATAGTATAAGGCTCGGGCTACACTACATCATGTAGCAGTATGAGAATGGATTGCTTTGTTGCGCTACTATATTATTGCTAACGATATAATTGTGATGACACTGAAACCCGCAAGTTATGTCAGTGTCAAAGTCATCTGAAATCCACCCATTCTAGATTTTGCACAATCACATTCACTATCACTAGTACTGCCGCCGTCCTAAATACCTCAAGTTTGGGTTTTATATCATGTATGGTACGCTGATCTCTCTTCTCCCTATTAACTGTTTCTTCTAATCATTCTCTACCTTGATGTAACATCTGTTTTTTTTCCCCCCTTACAGGTTGCACAAAGCATTGAAGACCATCACCAAGAAGTTATTAGTTTCTGCCGAGAAAATGGATTCCATGGCCTCGTCGCCTACGATTCAGACTACGCTCTGTGCAACATCCCTTACTACTTCAGTGCCCATGCACTAAAACTGAGTCGCAATGGAAAAAGTATCACAACCAGCCAGTATCTGATGCACGAGGTGGCCAAACAACTGGACCTCAATCCCAACCGCTTTCCCATATTTGCCGCTCTTCTTGGTAATTACTTTGGTTACTTATAAACAGGCTCTATAGTTATCCCTAGCATGTTGTAACTAAGCACTGCCAGGAAATGTCCCCTATACTAAATGGCCCATATTCAGGCATGGCTTCTACACCATTTTACTGGCATACAAAGAATAAAACTTGCATATGTCTGGTGTCGTACAAAAGCTGAGCTCTCGCAGTTCTAGCCATAACAAAACTGGAGCTATCACTAGTTAAAGACACCGTCCGGAATGTGATTTTTATATGCCGCATCAACTACTCTATATGTAGCTGAAATTCCCAACCGTTTATGGATATTCCCTGGCAAGAGTTTTGTTAGAGAATTGATAGGGAGAACTTTAGAGCTTTTTTTCTATTAAAAAGGAAGTAAAGTTAATAAAATTAATAAATCAGCCAAATGTTCATTTAGCCGACAGCTGTTCCTCCTGAGCTTCGGCTCTCTGCATTGTCTAGTCTATCTGCATGGACAATACATCTTTAATATAAAGGATAATGTGCAGATCTTCTGGGGTTCCTTGTACCTGCAGTGTGAATGCAGAGACATTTGTGCAGGTGCTCAACCCCTCTGTTTGTTCCTATGGGACTTCTGGAGATTGCAGAGTACAGAGCCATCTCCAGCGGTTCCAGAAAAAGTAATAGAGCACCTGTATGATCATCGCTTCATAAAGACAGGGGTACATGGGACTTCTGTTTTTGTAATAGGTGGGGATTCCAGCCCAGTAGATAAGAGGATAAGTTTTCTTCGCGCGTTTGAACTGCTTTTCGGGTTTCTGTCCACATTTTACAGCTGAAAACCGGGCATAAACCTGGTTAAACCTATTATAGTCTATTAGTTAGGCGTGTAAGCTTTCCATTTTTCGGGTCCCCAAGAGAACCTGAAGGACGGAAAGCCGAACACTAGTGTGAACCTAGCGTAAGTATTCTCTAACAGTTCTTCCTGGTGGGATACTTCTTACAGTTTTGGGGTTTGTGCTTGACTGATGACCCCATTAAACGTTCTGCTGTTTTGCCGAGAGAAGCCACTATGGTGGTTCCTCCTGCTCTTTGTTGATGTTCCTGACCAATCACTGGCATCCATTATGATGCTGGCATGTATGGCACAGGACCACCAATGTCAATGGGTAGATCATTGCCTAAAATTCTGAAAAATCATCGCTGGAGCTAATGGGGTTTCATTAGGAAATAGGTTGGTTTTTTTAAAATTATTCCTTTTCCTGCCTTTTGTTCATATTCTTTTCATCTCAGTAAACCTTTAGCTGTTAAAGGGATGTGTGTAATGTGGTATCCTTTGCATACGAATGTATTAAACTTTTTTTTGGAACCAAACATGATGTGAACTGATCCCAATAAGAAAAAAGTATGTTTTTGTACCGTGTTAGCCAGTGGATATGAAATATAAAAAACAAAAAATTTGAGAGTCTTCAGTAGTTGATACCTTTTTTAATGGCTAAGGGGGCGTTCACACTACAATCGGTGTCCGATGCTAATGTTCATCTCTACTAGTGTCCGATACTAATGTCCGCGCAAGATTTTGCGTGGACATTAGCATCGAACACTAGCTGTCGGACACTGACGGTAGTGTAAACGCCTCCTAACTAATAATAGTACGTGCTCAGGTAAACTATACCTGAGGAAGCGGCCTAGAGCCTCGAAAGCTTGTAATCCGTCATCATTATAAGTTAGCTTTAAAAAAAGGTATCAAGTACTGAAGACTCTCAAGTTTTCTGATCCTAATAAGAGAGTGAGACCCAGGTAGCCTTCACTCTGTAGTATTCGGCGCTATCTTTGCTGATCATCATGTTCTGGTAGACGCCGCCATTGTATAAATAGCCCCGTTGCTCCTTCTTCTTGTAACCATGGAGAAGCATCTGAAATGGGTCCACGACCCTAAAACTCCTTCAGAAAGTGTGTGAACAATATGCTAATCCCGGTGTCGAGATTGACGTGTCGGCGGTAGAAGTGGTGGCATCTTTTTTAGTGAGCAGTCCTTGGTACAAGCGCGTCTGTGTGCCGCCATGATCATTACAGCTTTACACGGAGAGGCCTGCACTGTTGGCAAGGTTACCAAATCCTTCAGTGGGGCGTCAGGTGCTAATCTGCGATGGAGGCGGCCGCGCTTATTCTATGGGCTCAGCCAGAAGGGTCTTATTGTTCCTAATGCTCAGTAATTTGCCTGTGTTGGAGCAGCGGTGGCCCAGAGAAGGAACGGTTACATGTCTGTACGGAGGAGACAAGTTGTATCTATCCCAGATGTGCATTCTCTGTGGCCTGCTTGCCATATACATCATACATGGTGCCTTTGTCCTGATCCCCTCTTGTTTAGCGTCTAAGGGTGTATTCACTTGTGTAGGTTTTGATCAGGTTTTGTTGACGCAGCTTTTGAAGCCAAAAACAGGTGTGGAGGATGAAGGGAGAGAAAGCGTAAAGACAGATAGTAATTCTCTTTTATGTACAGTGTGAATGAACCCTTAAAGGGAATGTGTCGCTAAGAAATTGTTTAAATCACTTTTTGTATTTTTGCATATTTTTTAAGAATTTTTGGTGATTTTTTAAATTTTCTATTCTTAAAAAAAAAAAAAAAAAATCCTAAAAGTCTTACAATTGCAATTTCAACTTTTGCCACAAAGCCTAAAATCATTCAGCAACTTCTACTTTCCTATTGAACCGTGATGGCAAACTTATGGCACGGGTGCCAGAGGTGGCACTCAGAGCCCTCTCTTTGGGAACTCATCCATGGAACAGATTATACAGTGTGAGGGCCAACATGGAGGAAATTGTACTGTGTGGGGACCACTGTGGAGCAGATTATACTGTGTGGGGAACACTGGAGCTAATTGTACTGTGTGGGGACCACTGTGGAGCAGATTATACTGTGTGGGGAACACTCTGGAGCAGATTATACTGTGTGGGGACCACTGTGGAGCAGATTATACTATGTGGGGAACACTGGAGCTAATTGTGCTGTGTGGGGAACACTGTGGAGAAGATTGGACTGCGTAGGGAACACTGGAGAAGATTGGACTGTGTACGGAACACTGGAGCAGATTATACTGTGTGAGGAACACTGTGGAGCAGATTACACTGTGTGGGGAACACTGGAGCTGATTGTACTGTGTGGGGAACACTGTGGAGCAGATTGTATTGTGTGGGGGTCACTGTGAAGCAGATTGGACTGTGTGGGGGTCACAGTGGAGCAGAAAGCTCTATAAAGTCCCATTCGTATGACCATATTTTGCAGGTCTGTAATTGTGTGCAATTGTGGATCCGCACATTATTAAGGTTAAATTGCCATGTTGGCACTTTGTGATACATTAGTGGGTTTTGGGTTGCAGTTTGGGCACTCAGTCTCTCTAAAAGGTTCACCATCACTGCTATAGAAGGACCGTAGACATAATGATCTGGAGCAGACCCTATTCACATGTATGGGAGAGTTTCTGTAAATGTGAAATCCTCTATTGTGACAAGTGGACTCTGTGTCTTATCTACATATACATGATAGCTGTGCTGATAAGTGAGGTACTGCTGCAAAGTAATTACAAAAAACAGGAATATAATATGGCCTAGTGGACAAAGTTAGAACTGCAGGATTTTATTTTATTTTTTTTACATATATAGTAACATGGAAACGCTTTAAAAACCTCACCAAAAAATCTTTAAAAATATGTTTAACATAACATTTTTAAAAAAAAAAAAAAAAATTTTAAAGTCATTTTTTGGCAACACATTGCCATTAAGGTCTATTCACATGACTGTGTCCGCCTCTGGGCCATCAACAACAGCCATTAGCGGCCATTTTATATCCGTAGGACACCAATTTTCATAGATATGAGTCTATTGAGAGGACATATCCAAAGAATTGGACATGCAAATAGCCCCGATTGAAATGAATGGATTTTAAGGCAGCCATCTGATGGCCGTCACATGGCCATTATTTGCGTTTGTGTGAATAGAGCTTTAGAAAATGATTGAACCAGATCATTATATTTAATCTTATGATCAACATATCCCCAGTTCATGGTTTAAAGGCGTTGAACACTCTGTCATTACTGTACTTTATCCACATACTAATATATAGTTATTACAGGTTCAAAGCCAATGCCCTCTGAGAGTCGCTGCCGAATTCTTTACTATACTTTGCTCAGCTATCAGCATGGCGCTCTGGTCCTCAAGATGGCCTCTAATAAACCAGACCAACCCACTGGTGGCCATGAAATAACACTCTGCACGGCATGGGAAATACACACATGGGCAGTGTTAGGTTACTAATGGATGGGTTTGGTCACATGCCCTTCCATCAGCAGCCATGTTGAAAACCATGCAAGAAGGGAAGTGGACAGTACTATATGAGGGATTGGTGCCTCTCCATGGAAGACATTGGCTCTCCACCGCTACTCGCTGTATCTTAGTGGTTTACTGCATTGTTTCCAGCGCATTTGGAAAAATGAATGACAAAGCAGCCAACCCCTTTAACCGTGTAGTCCGGAGTGACATCACTGCACTACCTCATAAGAATAGGACACCCATGTGTTTGTAACTATAAACCCTCTTCTTCTCGGGATTAATCTAATTTTTCCTTCTCTGTTTTCCAGGTAACCACATCTTACCAGATGAAGATTTAGCCGCTTTCCACTGGAGCTTACTTGGACCAGACCATCCATTAGCTTCATTGAAAGTAAGTGAATAACCTCGGTGTGTTGTATAATTCGAGATTTGCCTAAAACTGTGTGAATAAATATGGGAATACCATTTCTGATCATTTCTATGCTGATATGATGACTTTGTTACTGGCCGAAGGCTCTGCCAGTTCTCAGCCCAAACCCCCAACATCTACCTTATTCTTCTGCTATATTATAGTAATTTCCTTATACGATTATGGGTTGTCTGGGATTAACAAAAACTAATCCGAGAGCAGGACTTTGGGAGGGGCAGTAACTAAAGTCAGAAGCGAGTGCAACAGGAAGGAGAAAATAAAGGTGTCCCGTGGGAAACATTGATTCCCCATTTATAGGATAGATGATAAATGTAGGATCCTGCACCCGGACAACCCACCAGTAATGACGCCCTTCATGTGTGGATTTTGCTTCTCCACTCATTGTTTATGAGGCCAACAATATGTTCACACAACTGTGGGTGAAAACTGCTGCGAAAAACGTCCATTTTTCATGAGCATTTAGCACCCGAGAGGCTGTCGGTTTACACAGATCCCTCATACATTGCAGTGGATGGAGAGATCCATCAAAATGGCCAAAAATAGAGCATGACCTGTATTTTGAAAGATAAAAATATCAGTCATGTGAGTATCCCTCATTCACAGACAGTGAAATTAATGCGGACATGTGAATATAGGGTTACATGGACAGTCTAGTATTGCGCTGAGGTGGTTTCCTCTAGGTGTTGGGAGGGTTGTATTTATCAAGTCCCACATACCAAAATTTTGGTTTGCAGCTTTTTGGGAGAAATCCCCTCCTTTACTGTGGTTGTGCAGTAAGCCCTTGGCTCCCCAGTTCTAGTGATTTGTAGGGGTCCTAGCGACCATACAGTTATCATCTTCCTTGTGTATAGGCGATAAATGTTTTTCATGGGTTAACCCCTGTAAAATGTTTAATCTAAATTAGCAATATCATAAGGAACTTTTCTCATTCACTTCTGATACCTCATTCATCTGGGATCTGAGACCCCCGGGGGTGGGGGATCAAGTATACATTAAAGGGGTTATCCAGAGAGTAGTAATTTACTTACCTAGTCCTAGGGATCGCTGTTGATGGAACCAGGGGTTCTGGCGAGGTCACAACCCTCGAGTCATGTAATCTACCCCAATCTCACAAGTAATTACCTGTGTTATGGGGGAGATGGGATGGAGCAACCCGGGAGGCGGATAGCTGCATCGGATCCCTTGACCCTTGAGGCTCATAGCATTGCCAGAACCCCTGGGTCCATTTTCAGCGATCCCTGAGACCAGGTAAGTAAGTTACTACTCTCCAGACAATCCCTTTAAGGCCTAAGTAGATGCTGTTTGTGGATGTAGATTGCTGTGATTATCTTTTCTGTAATTGTTTGTTAGCTGTATGATTATGATAGATGTAATGCTTGTCTACAGGCGCTTACAATGTTTGTACAGGATGCAATACAGAAGGCCACGGGTCAATAAACCATGACTGCTGCTATTCAATCTTCAGAGCGATAACTCGTCTTTCGTGACAATACCTCTCCGTGTACAGACGAGTTTACCAGAATCACATCTTGTACTACTTGTTGGGTTTTGTCCGATTTTTACAGCACCCTTGCCTATGTTTTAACATAATACATAGTATAATCCTCCTTCTATTAAAGACTTTTTCTGCGATTGTAATGATGATCACCTATGCATAGGGGAAAGACTTTTCCTTCAATGGCAAAGACTAGAGGGCCGCACTCGTCAAAATTATGGAACAATGACTGTGTTGCCTATGGGGATCATTGACCTTTGAAGAAATTACAGCTATAAGGTGTTCTGATATATGCATGGCACTTTTTTAAAATAATAATAATGTTCTTTTTTCACATTTAGGTCCGTGCTCACCAGCTTGTGTTACCCCCATGTGATGTTGTTATCAAAGCGGTCGCCGACTATGTCCGTAATATTAAGGATACAAATGATTTGGACTCAATCTCTACTGATGTATTCCAGCATTCACAGGTACGGTAACTTACTGTCCGATGTCTAATCTCGGTCTGGTCCTGACTAAGTGT
This sequence comes from Leptodactylus fuscus, assembly GCF_031893055.1. Taxonomy (NCBI): domain Eukaryota; kingdom Metazoa; phylum Chordata; class Amphibia; order Anura; family Leptodactylidae; genus Leptodactylus; species Leptodactylus fuscus. The sequence goes on from NC_134273.1 coordinate 32,537,212, forward strand.
CCCAGAAACTTTTCATAAAACATCTTACTGTACTAGCTTTTAACCCTGAGCTTTGCTGAAGGTCTTGGCACTAGTCAGACCAACATGTTTCACACATCCTTGGCTTATGAGTCACTAAGTATTCGCTTATATGACATTTGATGTGATTTGTTAACAAAGGGAAGACGTCAGATCATGATAATGTGGAATGAGAGAAACAGAAAACTGCTTCTAAGATGGACAGTGCACCATTGTCTTCTTTAGTATTGGTACTAAAGTGGTTGCCATAGTGGGGAGGGGGGGGGGGTCCCTGCTCAGGACCCTTCCCTCTATGACCCAAAATGGTTCACACTCTGAGAGCAGCTCCTTCGAGTTGACTTGGATTGTCCTTACATGGATGGCCTCTCTGATGTTAAATTTGCCCTGTATTGACTATAGAACTACAGGACTTAGGAGTGACCATACTGATGACCATTTAAGGGTTAGTTAACACGGGGAGCGTTAAAGAGCACCTTTCATGGATTTAGGCACATGTGGTGTTATATACCGCTGGAAAGCTGACAGTGCGCTGAATTCAACGCACTGTCGGCTTTCCCGATCTGTGCCCTGGGTGAAGAGCTATCGGTGCCGGTACTGTAGCTCTTCACAGACAGAAGGACGTTCCTGACAGTCTGTACTTTAAGACCGGGGAGGAACGCCGCCTCCCTCTGCTCACAGTGCACGTCCATAGACGAGTATTATCAGGAGGGGAGGGGGCGTTCCTCCCTGCTCACACTGTACAGCACTATAGGCGCTGCTGTGCAGTAGGACGTTCCTGACAGACTGTCAGGAACTCGCTTTTGACCGTGAAGAGCTACGGTATCGGCACTGATAGCTCTTCACCTGGGGCACAGATCGGGAAAGCCGACAGTGCGCTGAATTTGTCGCACTGTCGGATTTCCAGCGGTATATAACACTGCATGTGCCCAAATCCATGAAAGCTCCTCTTTAAGGCAGATTTTGGCACTGAGAGTCAAAACCCGACTGTTGCAGCTTCCCCCTCCGGAGCAGGCTCAAAGGAATGGGCTGACTGCGGAGGTTGTTGCCGCAAGGCAGAATCTGCCTGAAGAAAGGGCAGCCCGCTTCTTTTTTCTGTGAGCGGCATGTTGCTACATAGACCACCATTGTGAGGAGGGCAGATTATGACGTGGATTACGTGCCATAATCCGCCCCCTCTTTGCCTGTGTGAACTAGCCCAAAAGGGTTGTCTAGGAATTGGACAAATCACAGAGGAGGCCGGCAAATATGCAAAATAGAGCTCTGGTGTCCGTTGCCGCTGCTCGTTCAGCGCACACTGTGCCTTTGTTAGCAGAAGTCCTGCACCGCATGGGACTGCTGAGGCCAAGCAGTGGTGATGTCACTCACATGTCACCAGAGCGCGTTCCTGCGACTACTCATCCATGTTACATGTGGCGCATGACTTCTGGCAACAAAGGAACTGCTCATCTCCGAAATGACAGTGGTGAGTTTGATTTCTTTTTTTTATTCTACTCATTCTCCCGCCTCTTCTGTGATTTGTCCAATTCCTGGAGAGCCCCTTTAAAGGTTTGTATCCCACACAGCATTTTTTTTTTTGTTTTTTTAATGTCACTGTGGTTGTGATTTTGGAACCTAAACCAGAAGTAGATTCAGAAATAAGTATGCGTTCTTTCTTTTAGATTTTTTGTTCTTTTTAATATACCTCTGGTTTTAGACCAAAAAAGTCAATGTTGTGGCCAACATGGTGTCTCAGTGGTTAGCACTGCAGCCTTGCAGCGCTGGAGTCCTGGGTTTGAATCCCGCCAGGAACAACATCTGCAAGGAGTTTGTATGTTCCCCCCCGTGTTTGCGTGGACTTCCTCCCATTCTATAAAGACATACTGATAGGAAAAAATGTACATAGTGATCCCTATATGGGGCTCCCAATCTACATTTTAAAAAAAAGTCAATGTTTTTAGAAAAAAAAACCCAAAAAACTGTGTGCAAAACAGCAAACAGATGTGTCTACCTTTCTACGTAGTTAATGGCATTTCCCAGCCATTTTTATGGTAATTGGATAATTTCGGGGGATAATGTTTTGATCTTGGAGACAGGACTGCATAACTACAGTACACCCCAATAGGGTCTAATGGTTGGTTGGGGGCCGGACAAAAAAAAGTCTTGACGTGTTTTCTTTATCTTCAATATTAATGGTTAATTCTGTTTTTCAGTCAAGAACAGATGATAAGGTTTCCCGGTTCAAGAGAGCAGTCGCGTACTACAGAGCCACCAACAAGCCCCTGCCATACCCAGCAGCTCCATACCCTGGTCAGTCTGAGCAATGATCTGCATCAAAACCAGTACGGGATCCGGTTTACGGCTTTGTAGCTGGTGCTTATGGCTATGAATTGTGAAGGGTTACATCTTCTCTTACAACAGTAATTGTTTTCTGATGTTCAGAGGAGATGTGACAAGCTCTGGAAGGAAAGATCCTGAATGTTCAGAACAAAACTCTACATTTGATCTGATTTAAGTCGATATCCCTTTAAGTCAAAATTATTTTAATGGATAGCAGGTTTTACAAAGAGGATACCACATTGCTTCCCATTACTATTTTCTTCATATCTGCAAGCACAGGGTCAGGGAACAAAAACGCCACCCTGTAAGGCCTACTTGAAGACAATATGAACGGAGTTACTTTAGAGCTTTCCAGACAACTCCATAGGAATGTGTGGTATAACTCTATATGATATGGAGACAGAGAAATTTCATTACCATGGCATGGCAACAATCAGAACTAATGTAGACGTGGATTGTCCCATTTACATCTATTGCAGTGTGATTCAAGCAGGGGAAAGTTGCATATCTGTACTACAAACTTCTGTAGGATAGGTCATCCATATTAGATGGTGGAGGTCCGACTCTTGGCACCCCTTCTGATCCACTCTGTTGTTTACTTGTTGTCTATGTATTTTGTGCTGGTAGTGGTATTGGGTAATACACCACTTGTACTAAATAGAGAACATGTACATAGATGGACCAATGTAAACTCCCAATAGCTGATCAGCAGGGGTGCCAAAGTCAGTCCTCACCAATCTGATGTTGATGGCCTGTCCTAGCAGCAGTATTGTAAAATGAATGCTATATGTACTAATATATATAATTCTCTATTGAACTTGCTATTTATTTATGGTGTGTTTCTCCTCTTTAAACAGGCAGACCAAATAGAGGCCCAGGTATGATGCAGGTAAGTCCATCCGCTCAAAAGGCTTACTGTTGTTGATGGGTTTTTTTTTTTTGGTTTTTTTTATAATGGGTAAACCTTGTCCAGGCCATTTAGTGACTTTTTTGTTTTGTTTTTTTAAGTTAGTGTGGTTGGGTGTGAATACCCCTTCCTGCCATTTTTGTGTTTTGTTTTGTTTTTTTTCTTCCTGTCTTCCAAAGGCCATTACTTTTTCCTTTTTACGTTCACATAGCTGGACGAGGACATGCTTTTTGACATTTTATAAATCTGAGGTCTTGTCAAGCTGGACAAATAGCGAAACCACACCGCATTTGTATAAGTTTTTGTTTTTACAATGTTTCATCTGCTTCCAGAATTTTAGTTTTGGTCCAAAAAGTTGTTCAGTTATCAGAAATTTAGAGTTCGAAATCCAAGTAAATTAAAAAAAAAACCAAAACATAAAAAACTGGCTGCTATAGAAAATGGCCACACTCTTGTATCTGCTTTTTGTATATGTTTTTATAACATTTTTTTTTCCTGTAATTGACTTTTGATCTATTTACAGGGACCACACATGTCCGTCCCGAGTGGGGCTCCCAATAAAAGTCCATATCCATACAGCCTTTCTGAATCTGTCGTCAGTCCAACAAACAAAAGTGTGTCTGAGCAGAATAATTACAGTAACATTCCTCATGAAGGCAAACACACACCCCTGTATGAGCGGTCCTCTCCTATCAACCCAGCGCAGAGCGGGAGCCCAAACCACGTAGACTCTGCCTACTTCCCAGCATCATCTGCCTCATCCTCATCCGATAATGATGATGGCAACGGAGGAGCCACCAAGTGAGTGTCTTCAATTTATCTTCTCAGCTCAGTACCAGTTACCCATAAAAGTGGTGATAACTGTTGCTTTTGGTCTTGCTTGATATAGTTTCTTAAAAGAGGGGTGTCTCACCTTGGCGACCCCTGTCCGTAAGCCCCATTATGGCATATGGGCATCATGCAGTGTCTACCCTTTAGATTTTTCCAACATGAGCCAGAGCAAGAACTAACATCTAGTGTCTCGTGCTCTGGTGGACAATGTACATAATGTACATTCTTGTGTAGTATATAATATATGTATATATATATATATATATATATATATATATATATATATATATATACATATATATGTAGTTATATTTATTATAATATAAATAAATAGTTGCATGCTATATTATACATTTTTTGCTGCATCTTGGATTTTGGCCCTGTGCTAAAATTATAAAGAAAACAAAAAAAACATCTACTTTCCTCATCATTCTGCTCTCTGATTTATCATTCTGATAAAGTGAACACAAAAAATTAGAATTTTTCAGACCCTTTCCTCAGTATTTAGTTCAAACAACCTTGTCAGCCTGAAGTCTTCTTGGGCACGATGCCACAAGGTTTGCACACTTGGACATTTCTGCCATTCTTCCGTGCCTGATCAGAATGGTGACCATCGGTGGACAGCCATTTCAGGTCTTCCCAGAGACGCTCAATTGGCTGGACCCACTGAAAGACATTCAAAGCGTTGTCCCCAAGCCAACTCTGTGCTGTCTTGGCTGTGGGTGTTTTTTTTGCAAACTCCACACAGGCTTTCACATGTCCTTTACTGAGGAGAGGTTTCTTTCTGACCACTCTGCCATAAAGCCCAGATAGGTGGAGTGCTGCCATGATGGCTGACCTGGAAGTGTCCCTAATTTGCACAAAGGATCTTTGGAGCTCATCCAGAGTTGATGGTTGGGTTCTTGCTCAGCACTCTTACCAAAGCCCTTCTCCCAATTACTTAATTTGGTGGGGTGGCCAGCTCTAAGATTGGTTGTTCCAAAATTCTTCCATTTAACAACTATGGAGACCACCATGTTCTTGGGAACTTTCAGTTTAGCAGAAATTATTTTTAGTCCCTTACTCCAGATCTTTGCCTCCATGCCATCCTGTTCCTCATAGCTTGTTTTTTTTACGTTGATATCCATGGTCTTCTCTGTGGTCTTCTATGGGGGGCTGAGTTGCAATACCAAGCAAAGCCCCTACACATTGTAAAGTGCTGTGTAGGTAAGCGGCCCTTGTCCCAGCACTGCAGCCTCTTCTCACCCCGCCAGTTTCATACTAGTGATGTATCCGAGGGAAGGGTCATCGATGTCACAATTCTGGAAAAATCTTAATTTTGCTAAATGGGTGCAATGTATTTTCTTTCGTCACTGCATGTTTCATGTTCACTTTTTTTTAAATTCGCTCACGATTTCCCTTTCAGTCACATCAGCGGGACCAAACCTGACTGGGATAAAAAGAGTAAATCACCGGGCAAATCAAAGAAAGATGCCGCAGACCAATCCAAGGTAACCTCGCCATGTTCCTAGGCCCCCAATATATATAAAAATGGGAGAAATCTTTGGGAATGCTTTCTTACAGGTTTCCCAGTCTATCTACAAATTATGAGTGAAATGGGTCATTCTACCTCATTACTATATTTTTTCCTTTCATTTACACAGGCTGAAAATTCCTCTCCTTCCCCATCAGGATCCAAGGCCACAGATAAGAAGGGCAACCAGGGGGGTTTGCAGATACCTTGTCTTCTTTCCATGCCCACCAGGAACCACATGGATATCACAACTCCTCCGCTGCCTCCTGTGGCCCCTGAAGTATTGAGAGTAGCAGAACACCGTCACAAGAAAGGGTTAATGTACCCCTACATTTTCCACATACTGACAAAGGTATGCAACGCCATATATTATAATGGGAGAACTATACTAAAATCCTTTACGTGTTTAGTTAGCATGGTCATAATCTAGTTTGAGGATGTTTTCAGCAGTGTTAGATGTTGAGGTTTACTAGATTTTAAAGGGGTTGCCCGAGACCTAAAGGTAATGACCTATGCTGATACAGGGCTGGAATTTGTAGAGGAATTCATGGCATAATTCTCTTGTGTGAATCCGCCATTACAGCTCTGCTTTCATACATTTGAATGCAGTTGCACAGCTGGATTTCTTGGCAGTGTACAGGGCTATTTTTTTTTTTTTTTGTCTCTGTGCACTGTATGGAAAACAGCTGATCAGTAAGTGGGCCGGGTGACAGACGCTAATCTAGCAATAGGTGATTAATCTTGGGTCTTGAACAACCCTGTCAGTAACCACTTTTTATAATAACCCAATTTATTTTATAAAGGGAGAAATAAAAATTCCAGTCACAATTGAAGATGAAGCAAACAAGGACCTCCCCCCTGCCGCAATCCTTTACCGACCAGTGCGCCAGTACGTTTACGGAGTCCTGTTCAGCCTGGCAGAAAGCAGGAAGAAAACGGAGCGTCTGGCATTCAGAAAGAACAGAATGCCCCCAGAACGTAAGTGATCGAATAAGTCACTGGGGAAGAAACTGCAGCAAATATAATCATTTATTTATAGGACAGAACCAGTCTGTGAGTACGGTTGGGCTTTTCACGTTACATTAGCCAAAGCTGACACCCCGCAGCACTTCTCTAAGTGATTTATCGTAAGCAGTAATATTCTATTCACTGACCTCATAGGATTAGATCTCTATGGACTGCTACATGTATCTTACAAGGGATTGTATGAGACTAGAAGAAGAGGAAAGAGAGCCCAACGGAGGATGAAAGGAACACACATATGACCTCTGTAGGAGAATGGGCACCTATGGATATGTATGATGTATGCACAGGGAGCCATCTTGGCGCACTTGCCAGTGTAAATGCATACTAATTTATCAGACTACTAAACAACGGGAGCAAAAAAATCTTTTTTGGCATATTTGGCTTATAAAATATTGCAGTAATTCAGCTAGTATTCCACCATCTGTAGTGTAATAATGTAATTTTCCAAGGCAGAAAATGAAGTTTATTGGTTCCTTCGTGCACTGAATGAAAAACCTTTGTCAGCTTTAATAAAGAAAAAAGTAAAAGGGCCCCGGAAAATGCAGAGGAATTAGAAGCACAAATCTACCTCAGAGTCGTCTTCATTTTCCTCCTCACAGTGGGATTTTGAAGCAGAGCATTGGCTTTCTGCTTTGGTCTTCCTCTGTTCTTTGGGCGTAGAAAAATTTGGCAAAGTAAACGTTCAATAAGTGAGATGCCGAGCCAACCCTCTGAGAATAGAAGAGGGAGAGAAATGAACAAACAAAAAAATTCCGAAATGGCTGAATCGTCCACGGATTCCGCCACAATATCAAGCAGGATGGTTATTTTTTCAGCGTCCTGCTCCGATTTCTGCTTCCCATTGAATACAATAGGAGGCAGCGTCAGGGCAAAATCCACATCAAAATCAGATGTAGATTCTGCTGTGTGAACAGTCCCTAAAGGGTCCCATTCAAGGCCTAACAGCAAAAGGCATACTAATAGTAAGGCTGAATACACATTATAGACACTGCATTACAGCTGTATGCATGCGGATGGCTTTAGTATTCATTTCTGTGCCTATACCTTACAGATTACCCAGTCATTATTAAGGAGTGGGCTGCCTACAAGGGAAAGTCTCCACAGACCCCTGAGCTAGTGGAAGCCCTTGCTTTCAGGGAATGGACTTGCCCAAATCTAAAGAAACTTTGGTTGGGAAAAGCAGTTGAAGATAAGAACCGGAGGATGAGAGCTTTTCTGGCATGTATGAGATCTGACACACCAGCCATGCTCAATCCCGCCAATGTGCCCACTCACCTCATGGTGCTGTGCTGCGTTTTACGGTAAGTGGCTTATACTTGTTAATAACTTTGGCATGTTGCAGAACAATTTGTCAATTTCAATTTGCCAACTGTGCAATAAACTATGTATATACCACTACAGAAAGAGGGTGAAAATTTGGCGCAATTGCACCTTTTTTATGCCAAAAAAACTGGTGTAATACCCTTAATATGTATACTCTATGTCCTGCACTACAAGCTCTGTCTCCTCTCTCTCTCTCTCTCTCTCTATCTATCTATCTATCTATGTAGGTTTTTAAGATTTTCTTTGTAGTAAGTGGGATGAAACCAGTCCATGAACTTAGAGGTCACTTAAAATATATAAATGATTGATAACCTTTCAACATATTTTGCATAAATGAACAGTACAGGCGATTATAAGAAACTTTGTAATGTATTGTATCAGTGGAAATCGCCCCTATCTCTACGTATTAGGAGAATAACAGGCGATAGATGCGTTTCCCTGATCCCTTCCCTCTGCTAAAATGATTTTAACTTTAAAATTCCCTTTTATTTCTCAAGACGTTCTGCAGGTCACTTCACTGATATCTATAAAAATCTATAAGAGAGGGAAGGGGAAGGGAATGAACAGGAAATGCAGGAGAGAAGAGAAGAAACACTTGCTTAGTCAGTCAGATGCTGCAGCTAAATAGAAGCTTTCTATCACAAGAATATGGCTTCATTTACATTAGTGCAAGTGTCAGTATTCCTCTGTATATGTCCTGTATGTTCTTGGGACTATTTCTGAGACAGAGACAGTTCTAAAACAGATTCTCTTCTGCTTACTGTGTGCAGTGTATGGCAGCTATGCTAAATCTACCAGCTCAGAGAGAAATGCAAACTAGGGATAGAAACTAAGGGGAAAATTGCTCAAATCTAGTGGCCTGATAAGTGTTATTTACTATTCATTTATGCCCATTGTTTAAAGGTTAGATGCACTTTAATTTGTGCAAAAATAACTTTAGGCTTCTCTTTGGTGACTTCTTTGCTTGTAACTCCTTACTGACTACATGTGATCATGCATATCAGTGTTTTGTCCACTATGGACACCTAATGATAGAAATCGTGAGTTACCATTTAATACTAAACTACAAATCTGTGATCTCAACATTTTATTTGTTTCCTTATGCAGGTATATGGTGCAATGGCCTGGCATTAGAATACTTCGCCGCCAGGAACTTGATGCCTTTCTTGCCCAAGCTCTGTCACCAAAACTCTATGAGCCTGATCAACTTCAAGAACTCAAGGTAAATGCTCCTATATTCAGTAGGGTTATAAGAAGTCACCTTTGTGATTCACTTTACAACATGGGGAAAGATTTATCATGCTTTGTACACCAGATTTTTGGCATGCAAGACATGAAAAATCGTAAATTGTAACACATATCGGGCCCTTTTGCAAAAATTTGCAAGTTTTTCCCCCTTTTGTGCTGCCCTTGCCATTCTCATTGAAGGCCATGTAAGACTTATGATCATTTATGCCAGTTTACTGACACAAATGATGTCTTAAAACTACGGCAGATACAAGATGGCATTGATTTCACTGCAGGTGGCATGACCCTGGGCAGGGAGCATCTGATCTGAATAAATGCGGTGTCTTAAAGATAAGCATTTAAAACCTTCGGAAACTACTTTTAAGCAGTGTGTTTTTGCAAGACGACGATCATGGTTTGTTTTTTTTTTGTTTTTTTTTTAAATACTGGACAACCCCTTTAAGAAGTTTGCCATTTTGCCTGTATCAATAAACGTCTTGTTACAGATTGATAACCTGGACCCCAGAGGGATTCAGCTGTCTGCCCTGTTCATGAGTGGAGTAGACATGGCTCTCCTGGCCAACGACGCCTGCGGACAGCCCATTCCCTGGGAGCACTGCTGTCCTTGGATGTATTTCGATGGAAAATTGTTTCAGAGCAAACTTATTAAAGCCACCAGGGAAAAGGCCTCACTAATTGACCTCTGTGACGGTCAGGTATGTGACCAGAGCCGCAGGTAAGTTCTGTACTCTTCTAGAGCGTGTGGACTAGACGTCACTTGGCAGCATGCGCTCTACAATAACCTTGGCGTCACGTAGCAGATACGTTGCAGATTTTCCAACCAAAGTGGAACATTCTCAGTGTGTTACAGTAGCAGCAAAGTAGATAAGATTGCAACAAATCTCATCCCCGTGTTGCAGCAAATATCCATGCAGAAATTGAAACGAATACCAATTCTTAGTTACTGGGGATTTTCACAGCACTTTTTAACATTTGCAGATTTGAGCGTGAAATCCACAATTAAATTTTGATATCCCATGTGGACGTACCCTTCGGACTCCAAGGAAACTTAAAATGCCTCAAGCTAAAGTTGATCATACAATTTAGATATCGGTCAGGACACTTACTTTCCCTTATACATTACATGGCAGGCAGGTTTGACCAACATTATTCTAATGGTGTATGGTCACCATTAGAAATGTGTACAGCAATGTTCAGAACTTGTGCAGTGAGATCAGGTAAGAGAGACAGATGCTAGATAGTTCAAGATAAATCTCCTGACTATTTTTGTTTTTTTTGCTGCAGGCAGAACAAGCTGCCAAGGTGGATAAGATGAGACAAAGCATCCTGGAAGGGCTACACTTTTCCAGGCAGAACCATCCACTGCCATTCCCACCACCACCTGCCATGCCTTTCTACACTGCTGCTATGTATCCACGACCTTTTGGACCAATGCCTCCACCTCCAGGCAGAGGAAGAGGATTCTCTGGTATGTAGAAACCAGATTTGGAGATGAGCTTCCTTCTTTGTTGCATTTTTTTAGGATGCAAATTTAGCACTAAGGACGTTATCCACTTTTCCAAAATTGATGGCCTGTCTTTAAATTAGGTTGGTGGCGGTCCGATAGTCCGAACCTCACCTTTCTAAAACTGACGACTTATCATCCGACAGTCGGAACCCTGCCTATCTACAATTGATGAATTATCATCCGACAGTCGGAACCCCGCCTATCTACAATTGATGACTTATCATCCAACAGTTGGATTCCCACTTATCTAAAGTTGAAGATTTATCATCCGACAGTCGGATGACCCTTTTAACTTAATATTACTGAAAGGATCCTACACTATGGCGACCATTTGTTCCCTGGGTTCTGAGTAGATTTGAGCTCACGTCAGACTAACCTGTTTTGGTGTTACCATTTTATATGTGAACTATAAGGACATTAAACACTCCATATAGACTGATATGCCTAATGCGGGCTATGTAGGAAAGGTGCTGTATATTTTTGCTGTGTTCGAGTCTTCCACTGCCCTCTCAGACCCTGATTTTAGGTATTACAGAGTATATTTATAGGATAGCTTGCTGGAGGTTGTTGCCTTTTTAATCCTATGTAAACTCACAGCAGGAATCTTGTAATCTCATTGTATGGTCTCTGGCCACATGGTCTGGTATGGAGCACAGTCACAAAAGCCATGTGAATGCTAAACACAATAGAGCTCCCAAAAGTACAAATCCTAAAACCAGCGCTAATCTGGGCCTTTGTCTAAGGCGTTGGAAGGTCCTAGGACAACAAGGTAATGCTTTTGTCCACCTATTGTGAAGGTTAAGTGAAGAAGAAAGGATCATTGTAAGTGGACCTTCCAAGCGTAACCACAAAACTACTTAGAGAGTCTTCCACCATATTGTTCCCTTTGCAACTAATAGCAGTGCGGTCAAGGGCAATGTATAATGTTTGCATACATACCACTGAGGTGCTTGAATAGTCTCACATGCTTGTGAAACACTTTTATTCCTTATGTCAGCTAGCTTATTGTTGCACCAATTGGTGGACACTGTCAGGCTCTGTTTTCAGTTCTTTATGCTGCCCCACTCTGGCTAGCACTCTTGCGCTGAGCAGTGAGGCCGGCACATCACACAGTGCAGTGATATTGATAGCCGAAACTAACAGCACCAATATCTCTGCAAACAGGGTAACTAACTGCAAAGTAACTGAATTCAGTGCACTGTCTGGTTTAAAGCCGTATATAACATGTCCTATCTTAGAGGACAAGAAAAGTCCTCTTTAACCCAATCACTTGCAAGTTTTTTAATATTTTGTTCATTTTTATTCAGGAGTCCAGCCCATTCCTTCTCAGGGAGGTAAGCTTGAAATAGCTGGGACAGTGGTTGGCCAGTGGGCAGGAACAAGACGTGGCCGTGGCAGAGGACCATTTCCACTGCAGGTGGTTTCTGTTGGTGGACCAAATAGAGGGTAAGTGCAATGTCTCAGCACTAGCATGGTAATATATCCTATAGTAATGTCAGCACTCTACCATAGCTATCTTCATGGTTTATATATCTGTGCTTTATTAGAATACCTACTATATGCCGATATCCTATCCCAGTGGTCTCCATCCTGTTAAGAGACTACAACTCCCGCCATGCTATGCAGCCTGCAGCTTTCATGACATGCCTCAGGTTGAATGAAGACTCTTGGGGAAGGGGGAATGGTGGTCTTGATAAATTTCCCCCACTGATGCTGAATCTTATGCTGCTACTTTGCAGAATCCTAATAATAAGAACTTCTGAGTGAATTTTCTGGGATTTTTATATTGATTGTCTATGGGGTGGGATCTGACTCTCAGGACGGCACTTGAGTAAGCCCGTCGTCTCTTCATTGTATATGTAGAAGCTCAGTCCCATTCCCTTACATAGGACTGAACTGCAGAAGGATCACGTGACTTAATGTGCTGCTTATGTTCTCAAGTGCTCACTTGAATACTGCAGCCCCTTCAGTCAACTGATCAGTGGGGATGATGGCTGCCGGACTCTCACTAATCTGATGACCTTTCCTAAGGATACCCCTTTAAATTTCAGAACCGTCTCTCTTTTTCTTAAGGAAGATGGTATATGACTTTCTCTAGCAGTTTTGTAATTGTAAAAATATCATTGTTTTTATCATTCACAGACGCCCCAGAGGAGTTATATCAACCCCGGTTATAAGAACATTTGGAAGAGGGGGCAAATACTATGGAAGAGGAGGATACAAGAATCAAGGGCCATCTCAGGTACATAACTACTCTGGGGTTAACATTCTGGAGGACCTGGTATTGGACAATATTTGTAGTGAATTTATTAACCCTTCTAGTTTTCTGGAGTGGATGGCTGTGATGGTGATGCATCTTGAGCATACGACACTGCCCGTTTTTGCTCCAAACATGCGTCACATTGTTGGTTCTGCGCCTTGATCTCACCTTTGTACAGAAGTGGATGGGGTAGTTTGACGACTAAGGCACGACAGGACGGGGACACCTCAGCCCACCAGATTTACTATAACCCGTACCAGAAAACTGGCGTGAATTGTACCTGAAATATACACTAGTTCCTAACTGGTGTAGATTCCAATTCTGGAGCAGAGGAGCCTCATAATAATAAAAGGAGTTGTCCAGGATCTGAAGGAAATTGATACCAATGGCCTATCACAGGATAGGTCATTAGTATTAGATCATTCGTGGTCTGACACCTGGTTTCGAAGCAGTCCTGGTCCTAGTCAAGTGAATGGGAGTGGGGCCATGGTTCCAGTCTGGAGGTTCCAGTCTGTACACTTGAATATGGGCAGGGCTGCATCCAGGTGTCAGACCTTGACCAATCTGATACCCTACCCTATCTTGCACCAGTTTATTTTTAGTTTATTTGGCTTACTTATATAACACCATCATATTCTGCTGCTTTACAGATATTGTCAACAGTGTCAAATATAAGACTTTCCAATGGGATTCATGTTGCCGTACATATGGCTGCAGTATATTCTATCACATCCATGTAGCTCCAATTCACTGTCCTTTGCAATAAGTTGTGAAATTTGTGACAGTAAGCGTTCCTTATTGGTGTTTTTGTCTTTAGACCAAGCCGGCATATGCCACTTCTGCAGCTGAAGTGGCCAAAGAGCTTAAGACACAATCCGAAGACTCCAAATCATCCGCCGTGTCTTCAGATGGATCTCTGACCGAGAATGGAGTGGGGAATGAGGAACCGCAAGCTTCCCAGATAAACGGGGGCTCGGGAGATGTCCGGCCTTCTAATCACTCTGAAAGTGCCTTAAGCAGTGACTCTAAACAGTGCAATACAAATCCTCACTTAAATGCACTAGCTCCAGACAGCGGGCGCCGGGAAGAGGAGACTCTCGAGGCGGCTGTCTTTAAAAAAGAAGAGTAAACTTATTTTTCTAGAGGGTGAAGGATGTTAGACAGTTCAGGGTTAGGAATATCTGGAAAGATGGAGAGCCTACAGTTACGTACATTTTTTCCTTTCCGTAAGAGAAAAATGAGGATTTGGAAATTCGGATCCCTCTTCTGATGTCAGGCTAAAAATAAAAATAAAAAAGAGAAAAGATTTTATTTTACTTTCTAACCAGTTTGTAGTCAATATGCTACAGGGAAAAATCATCAGCTGAGAATAAGAAGAGCATTTGACTCCCATACTTAAAGAAACATACACACGAGATAAAACTGGTTATAACGACGACAACAAGAAAGACAAAAATAAAACCGCTTGTTCTGTTTCTTGCGATACCAGAACACCAATTTTTTGGCAATTTTTTTCAGTATATAAATATATATATAGCTTAAATATAATTTGTAGTATCTGGCACCATATGTATGCCATTATATTTGATTTTACATTACTGTGTCACAAGATGAAAAAAAAAAAAAATCAGAAACTTTTGGTTTCCAGATTCTGATGATGAAATATGGCACAAGTTTTTTTTTTTTTTTCGTTTTTTTTCAACCTTTATTATTTCATCGCTGTTGACGTGGTTTTTTTTTTTCTTTTTTTTTTTTTTTTTTCTCTCTACTAAGACGTGCAACTTATTGGAACACGAAAAAAAAAAAATATAGCGTAACCTTTGCAGATTTTTTGCTGATATGTTAAATACTCATTACTCATACTATTCAAGCAAGTTAGAAAAATCATAGGGGAAAAAAAAATGACCTTATTTTTTTTTTTTTTTTAATTATTTTTTTTTTCCGAACCGCGAAAAAAAAAAACAAACGAAAAAAAAACAGGCGTTCTCAAAAGTTTCTGTGATACTGTTATACCATGCATCCGTGATCAATGAAGTTGTGTGGTTTTTGAATCAGACGTAGACCATTAGTGCTACTATTGACCTGCATGGTTCATCATTTTAAGGTGTGTAGTTAATATTATGCATGTTCTTGTCCTATTTCTACCATTCTTACAAAGTTCTGTGCCCATCTGCAAAACAAGAAAAGAAAAAAAACTAATAATCAGTAATAGTTCTATGAAAGATGTTACTTATGTTTAGTCATTGACTGATCTCTCTCTCTCTAACCTTTAAAGAAAATTTTGTGATTATTGACCTCTGTTGCATTTATCCTAAAAACAAAAAAAAATAATAATTATCTAGCCGTTTAAATATCAACGTTTCCCTGGTGTATCCATTGCTGTATTGCATTATTGTTCTTTGTTGCTGTTTTCACATTAGAAACTATGAATTCTGTGAAAAAAAAAAAAAATCATAAAGTGCTTTGATCTTTAATCCTCCCCACCCCCACTTCTTTAGCAGGATAGGCTCGCCGCTTCCTGGCATCTTCTCTTTCGGGACGTAGCCTCTTCCTTCCACCAAGTACACCTGTATCATTTTGATGTTTCTGTTAGTGTTTCCAAAACTTTTAAATGTACTTTTTTGAGGAAAAAAAAAAAATCCAAAATCACTTCTTTCTCTTCGTTTTCATATAATTCTCCTGATGCTCTTCATCACTCATTAGTGATCAGAAATGAGGTGTAACTCCCCCATTCCTTGCCCGCAAGAGCTGAGTAGGTATTTTTTGATGTAAGTTGAAAGGAGTTTTGCCCCAACTCATGGACTGTGCAAGAATGAACTACTGTTGGCTTTGACTGGAAGTCGGTGGATTGTGGTGCGTTATGTTTGAAGGCTATTGAATGCAACTTACAATGCTTAATAAAAATCTTTATTCTTTTAGTATAAATCTGGGATCCTTGTTTTTTTTTATTGCTTTATGATGTCTTTGTCTCATGGTTGGGCTTGATTTACCATATATACTCGAGTATAAGCCGAATTTTTCAGCCCAGTTTTTGTGCTGAAAAAGCCCCCCTCGGCTTATACTCGAGTAAGATTTCTCTTCCTATACTGTGATACCAGTATAGGAAGAGAAAAGCGATTTGTCATCAGTTCTTTCATGACAATCCCAAATTATTTCTTACAATTATTAAAAGTGAGTTAGAGTTACTGAGGCTGGATATTTCGCGCTAGGCCACGTTGGTTTGGTAACCTGTAAATTATTGGGTAGCGCGGCGTCCTTAGCAGCTACACCACTATACAGTCTCTGCAGCCAGGAAATAGCTGGTTTTTAACGCGATTTGCCACAAATTAATTAGCCTCTATTTTCCCAGTCCCTAGCCTCTTTCTGCTCTTATCCTACCTGTCTGTTAGGTTTTCGCGTTTAGAGAGCCAGTAGTTGTCGGAGCCAAGCTTAGCTTGGGAACAGCTGACCAATACCCTCAGGCAGGGCCTAGTCAGCCGTCATAGTGCTAGGGACAGCTTACCTACCCTGTTTCCCTAGTAGTGCTACTACCATTCTGACCACGGTTGTCGGGCATTAACACACACGTGACACCCTCCATATCTTGTAATTTCCCATAGTGGCCCCTCCACACCTTATAATGTCCCATAGTGGCCCATCCCTCAGTATAATGCCCCAGAGTGGCCGCTCCGCACAGTATAATGTCCCGTAGTGGCCCATCCCTCAGTATAATGCCCCATAGTGGCTGCTCCACACAGTATAATATCCCATAGTGGCCCCTCAGCGCACAGTATAATGTCCCATAGCGGCCCCTACAAACAATATAATGTCCCATATCATCCCGTCGGCACAGTATGTCTCATAGCGGCCGCTCTGAAAACAAACCAAGCGGCCCTCTCCTGCGCTGATTTAGACCTCTCAGAGGCGTCATCATGCTGCATGCGCTGAGACGCAGACGTCTTATGGCCTGGTGAAAGGAGGAGGCGGCAGCAGCAACAGGAGCATCGGTGGCAAGGTAGGTGAGTAACATACTTTTTTTTTTTTTTTTATAATAGGCCGCTACCCAGTATCACCCGCTGCCTGAGGCAGACAATCAAAAGATGAACACTTCTTCCCCCCAGTATTCAGTCCAGGAAGAAGGGGCCTCTTTTGATCATCTGCCTCAGGCAGCAGAGAGGCCCCCCTTCCCGGATTGAATACCAGGGGGGGAGAAGTGTTCATCTTTTGATCGTCCGCCTCAGGCAGCAGAGAGGCTAGCTTCACCACTGCCCATAGTGGCCCCTCCACAGAGTATAATGTCCCATAGTGGCCCCTCCACACAATATAATGTCCCATAGTGGCCCCTCCGCACAGTATAATGTCCCATAGTGGCCCCTCCGCACAGTATAATGTCCCATAGTGGCCCCTCCACACAGTATAATGTCCCATAGTGGCCCCTCCACACAGTATAATGTCACTTAGTGGCCCCTACACTTTTTGTGTAGAATAGAGGCCTAGTGGAGGTGATTAAACATAACAAATAGTGTTACTCATCTCCATTGGGCTGTAGATTGGGTCTTCGGGCCTCTTTCAACCTCCTGAATGATGTCAGAGACCGCTGACATCTAGTCTGACGCTATCTGCTTGTAATGTTAGTACCAATTGCGCTTTTTATTACGAAGATGTGAATTAATAAAGAAGGAATTTTCTCTACATTCAACTAACCACCACGGCTCTTGCTGGATTTCTTTTATCGTTGATATTCGTGTACATCGCTCCAAGTCGAGGGAGTCCATTCTTCCGGGCATAGCCACATCGAGTATACTTTGGTGGGAAGGAATTCAATTGAGATTCAACTACTTTTGGGCTGAGTATCAAACTCTTTTTCTTGTCTATTTTTTCATTTATTGTAGAGACCGCTGAGGTCTGTGATCAAGACTCAGCGACCACGTGGGTTATGATGGCGTCATTATGTGTCATGCAAAGTTTGCAAAATAAATACTCTCAGTGCCCCGCATCAGAGATTTGGAAATCTGCTGCCTGAGGCGAGATGAGCCTCATGGCAGAGGCGGCCCTGGGTTATGAACATTGAACTGTGCACATTATTGATAGGTTAATAACAAGGTTAAAATCAGTTTCCTATTTTGTTGCTCTGATCTTGGCCAATACTGTGCGGCTTCCCCTGCTTGTACTGTTATTGCTGCAAAAGTTAAAAAGCTAGACCCAGTCACCCGAGACTCATGGCTGAAAGTTAAGGCAAAAGATTCTGAACTTTGGCTTTTTTTCTTTTCCCATGGGTAAGTCCACTTCAGTAGGTTTGCTGAGGACAACCAAAAGCATTTAGAGCTATGCTCATTTTGCACGCCATTCTTCTGCTGATCCCTAACTTCGCCATGTCACTTACAGACAAGGTGGAAAAATGTCTACAACAAATGATAAATGTAGTGCACAGCATACGGGACTTTTTTTTTTCGTGGAGCCAAGGCAGGAATTTGGTACATTTAGCTAAATCTTAATATTTTTTTTAATTTACCATATTAATTTATTACTAATCATTAAAGGAATTGGCTTATGAAGACAACCCCTGTCTGTATGACCTATTTGGGTTATATAGAAATCACAGAGGGGTTCAGGACTCTGTACAAGCAGCTTCTGAAGGACACAAGTTGTCCTTGTATTACATCAGCGGACCCTTATCTGAATAGCCACCATGTTATACTACAGATCTCTACCGAGCCTTCTATAGTAGAAATGCTTGGCCACCTGTGGCCTCCCCTGGCAAAATCAGGAGCAGGACCTGGGGCAAACAGCTTACCACCCCACTGGGTGTATTATGGGCGACGTTGTATCTAATAGTCATTAATGGGAATTGCCGGCAGATAAAGTTCTATCATGTAACTCTATGGCTATGTGAAGGGATTTACCACCAGAAACACTTCTATGGACCAGGATTTTTTAGGTAAATTATTACTGAATGATGACAAAGCACAAAGAATTTTTGGCCAATTGTAACAATCATTTATAATAAGGCCAATTAACCTATCAATATGTTTTTATAGTGTGGGAGGAAACCGGAGTACCCGGAGAAAACCCACGCAAACATGGGGAGAACATACAAACTCCTTGCAGACGATGTCATTGGTCAGATGTGAATCCAGGACCCGGTACTGCAAGGCTACAGTGCTAGCCACTGAGCCACCGTGCTGCCCAAAATGAGTCAGAAGATGCTGTTCTGGTGGAAAAGAGAGCTGTCACTTTCCACAGGTCCTCTGGATGACATCTTCTATCTGCTGCCCTCATGGCTGGGTCTTTATTATGACTGGTGGCGGATCTTCATGGAAGTTTTCAGATGGGCTTTAGGAGAACCATTTTGCTGGAACAATGGCTGCAGGGAAACCTCTCAGTGTCAAGAGAAGCTTTCCAACGTCCAACTCTAGAGGGATAGAAAAAGCTTATATTACAGACAAGTCCTAACAGCACAAACAAGGCCAAAATAAATTCTAGAGCCCCTTAATGTATTACTGTGGAAACCAGTCTATAGATGTGAAGCAAGCAGTGCTGGTAACTAACACACTGCACATGCTCACATAGCATAGGGAAGGCCTAAAATACAAGATCATCACCAATCCAGCATCACGCTCCGGTCTGTCCATGGATTATGTGCTTGGCTTATATACCAGATTGTATCTTACCTGTGTTCGCAGCCTGAGCATTGATAGACCACCGGGTAGTTGATCTCAAAGTCATGGTATTGAGTAATTGGTGGGAGCTCAGGATGATTCTTGGCGACCATCTCACAGTAGAACTGCCAATGCAATCCATGGCCAGCATTTCCATCTCCATCGATGACCCAGCAGGCAGCATGACACATCTCATGGACTAATGTGTCTTGTACTCGGTCTGAAGACAATGAGAGATAGATTTATACTCAGTAATAAAGACACCTGGAAGATTTCACAGCCGTCATTGTACATGATGAGAGACATACCTGCAGAATCGCAGACTTTCTCCGATATATGTATGGCGGCATATGGACGGCCGTTCTCCTCACGGAGCTTGGTGACACCCGCGGTTTTTCTCAGCTTTTTATTCCAGCTGATTTCCATGTCTGCAGGGAGCTAAAGAAGACAGAAGGAGAAAAGATATAAGAATAATAAATATAACTTATGTCTATGAGTATATTCCTCTATATACCATATAATCAATCTATTAACCCTATACCCCACCCCTACCTGTAACCCCCTATATCTAACCCAACATGTACATGGCTGTTTATTATAATTGTTTACCTTATTCTCAAAGACGGTATCATTAACCCCTTAGCGACCCTTGACGTAACTGTACGTCATGGGTCGCATGGGGATGTATGGAGCGAGCTCACACGCTGAGCTCGCTCCATACACGGCAGATGCCGGCTGTATAATACAGCCAGGACCTGCCACTAACAGCAGCGGTCGGTGCCCGAGCCGATCGCTGCTGTTAACCCTTTACACACTGCGGTCAAACGTGACCGCAGTGTGTAAACGGCGCCGGCGGCATGGGCGCCGCCATGTTTCGCCGATCGCCGCCCTCCTGAACGTCACAAGAGGGCGGTGATCGGTTGCTATGACAGCCGGAAGCCTATTGAAGGCTTCCAGGCTTGTCTCTGCCCGAGATCTATTAGACGATGCCAGAGGCCAGAGGCATCATCTAATAGAAGTGCTGGGATTCTGCTATTCACTGCAATACTGTAGTATTGCAGTGAATAGTATGAGCGATCAGACTCCCTAGGTTTCAAGGTACCTAAGGGGTCTGATCATAAATGTAACAGAAGAAAAAAAAAAGTTTTTAAAAGTATTAAAAAAATAAAAAAAATATAAAAGTTCAAATCACCCCCCTTTCCCTAGATCAGCTATAAAAGTAATTAAAGAACATTAAACATAAACATATTAGGTATCCCTGCGCTCCAAAATGCCTGAACTATTAGAATATTAAAACATTTATCCCGTACTGCGAACGGCGTAGCGGCAAAAAAAATAAAAACAGCCAAAAAGCGTTTTTTTCAACACTTTGCCTCCTATAAAAAATTGAATAAAAAGTGATCAAACCATCGGATCTTTCCCCAAATGGTATCAATAGAAACGTCATCTTGTCCCGCATAAAAAGACACCACAACCAGCTCCATACATGGAAATATGAAAAAGTTACAGGTGTTAGAACATGATGACACAAATTTTTTTTTCTATTTTGCAAAGTTTATCATTTTTTTAAAAGTATCAAAAAAATTTCAAATACTATATAAATTTGGTATCACCGCGTTTGTACTGACACGTAGAACACAGGTAACATGTCATTTGTACCAAACAGTGAATGCTGTAAAAATTAAACCCATAAGAAAATGGCGCAAATGCATTTTTTCTCCAATTGCGCCTCATTCTGAATTTTTTTCCAGCTTCCCAGTACATTGCACAGCATATTGAATGGTGCCATTACAAAGTACAATTTGTCCCGCAAACAATAAGCTATCATGTGACTCTGTGAACTGAAAAATGAAAAAGTTATGGCTCTTGAAATGTGAGGAGGGAAAAACGAAAATGCGAAACCAAAAAATGGCCTGGTCCTTAAGGGGTTAAAGAAGTCGTAGAGAGATCTCGCCAGCTCCTCTTTGTTTTCATGGAAGTTGGAGACATATTTGCAATATGAGGAAGACAGATCCTTTAGTATACAGTAATTGATGGGACGCTCCTGTTTCCTTTCACTGTAACAAAACATATAAGAAGCTCAGACACCAATAGTCCATATACTCTAAGATAATACACAACCTGGAAACACACAGCTAACAGCTTAGCCGAGAATATACCACTAAATAATACTGCCCCCTAGTGTCCGGGTAACATGAACCAGACAACATAGTTATATAAAAATACTCTACCTCTCCTCCTGGACAAGGCTCAGGGTTGGAGAATTGGGATCTAAAAAACATAAGAAATAGGGTCATAAATGTGTCAGTAAATTAGTTTGTTATAAAAAAATAACTTTTTTGATGAAAAGATATTTCTGATCATTACAGAAGCTCAGTTGGATACCTGTGTCTATGGATGACTGGTAGGTACCGCAGTCACCCTCCTCATCTTCAAGGCTCCTTGGAGACCTTGGAATAGGTGGATGAGACTGGAATAAAGAGAGAGAAGAAACAATTACAATGAAGCAAAATAAACTGTATAAAAGTGTAAGTAAATACCGCACAGACCAGTCAGTGCCATAGAGAACACTGCAGAGAAGTCGCCACTTACCTGATATACAGTCTCCTCATTGTCCTCTATGTCGGACTCAATAATCTTGCGGCTCTTTTTATCCCCTTCCCGCCGATGGCATTTTTTGAATTTCGTTTTTCGTTTTTGACTCCCCTCCTTCTAAACCCCATAACTTTTTTATTTCTCCACTCCCAGAGCCATATGAGGTCTTAATTTTTGCGGGACAAATTTTTCTTCATGATGCCACCCTTAATTATTCTATATAATGTACTGGGAAGCAGGAAAAAAATTCAGAATGGGGTGGATTTGAAGAAAAAATGCATTTCTGCGACTTTCTTACGGGCTTTGGTTTTACGGCGTTCACTGTGCAGCCAAAATGACATGTGCTCTATATTCTGTGTTTCGGTACGGTTCCAGGGATACCAAATTTATATGGTTTTATTTACATTTTGACCCCTTAAAAAAAATCCAAAACTGTGTTAAAAAAATTTTTTTCTAAAAGTCGCCATATTCCGACAGCCGTAACTTTTTTATACGTAAGTGTACGGGGATGCATAGGGCGTCTTTTTTTGCGGGGCCGGGTGTACTTTTTAGTTCTACCATTTTCGGGAAATGTTATTGCTTTGATCACTTTTCATTCAAATTTTTATCAGAATCAAAACAGTGAAAAAACAGCGGTTTGCCACTTTTGACTATTTTTCCCGCTACAGCGTTTACCGAACAGGAAAAATATTTTTATAGATTTGTAGAGCGGGCGATTTCGAACGCGGGGATACCTAACATGTATATGTTTCACAGTTTTTAACTACTTTTATATGTGTTCTAGGGAAAGGGGGGTGATTTGAACTTTTAATACTTTTTATATTTTTTTATATTTTTTTTTAAACTTTTTTTTTAAATTTTTTTTTGAATTTATTAGACCCCCTAGGGGTGTTGAACCCCAGGGGGTCTGATCACTAATGCAATGCATTACAATGCTAATGCATTGCAAAAAATCATCCTCTCTTTTGCAGGCTGCATAGACCAGCCTGCAAAAGAGACAATTTGCAGACAAGCCTGGGAGGCTTGTACAGGCTCCCGGCTGTCATGGCAACATGACGTCAGCCCTGGAGCATGCTCCAGGAGCCGGCGATCCCGGACAAAATGGCGGCGCCCATGCGCCGCCGGGAAAATGGCGCCTCCGGCGCCTTTGATCGCGGCGCCAGAGGGGTTAATGCCTTAGCTTAAAGCAGTAGACACCCAGCGGCTATGGCGGCCGCCCAGCTCCCGGGCGTTCGCCATAGTTACAGACCCGACATGCGCCGTACTATTACGGCGCATGTCGGGAAGGGGTTAATGACCGGTAACTATGAAGGAAAATATTAATAGATTTGTTACAAACTGAAATATTGACATGTATATCTCCTCATTGACTTTGGTACATTCTAGATACAGCTCGTGTAGTATAACTTATATGGTGGCTTCTAACTGGACCTGATGGACACCAGATAGCCATTGTTGACCCAGAAAACAATAGTGGTAGCCACAGAAGTAATAGCATCACCTGGTCCTATGGTATATAGGGATTATGGGGATTACTAGGGGTAAACAGCAGTATGAAGGATATCTGGATGATACATTTCTGGGTATTTTTGGATATATGGGCAGCCGGGACACTTTCTGACACCCATAAGTAAACTAAACCTGAACATGTAATATTGTATAGAGGAGACCAGAGAGCACAGAATCAGTTCTCATGGTGGCCCCAAGTTACCCTATTGTGACCCCAGTGTAAGGGATAGGGCTGACACCGCTATAATTGGGCTAACTAGAATATTGTTCTGATTTTACTGCAGAATCAGCTATAACTATGAGCAATGTGGATATAGGAAGCTTTTATATTATGTCTGTGATAATAAAGGGCCACAAACAACATTTTACAGAAACTACATCTCACCTGGTCACCACTGCCGCTGTCCTCTGTATCAGACTCAATCACAAAACAATGTTTGCGCTTATTTTCAGACATTTTGCCAACAGAACAGAATAGCAAACCTGTCACTCCACAAACTCTATAACCCTCAGTATATGGGCTCCGAACCGGGACTTTTATCATCACTGCATTATGTGACATCATGGAACGTGGCTCATTACTGACACCGTGACATCATGACTTGTTGGCGTGATACACACATACATTTGTTATATGTATAAATTATATATATGTACTGTATATACAGTGATGATAGTATATTATAGCGATATATAGTATATACTGTATATGTACTGTATATACAGCATATACAGTGATTATAGTATATTATAGCAATATATAGTATATACTGTATATATACAGTATATACAGTGATAATTATAGTAAACATATAGAAATATTGATATAATAATGGAATAATAATTCCAGGTCTATACTATATAATATCAACCATGTACTATATCATAAAAAGGCCCAAGTAAAATAGTAACAGGTAAAATATCACATGGTAACAGCGCTGTATACATAGGGTCATAGGTATGAGATATAAAGAGGTAGATTTTGGGCCACTTCAGGCACCAGGGTATAAAGTCCTTCTACCACATAAGAAGATATAAGTATATATAAGTCACATAATACAGTAGAACCTTCTATCCACACCACTATGTATACAGGCACAGTATGATGTGTGTATCTATACATATATACAGTATACACACAAATATATGTCTGTAATATTAATCGTATATTCCATGACTTGTGTTCCCAATAAAGGTAAAGTCAAGCAATATAAGGGGTGCAGCTATAGTGAGTGCAGGGACAGTAGTCGAAACTGAGCCCATAAATATAAATATATATATATATATATATATATATATATAATCAAACAAGCTTTATTGGCACGTTCGAATAGATATTTGGCATTGCCAAAGCTAGTAAAGTGTGTGTGTGTGTGTGTGTGGGGGGGGGGTTGGATTCGGGTGGGTGAGTGGTGGGTATGGGGTATAACAGTCCGTGGAATCTCATCTTCCTCTTAGTTGGTGACCGCTATATGGTGGGGTGGGGTGGGTGGTTTGGGGTATAACAGTCCGTGGAGTCTCATCTTCCTCTTGTTTGGTGACAGCTGGACACGTGTTGGGCAGTGATCTCCACAGTGGCTTCTTCTTCTCCCAGTAGGATGTATATTGTAAGCTAATGGCCAGTAATGTGCTGGAGGGGGTATACATTTCACCCAGACTGCTCAGATGGGTAAGATGAGAAAAATCCAGGATCGCATCTCTTAGAAAGCCCTCAAATATCTTACCCACCACAGAAATCAAACTTACTGGCCTATAGTTTCCAGGTTCACTTTTACACCCCTTTTTAAAAATTGGCACCACATTTGCAATGCACCAATCCTGTGGAACAGACCCAGCCATTACTGAATACATGGTTTCCTATCTGTTTTCCTGCTGCTAATAGCCCCATTATTTCTCTGAGGCAGGGGACGAATACAATACAGAGCAGTCTACCCACGCCTTAATTTATTACTGCTACTGGTTTCTTTACATGTAAATCTGTCACAATTAATGCTAGGTTCACATCTCCAACATTAGGATTCGTCAGGTGTCTGTCATTTCAAAACTGCAACTGAAGGAGGGAACAGTCCTCCATTCAGGAACTGAGCAAACAAATCACTGTGAAAAGCCCATATGACCATAACATAAGAAATCCAGGTTATGATGCAGCTAAAAAGATCCCTGATATGGAAAGAGAGAAATCTGAACACAATAAGGAAAGCTGCTTGCTATCTATGGACAGACTTTCCTTAGTAACAGGGAGTGAACAGCAAATTAGGAAGGAGGAGAAACTTAGCCGTATTAACTTCCATTTGGCATTACATTTTGGTCTAGAATCAAATGCTCCATTAAATAAAACTAGGTTGTCTGAAAAAAATGAATGTTCATTTACAGTTTTTTTAGCCACTGTTTTGTCTGGTCTTGGTCTGGGTCTTACTGTTCATCAACACTTTGTTACTGTGTTGTACTTATAGTCAGTGTTTTCTCTCAATAATGTTCGTAGGTCTCCTGGTTTTCTACCAAGTCCCAGGTGCTCCCAGGGCATTGAATAATAATCATGCCCTTTTGGAAAAAAAATGTGTATTCCTTCTCTCATATTCAAGATAAAGGAAATCCAATAGTATACAATGTAACTCTTCAGGAGCCTAGCATCTCAATTCAGAAGTATTCTGCTGTCAAAGATATGGTATCAGAGAATTCGCCTTGCTGTTTTGCCTGCGCGCCAAGGATATCCGTAAAAGGTATGTGATATATAAAAGAGAATATTTGTCATATATTGTGTTGAGAAATTCTGGGCTAGAACTTTACTCCTATACTTGACTACATAGGAGCTAGGACAGAAGCTGTTTGACTACTATTGCAGAATAAGATCATTATTTCACAGAAGGATGAAACTCTATGTTGCCATTTGAAATAGAGAGCTCTGCAATCTTTATTGAGTTCCATCAATGAGGTTGGGCTGTACTTGGGCCTTTGTAGTTTGCTTTTTGGTATTACAAAGTCAGGTTTATTCAAGGTTTATCCATTTGGGACAGTGAAAATTTCTGAAGACAATGCAAACCATTAGAGATGAGTGAGTAGTACTCGATCGAGTAGGTATTCGATCGAATACTATGGTATTCGAAATACTCGTACTCGATCGAGTACCACTCGCTGTTCGAATGTAAAAGTTCGATGCAGAACCAGCATTGATTGGCCGAATGCTATACAGTCGGCCAATCAACGCTGGTTCTTCTCCTACCTTTAGAAGTCTTCTCCGCGCAGCTTCCCCGCGGCGTCTTCCAGCTGTTCATTCACTCTGCCAGGCATCAGGCCTGGGCAGAGCCGACTGCGCATGTCTGCTTGTAGTGCTTGTAGTGCGGGCATGCGCAGTCAGCTCTGCCCAGGCCCGATGCCTGGCAGAGTGAATGAAGAGCTGGAAGACGCTGCAGGGACGCTGCACGGAGAAGACTGCTCGGAGGATCCAGCCCGACCCTCACTCGTGGACTTGGTAAGTATAATTTGATCAAACATTGCCTACCCCTGAAACGAGCATTTTCCCCCCATAGACTATAATAGGGTTTGATATTCGATTCGAGTAGTCGAATATTGAGGGGCTACTCGAAACGAATATCAAACCTCGAACATTTTACTGTTCGCTCATCTCTACAAACCATCAACTGGTATCACTGGAAAGCCACTTACCCTGGCAATAGTGTACCTGAGTATTGTCCTACCTTCATGCCACTGATTCAATTCCTTTCTCAATACCTTACCTCCTCTGATGCTATAACATGGTATTTCACAGATGAGTTGAGGATCATAATCTACTTTATTAATATCTATATTTAATTTTTGCCTTAATATAGATGGAAATAGGAGATAAGATTACAGGAGACCCTTGGTCCACACTACGTGTTATACCATCATCTTGTTTTTGCCAAGAACTTAGCTGATATGGTTTCAATTTCTTTCATTTTCCTTCCGTGTTGATGAACTGTAATCAGTGGCGTAACTACCGTGGTAGCAGCAGTAGCAGCTGCCACAGGGCCCGGGACATTGGCGGCCCGGTGGCATCCGCTACCGCTGCGTTTTATTTTTTTAATAGGCCGTTACTCCAGCCGATAACGGGCCCTATATACTTACCGATCCTGGCAGGGGCCGGGATCGGTAAGTGACACTGCGGGCCCCACAAGCACTATTATACTCGGGGGTCTTTTCGGACCCCCGAGTATAATGATCGGAAGTGCAGGAGAGGTAACTGAATATAAAAAACTGCGTTACTTACCTCTCCAGGCTCCGCGCAGGCTTCGGCCTACTTGTGTGACGTCTCATGATCGGGGCCTGCGTCCTTATGCGTCGCGACGCAGGCTCCCGGTCACATGACGTCCCTGACGTCATTGAAGATGGCCGCCAGCGGGGAGTCGGGAGACAGGTAAGTTACAGTGTTTTTTTTTTTTATGTTGTTCTTCCCCTGGGTCTCCGATTATTATACTCTGGGGTCTGAAAAGACCCCAGAGTATAATAATTGTTAATGGGTGTCCACAACGGGGCATAATAGTGGGTGAAGGGGCCACAATGGGGGATAATACTGTGTGTAGGGGCCACAATGGGGCATAATACTGTGTGCAGGGCCACTATGGGGTATAATAATGTGTGCAGGGGCCACTATGGAGCGTAATAGTGTGCGTAGGAATGCAGGGGGTGGGGTCGTGCGGGGTTTTCGGCGTCAGCCGGGGGGGGGGGGGGGGCATGTCAAAGGTTCGCCACGGGGCCCCGCCATTCCTAGTTACGCCACTGACTGTAATAAATATCTGTTCTTAAAGATTGATAAAACTTTCCAATCCACCAACCTCTTCCCATGTGTTGAAGGCAGGTCCTAAGTAATCTGATTGATCAATCACTCCTTAGACTACTTGTAGAATTTTTTGTTCCCTGTCCTATAATAACAGAATTATCAATGCCAAGGTGTGGCTCATATAATACAGAGTGGAGACTCAGCTCAAGGAATTCCATCAGTCTCATCATCTAACATGTGAAAATATGAGTGTAAGTAGAACTTTTATTTAACCCCAGAGTGGCTCTCCTAGATCCCAGAAGGTTACATTGTTGTTGGAGTCAACAAAAGTATACAAGACTACAAAACCATCACCGAAGATGTTTGTCCTCCTCCGATTCCTCCTAAGGCTTCATGTACACGACTGTAGTGGATTTTACTGTCTTCAAACTACGGATCAGTCATTTGTATTTGCTTTCTGTTGGTCCACAATATATCATCCACATCCGAGCTGTCATGTCTGCCCATAGAAGATCTGGCCGTTTTTATCTATAAAGGGATCAGCAAAAAACATGGAATACTGGAAATGGTGTCACTAGCTTACCTTAACCAGTTGAAAAGGTTTTCTGATCGCGCAGGCGCCATTTTCTCTTGCTTTTTTGTCTGGTTGAGAGATGTGTTGGATTTGACGGCTGATTCAAGCTCTGGTTTCTGGATGCAAGCATGTCCCTTGTGTAGATGATGTGCTCCTGGACTGGAATGTCCCTTGTCAATGAGGACAGCAAGCACCAATGGAAGAACAAAAACCGAAGATTAGAAGAAGATAGTTGGTATACTGCATTGGTTGAAGAATGGTCACTCCTCTCCCTGTACACTGACCTGCAGCAGCAACTGCACAGGTTCCAAACTTATTTCCACATCTGCCTAATCCCCATCTCCGACTGTCTGCTGTTGGACCTGCGTCCTAGATTCACCTTCCAGGACACCAACATGTGACAATATATTTCTCGATTATGGGGATAATGTCACTCTTAAAGGAGAGACCACCTATTAGGTGTGTGGCGACTTATACAGCCATAGTCACTCCACTATAAGGGATCATGGGAGGAATATGCAAATCTGTCTCCCAAGATGTCTCCCAAATCTGTCTCCCAAGATTAGTATATTTCTCCTGAAGAACAGCTTATTAGGTAAGCACACTTATGTCTCCTTTGCCCATTGCTATCCTGATTCCGCTAGGGTAACCAAAATTGTTTCCTTTACCCATTGCTGCCTTCTCACGCTGCTACTTCTAGTATAACCATAATTGCCCCCTTTACCTATTGTCGTCCTATCACCCTATTACAGCTATCAAATCGGGCAAAATTTTTTAGAAGGTCTGTTTTCTATGATTTACAGATATCTGGCAACAGGGAATTTACATTGCTTGATTCAAGTTCCATCAGGGAGCTTCACCATTTCACGGATTATCAGGAAGACTCGGTAAAGTGATCTGACCGTATCTGACGCTCATGCAACAGACCAAGGCAGATCACTGGCTTCATTTAAGCTAAGGGCTTCTCAATTTTCCAACTGCATTGGTTCCAACTCACTCAGGATCACTGTATTTTAATAATGATAAATAGAGATGAGTGAACGGCGTTCGATCGAATTGATATTCGATCGAATATCAGGCTGTTCGAGGTGTTCGATTCCAATCGAACACCAGGTGGCAAACTCACTAAAAATTTGATTCACCTTCCCTGGCGCGTTTTTTGCACCAATAACTGTGCAGGGAAGGTGGGACAGGAAATACAAAAACGGAGGCAGTTAGAAAAATTGAAAAAACCCATTGACCGCCGAAATCAGGTGACCTCCAATTTAGAGGAATGGTGGATTTACCATTCGATTAATTTAGGACTGTGAACTATATCAATGTGACACAGGGACAGATCTACAGGCAGGGTTAGCTAGGGATTACCTTTATTTAGGGGGGAATGTCACTCACCTAGCTCTTTGGGGCTCTGTCTTGTCGGGATCCCTGTCAGCTTGCGATATGCGCGGGCTGACTTTTTCCCATAGGAATGCATTGACCAGCGTTGATTGGCCGAATGCCCGTACACTGGCCAATCAACGCTGGTCAATGCATTCTTACAGCGAGATATAGCAGTGCCCGTGCGGTTAGCCTGGCTACTCCAGACACCGGAGATGAAAGAGCTCTGCACTACACCCAACCATCCCTCCAGCTACTCCTCCTGTACTAACACGACTAGCTCAGCTTGGCTATTCCTTAGTACTACTAACACGCTCAGCTTGGCTATTCCTTAGTGTAATAGTCCAGCTGAGCGTGTTAGATCCCCTGTAGCGAAGCATTTTCTCCCATAGACTATAATGGGGTTCGATTTTCAATCGAATAGTCGAATATTGAGCGGAAATTCAAAACGAATATCGAATCTCGAACATTTTACCGTTCGCTCATCTCTAATAATAAACAGATTTTCTTGGTATTGACCTTGGCTGACACCTACTATGGGTCTATAATTATGGATTTAGCGGTGTATTGGAACTCTGCTGATACAGGCATCTATGGGTCTTCCAGAATAGTTTCAGTCCACCCAGTTCACCCTTCTGAGAATAAGACAACTGCCTGGGGATGTTCTTGACCTTTGGCATCATTTGTCATCAAGACTAATGAATGATTTAGACTTTTCCCCACGTGTTGCGGCCATTTCCTCCATGTCGTTTGAAAAAAACGGAGCCAAGATGTTATGGGTGGGCTGTAGTTGGGTAAACTGGGCCAGTACCCGTATCTCCTTAGTTTGCATTTTAATAATATAAAGTCAGGTTTATTATTTGCTAAAGTCATTTGGGACATTCAGTGTATTAGCAGACAGTGCAAACCAATGATATATGTCACAAGAAAGCCACTTCTCTGATCCAAAGTCTGAAGCCCCGGCCATCGTCCGCTTGAGTATTGTCTTGTACCTACTATCCATTTCTCACTTTCTGGAAATGAAGACTAAATTCTGAATTGAGCAAATAAAATGACCTGGATCTTATACAGAATGTCTACATTATCAATATACTGTATGTCTGTTCTGAGCATGAGTTCTTGCAGAATCTGAAGAATTTGGATTTACCATTAGATGACTTTGCCAAAGACATTTATGTTATTGGCATTCAGGAAGCATGTCCAAATAGGTACTGTGTTTCCCCAAAAGTAGGTCACCCCCCGAAAGTAAGGCATGTTTTTTTTTTTAAATTGCCTAATATAAGACACCCCCCGAAAATAAGGCATCCCGGCTGAACACTGTGTGCAATGTTCCATGTGCACAGCCGCAGGAAAGGTGTGTCCAAACTTTTGGTCTGTACTGTATATATACAGTATATACAGTATATAGCGGCTGCTGCTGCAGCACAGGGGACTATAGGGGGGCGCCATATACAGTGAGCAGATCACTCATAACTAGTCATTGTGATACCATAATGTCATCTCCCGTCCCAGGTTACATTACATGTTTTATGGGGTTCAGTCTCCCTGATGGGGGGCAATAACATTATAAGTGTCCTCACATCTATACACAACATTCTACCTGAAAGAAGACTGAAGAGTCCACAAGAAAGACTGAGCACAGGAGAGACTGGGGGTCTTGTATAATAATAGGGAACAGACTAAAGAGGCTTCATATCCACAAGGCCCCATAACAAAACTTGGAGGGGGCCCCACTCAGCAAAGACCACTTTACCAGACAGTGGCCCACATATACTAAGACTACTTTCACTGCAGGAGTAATTAAAACATAACTTTTAATTTGTTACTGTTAAAGATAAAAGGTTTCCTTTAAAAATTGAGTCCTCTTTTTATTTTAGTGTGTGAAAGGGTGGGTACTACAATATGCCTGTGGTCACTATTATAACCAACTGGTTGACTAGGCTCAGTAACAACACCTTCCCACAATTAAAACATTAACCCCTTTCATTTTTAGGGGAATGTTTGCACCTCTATATCTTTCTTCTGAGCTCCTCTATTAGAAAGTATATAAGGAGTCCCAGTTATAGGGCTAAAGAAAGCAGGGGCTCGGGCATATCATGAGCTCCTACAAACTGGCAGGCTATATTTTCAGTCCTCTCCGATTTAGAGTGGCTACCCGTACTTGCTACCTGCCAGTTATAGCCTTTTTAGATGAAAGTTCTCGCGTCTCCTCTACGCGTTTCCCCATATTTCTATTGCGAGCTGGTTCATCAGGAGGAGTTAAGAAACAAAAACCCTATAATGTAGGTAGATGAATGCGGTTATAACCGCAGTTCTCCCGTCTCTGATGGTGAGACGGGATACTTCGATCTACGCCCAAGACTAAGACTAGTATATCATAAGCCAGTCTAAGTAAAGGAGATAGTTGGAGTGAATTGTGCCAAATTTATTAAAAGGTGCAGATGTCATAATAAATCTGGTGTATATAAAACCGTCAGAGTATCACATGTATGTCTGATAAGTGCAAGTGAACAGGGCTGAGCTTGTAATACTTTATCAGTCACCATACAGCTTTACTAGCTGTTTTTCACCATGGATCCTGCAGATCTGATCAGCACGGGTGCTGATGCAATTAATGTGATTTTGATGACCTGTCCTAAGGATAGGTCATCAGTGTTAAAGTCCTGGAATATCCCCTTTAATGCACAAAAGTTGTTGCAATCATCAATTAACCCCAAAAAATACAATTTGGAGGCCAGAAGAAGTAAGCTCGGCCTCTCTGATAGCGCACTGCCTGCTTTAAGGAATCCGGGGTGCAGAGTAGTATGTCTTGGGGAGAAACTTAGGTAATAAGCCTCCTGGTGTACAATTTGGAAGAAGGGCCCCAAGAAAGACTAAGATCAAGAAAGACATCTTCATTGTAAGCATATGGCACAACCTTACAGTGGCTCCTAAATCAGAGTTGAGGAACTCACCAGGATGGGTTATATGAAAGTGAGTGTATTTCAGGGATCAGCAACTCTGGCACTCCAACTTTTGTGAAACTACAACTCCCAGCATGCTCCAGTCACTTCTGTGGGAGTTCTGAGAACAGCCAAGCAAGTGTGCATGCTGGGAAGTGTAGTTACACAATAGCTGATCCCTGATGTAGTCTATGCAGCTTGCCTTGTCCTGCTGCCACAGACTGCACCTATACAAAGTTATTAGACATTGTGCAACATATGGTAAATTTGTTGCAAATTATACCATTGCAGACGTCAACAAAACTGGCTTTAAAATTCGCCCCCATGATCAATTTTCTTGAGTGGGTCAGATTTACAAAATTGCATTCTTTTTTTCCAATTTCAAACAATTAATCATTTTTTAGTCCTCACAATATATAATATGGGATACTAAACGGTGATATTACAAAGTACAACTTAAAGAGGACCTTTCACCACTTTTGGGCACATGCAGTTTTATATACTGCTGGAAAGCTGACAGTGCGCTGAATTCAGCACACTGTCGGCTTTCCCGATCTGTGCCTGGTGTAAAGAGCTTACGGTGCCGGTACCGTAGTGCTCTATGGTCAGAAGGGCGTTTCTGACCATTAGCCAGAGACGTCCTTCTGCCTCGCGGCGCCAATCCCGCTGTGCTGTGGAGCGGGGAGGAACGCCCCCTCCCTCTCCTGATAATACTCGTCTATGGACGAGCTGTGTGAGCAGAGGGAGGGGGCGTTCCTCCCCGCTCCACAGCACAGCGCGATTGGCGCCGCGAGGCAGAAGGACGTTCCTGGATAATGGTCAGAAACGCCCTTCTGACCATAGAAGAGCTACGGTACCGGACCGTAAGCTCTTTACACCGGGCACAGATCGGGAAAGCCGACAGTGCGCTGAATTCAGCGCACTGTCAGCTTTCCAGCAGTATATAACACTGCATGTGCCCAAAAGTGGTGAAAGGTCCTCTTTAAATTGCACCCTTACTGTATCTCCAGAACACGCTCAACTGTCCCTGTGACTTCTGTAGTCATACATCACTTCTCCACTCGTTCTCTGTCTGGATATGGCGGCCAGTGACCACCTCAATAGGTAGAGGGAGTGAGTGGAGGTCTAACAGGTGGGACTCACATTTAATTTGTGGCATATTTAGTGGATAGGCTGTAAATATCTAATGAGGGAATATTCCATTAAAGATCTTATCTGCCACAAACAAAGCCACGCCCCTAACCATTAAGCCCACCCACTAGCTGCACTAAGCTCCACCCCCTGCTGCAACCTATAACCTGATGCAGTACTATGATGTAGTTGGTCCCCTCTGTTCTGGGCCCTTGCCCATGCTGCACTCCAATATATCCACTTGATTGTACAGTGAATATATAAGATGTCTCAGTGTGTTCTGACACTTGCCTACTGTATACTTTCAGCATGAGAAATGCCCTTATTCTAACACAAGAGAGATTAAACGTCTATATTACAGAGCTACATTGATCTGTCTGCAAAACTGTAACTTTATCACCTTATTGTACTTGCCAAGTCTGCAGGAAAGCTCTGGAGACTGCTGGAAAAACTGCATTTCTCCCAGGGTGGAATCTCCCTGGCGCTGCATTACAAAAAATTATACTCAACCCTTCACAAAAACGTCTTGACCCCAGCAGTGCCCAGGACTGAAGAGTGATGCAGGGATGAGGAGAGATGAGTATCTGTATGTCTGGTCTGGGGTCTGTATAAATGGGAGATCAAGTCTGGGATCCGTACACAATAGGAGTCTGCATTTCTTTAGGGGACCTGGTCTGCGATTTGTATTTTAGGGTGTCGGGGTTGTGGTCTGTATTTGTTTAGGGAGTCTGATTCATTGTGGGTGTGATGACGGGATCATAGGTAATATATATACATACCTCACAACTTTTGAAGATCCGAAAAAGGGACAAAATATGTGGCGCGTGTGTGCGCCACAGCAAAATTAGCTCCGCCCACTTTTATGTTGATTCCGCCCATTCTCATTCATTTTTTCATGTGCCCCCACACAGTATAATCTTCCTACAGTCACCTGTAAATTATATTTGATTTCCCCATTCTCCTCACATGAGCTGACAGATGTGCTCAGGGCGTCGCTATAGGGGGTGCAGAGGGCCTTAAAATATACCACTATAGTAAATGGCACAGGTTAGGTAGCGGCTCATTTACAGATTTTGCCTTGGGGCTACGAAGCTTCAGGTTCCGCCTCTGGGTATATTTTCCATGATCACTAATGTCTTTGTTTATCCATTACACTTCCTAAATACACTGAACCCGACCTGTTGCACTTTTATATCAGGACCATATGTAGGCGTGGTGTATTTGCACACAACTACTAGTAACATATTGGATTTGTTCCTTCCTACACACAAGCACGGTCGTTTTCTCTAATCTGGCAGTAGCCACACCACATTGCTGCCATCTAGTGACAAAACATCAAACTACATCATAATTCATGAAACCCTACAAACACATTCCCAGAATTAAACCTGGGCACAATAAAGGGGTCAATAAACTGGTATTTGTCTGTTGGATTAAACCACATATAGGCGCTTTTTTTTTGCTACATAGAGGTGAGATTTAGTCCCACTTTCTTGTGCATTTCTATCATGGTACATAAAAGTGATTATGACTTCACTAGATAAATGTCTTTAAAACTTAAAGTGTAACTAAACTTTATTTTTTGAATTTTTCATAAATCCATAGGGCAGGAGAAGGTAACAGAGCACTTATATACTCCAATATACATTATTAAACAAGATGGTCTGTTTCTTCACTTATTTGCCTACTTCTGCCACTGATCTAATCGAAGTCTGATCACATAGAAGTCTACAGTCGGTGGGGGGTAAAACTCCTTGAGAAAGAGAGACATCTGCACTACAGCCTTATAGCTCTGTCTCTCTTCTACTCCTTCTCGCCTCTCCATAAATTTCATTGTAAACTGATCTGCTTGTGTATGACGTACAGGACAGAATCACAAAGATAAGAAGTAAAGGAGATTTAGCTAAAGGGGTTCCCAGCCACAGCAGTATAACAGTATTTTTTATAATGTGACCTATCCACAAGATAGGCCATCAGTATTTGACCAGTCAGCAACACCTGACCCCCGCACTGATCAGCTAAGTCAATGGTCTCCAGGCACTGGAAGCAGCTTTGGTCCTGTTCAAGTAATACATGCAGAGCTGCAACTTTTTCCACTCTATAGTGGAGGTGTTGCTGTACTGAAGCTCTGAATCTATTACTTCAATGGGAGCAAATCAGCCTGTCAACTGATCAGTGTGGGGTCCAGGTGAGGTGGGGTCTAGAATCCCCACCAATCAGATACTGAGATTATTTTTGGTGAAATACACTGAGCAAAAGGGTAACAATGTTTGGAACTTTTGACTTTCAGGCTCCATATCTCTCCATTCACTACAGCTTTCAACGTGAGACAACCATCATTATATAGACAACCATCTTGGCTATCTCATACATAAATTTGACTTGCAGCTATTTAGTATATGATTAGCTATGAAATGATGATAGTCTCAGGTTCGATGCTGTAGTGGATGGTGAGATATGGAGCCTGAAAGTCACAACTTCTAAACATTGTTACCCTTTTGCTGGTGCGTGTATATTACATGGTTTGTTTCCCTCACCTGCACTGTTTCTTTATGAAAATAAATAAAAGGTTACTTGTATTTTAACCACTTCAGTACTGGGCCAATTTCTGGTCCAGGACGAGAGACATGTTCCGTTTTGAGGGCTATAATATTTTTATCATTTGGGTTATTTTTTGGTGACGCATAGGGCTTTATTTTTATGTTGTTTTTATTTTTGCATGTGTATTAATATTTTATATATCCGGGAAAATATAAAGAAAAGAGGATGGAAGACGTGTCTGTTTTTCACTTTTCTTTTTCTTTTATTTTAAAGGGATTCTATCATTATCCCTTTTTCAGGTAATATCACATCGGAATAGTCTTAAGAAAGGCCATTCGTTCCCTACTTTTATACTTCTGTTCCGCAAAGCTGTTCCATTAATATGCCGTTTTTTCTGTTATGCAAAGTTAAGTCTCCAGACAGCACAGGGCAACCTGAAAACTCTCCTGCGACGTCTCCATCTTCTACAGCCACGCCTCTGCGCCACGTCCTTCGTGTAGTCTTCTTCTGGTGAGCTTGCGTTCAGAATCTAAATTTCACGCATTTGAAATCGGCTTGGGCTTTGGGCAGAGCCGACTGTGCAAATCTGTTTGGACATTTTACTGTGGCCGCTTACACGAGCGTACTCTGCCTGTGAGTAGCCACAGTAAAATGGCTGAACAGACATGCACAGTCTGATGACATACGCCAGTGGCATAACTAGGAATGGCGGGGCCCCGTGGCGAACTTTTGACATGGCCCCCCCCCCCAAACCGACGCTGAAGACCTCGACCGACCCCCTCCTCCGCACTCTATTATGTCCCTTAGTAAGCCCTGCACACAGTATTATGTCCATTAGTGGCCCCTGCACACAGTATTATCCCCAATAGTGTCCCCTGCACACACAGTATTATCCCCAATAGTGTCCCCTGCACACACAGTATTAACCCCAATAGTGTCCCCTGCACACAGTATTATCCACCATAGTGGCCCCTGCACACACAGTATTATCCCGATAGTGTCCCCTGCACACAGTATTAACCCCAATAGTGTCCCCTACACACAGTATTATCCACCATAGTGGCCCCTGCACACAGTATTTTCCCAATAGTGTCCCCTGCACACACAGTATTAACCCCAATAGTGTCCCCTGCACACAGTATTAACCCCAATAGTGTCCCCTGCACACACAGTATTAACCCCTATAGTGTCCAGTGCACACAGAATTAACCCCAATAGTGTCCCCTGCACACAGTATTATCCCCAATAGTGTCCCCTGCACACAGTATTATTAACCCCAATAGTGTCCCCTGCACACACAGTATTAACCCCTATAGTGTCCAATGCACACAGTATTATCCCCCATAGTGTCCCCATATGTCCCACTGTGGACACCTATAAACAATTATTATACTCTGGGGTCTGAAAAGACCCCAGAGTATAATAATCAGAGACCCGGGGGAATAAAAACATCAGAAACAGTTGCTTACCTGTTCCTGTCGGCCGCCGCTCTTGTCCTGCTTTAATGACGTCGGACGTCACATGACTCGGGAAGCAGGCCTGGGTCATGTGGCGTCAGAGACGTCAGACACGAATGACGGAGGCCTGACAGGATCGTGGAGAGGTAAGTAACAAGTTCAAAGTGGGCCTGGATGCCTTTCTTGAAGAGAAAAATATAATGGGTTATGGTCTCTAGATTTTAAGGACACATTGATCCAG
Organism: Leptodactylus fuscus; assembly: GCF_031893055.1. NCBI lineage: Eukaryota > Metazoa > Chordata > Amphibia > Anura > Leptodactylidae > Leptodactylus > Leptodactylus fuscus. The sequence goes on from NC_134273.1 coordinate 32,575,922, forward strand.
GGTTTTATACTGACTGCCAGATTTGGAGTCGGGAAGGAATTTTTTCCCCTGAAATAGGGCAATTGGCATGAGCCTCATGGGGTTTTTTGCCTTCCCCTGGATCAACACTGTAGGGGATTGTAGGGTTATAGGTTGGACTTGATGGACTCATGTCTTTATCCAACCTCATCTACTATGTACTATGTAACTATGTAACTATGTAACTGTTTGTTATGTTCCCTTACCTCTCCGGTCCGCCGATCATTATACTCGGGGGTCTGCAAAGACCCCCGAGTATAATGATAGTGTTTGTGGGGCCCGCGGTTCACTTATCGATCCCGGCCCAGCCAGGATCAGCAAGTGAATAGGGCCCGTAACGGACTATTGAAAAAAAAACAAAAAAACCCTGCAGCGGTAGCGGCTGTCACCGGGCCCCCTAATGGCCCGGGCCCTGTGGCAGCCGCCTCCGCTGCATCTACAATAGTTACGCCACTGACATATGCGCAAAGCTTGATGGCAGAGCCGATCGTGATTCCAATTGCAGGCTCACTGGAAGAAGCCTACATGAAGGACACAGCCGAGAGGTGCGGCTGAAGAAGAAAACGCTGTTTCCTTTAGGCAGCACAGGGGATGCTCCTTGTGCTGTCTGGAGACTCATTTGCATACCGGGAAAAACTGGTATGTCAATGGAACGGAGGCGCGGAGCAGAAATATAAAGGTAGGGAGCGAATAGCCTTTCTTAAGACTATTCCCATGTGATATTACCTGAAAAAGGATTCTAATGATAGAATCCCTTTTTCAGAACAAAGCGCTAAAAACTGCTTGGACGTACCAGTACATCTTTGCAGAACAAGGAAGCCACTATATGGATGTAAAAACCCAATTCGTGGTCCGGAAGTGTTTAAAGGAGTTTTCCAGTGATGGCCTATCCTCAGACAATAGCTCTATGAGGGGGCCTCAGCACAGGAACCCCTTCCGTGATCACATTTGCAAAATGCCATCATAGTCTATAGTGGAGGTAAGTGGTAATTCAGTGCCCCATTTACCTCCACTGTAGTTTCTGTAACACTGTGCACATCCACTACAACATTGACAGCATTTGCAAGTGTGAGGCTGCAGCCGCTACAAACAGCTGATTCATATACTGAGGATAGGCCATGAATTTTATCTGACTGGAAAACCCCTTTAATATCCTCAGTGTGCCGATCATTTTACATTCAGGATCCTGAGAAAGTATGGATCTCTGTACTGAAGTGGCCTTTGTGTCATGTATTCGCATCCCATGTACTGTATAAACATGTTAAAATATCAATCATTCATCTTTATTCAAATAGTATATAAAGACATATAATATATAATAGGACAAAAAAACTTTCACGTTCCCGGACGGAACACAAGCTCTAGTGTGAACCAGCCGTAAAACCACCAAAAACAATTTTTACTACATTAACCCTTAGTAGTTGCAAACATTTTTCATTTTTGTGCTTTCGTTTTTTACTCCTTGCCTTCCAAAAGCCATAACTTTCTAATTTTTGTGTCTGAAAACTCATTTACATATGGAAGAAATTTCTCAGGAACAGCGGCAGGGATCACAATAAGAAAGGTAAGAGAAGTATCGCCTTTCTTAAGGTTATTCCGATGTGTTATTAGTTAAAATAGAGATTCTAATGCTAGCATCCCTTTAATGGCACCCCTCACTTACTGTGCAATGCTGTGTACCCAGGCAGCAGTTTTCATCCACTTCAGGCTATGTCCATACATGTGCAGCAAGCTCTGGGTGCTTTTTCTCCTTTGACCCCTTTCAAAAATGAAAAATTTGAGACCAAAGTGAGAAGTTATTGGAAAGTATTTTTATTATTGTAAAATTTATTTTGCCAATCCAATATTACTACATTTTGTGAAACATATGTGAGGTCAAACCCCTTGTTAAATTCCTTGAGGAGCTTAGTTTCCAAAGTGGAGTCACTTTAAGGGGGGTTTCCATTGTACTGGTGTTTTAGGGGTCTAGAAATGAGGCATGGCACCTGAAAACTATTCCAGGAGTCTAAAGCTGAGTTCACAAAGGGTTTTTTGGTCCAGATTTTGACGTGGAATCCACCTAAGAATCCGGCTCAAAAAAACGCCTCCCATTGACCTCAATAGGAGCTGTTCACTTTTTTTTCCGCTAGAAGTTTTTTCCCACTCGCGGAAAAAAAAGCGAGCTAGCTCTATCTTTGCAGGCGTATGGAGACTTACAAGCCATACCTGATGTTTAAGGCGGCTGTCCTAGAGACAACAAGCAGAGGAATTGTTTTCCTAATTACATTCTGGAAAACAGATTTGCATATTCCCCAGAATCCCGCAGTGAAGCATCAATGGCTTGTAAGTCTCCATATGCCTGCAAAGGTGATCTTAATGGCACTCTCCTTAAGGAGTTCTCTTAGTCCCTGACCCTGGTCTATAGTCTCTCACCTAGCCAAACTAGTTTCCCTACGATGTGATGATGAGATCCAACCAGATCAAAACAGCGCTGTTCACAGCTGGGAGTCTGTTCCTTTTGGAAAAGATATACTAGTTTGGCAATAATCCTGCACCATGGTATTAGGCTGTCTGAAAAAGCTATGCCTGATGTTTAAGGGTTTGTTCACATCTGCGTTTGTTATTCCGTTCGGCGGAGTCCACATGGGGACCCCCCAAACAGAATACCAAACGCATTTGCAAGTGGAGTGCAGTAAAAGCACACAGACCCCATAGACGATAATGGGGTCCGTGGGCTTGCCGCTAGATCACAATCTACTTTCCTCTCCACATGTTTAGTGCGGAGGTCGCGCGGCAAGCACACAGACCCCACTATAGTGTATGGGGTCCGTGTTCTTTTACTGCACAGCGCTTGCAAATGCGTTTGGTAGTCCAATCAGGGGGTCCCCAAACGGATTACCAACCGCAGATGTGAACGAGGGGTAAGGGGGCTGTCCTAGAAGCAGCAAGCTGAGGCATTGTTTTCCTAATTACATCCTGGAAAACAGATTTGCATATTCCCCAATATACCCCTTGATAAATTCCTTCAGGAGTGCAGTTTACAAAATGAGGTCAGTTTTTTGGGGGATTTCCACAGTTCTGGTATCTCAGGGACTCTCAAAATGCAATATGGTACTTGAGAACAATTCCAGCTAAATCTGCGCTCCAAAAGAAAAAGAACTCTTTCCCTTCCAAGCCTGCCATGTACCCATATAGCAGTTTATGGATACATGCAGTGTTGTCATAATTCAGGAGAAATTGTGTAACAAACTGTTGGGTGCTTTGTATTTTTGAACACCAGGTGAAAATGTAAAATTTGTGGCTAAACTGATGTAATGTAATTTTTCATTTAATAAATTCTGTGAAACACTTGTGGCACCAAAATGCTCGCTATACCCCTCACTATACCCCTCACTATACTCCTCACTATACCCCACACTATACCCCTCACTATACCCCTCACTGTACCCCTTGATAAATTCCTTGAGTGGTGTAGTTTCCAAACTGGATCATTTATTATGTAATGGTGCCAAAAACATTTTCGGTAAATATTCCTTCCAAAAGCCCAAAGGACTTCTGTTCTGAACCTTGTCATGTGCTCAAAGACCAGATCACATGTGAATATATTCGTACTTGGGAGAACTTACTCACTAATTTTTGGATGCATTTTTTTCCACTTTAACCTCTTGTGAATGTGTAAATTTAGGGCTTAAAGATCAAATTAAAGGAAATTGAAAATTTTTAATTTCCACTTACATTTTGCTTTAATTCCAATGAAACAAAAGTTAAAAATTTCCTATATGCAGTGTTAAATGGTCTGAGAGGTGCAGTGTTGAAAAATGGGGTGATTTTTTGGGATTTCATATATCTAGGTCTTTAACCCCCTGACAGTTTTGAACGTATCCTGCTTGGGGTTTGAGCAAAGTATATTACAGTTTACACCGAGAATACATTCAATGCAACTGCAGAGGAGCAGCCACTTTAAACATCTCTAACTACAGAAACTAGAGCCATGATCTTGGTCTTGTATTAAAGCCCAGAATCAAGATGGTAGCCCACCCAGATTTTTATGTATCACTTCTTACCCTTCCTTCACATCTGTGTTCAGTATTCTGTTTGGGGAGTCTGCATGGGGACGTACCGAACGCAATTGCAAGTGCTGTGCAGTAAAAGCACACGCACCCCATAGACTATAATGGGGTCCATGTGCTTGCTGTGCGCTGCTTGCACGAATCATGCGGACAGGAGAGTAGATTGTGAACTACTTTCCTGTGCACATGATCCCTGCGGAGATCTGGCGGCAAGCACACGGACTTCATTATAGTCTATGGGGTCCGTGCATTCACTGGCACACCGCTTGCAGTTGCGTTCAGTATTCCGTTCGGTGGGTCCTCATTCGGACTCCCCCGGACGGAATCCAAATGCAGATGTGAACGAGGCTTTATACTTGTAGCTTTCACTTCATCTATCATGAAGGAGAACACGTGCAGCTGGCAGTGCACAGGGAGAGGAGAATTATTTTTTTTTTATTCTCCTGTCCCTGTTATTTCAGATGACCCAAGGGAGGACGTAACATGGACATTTGTTCATATCACATCAAACCCCCCCCCCATTATCAATCAAAAACCATATTTGTCCAATTAACCCTTATATGCTGTGGTCAAGGCTGACTGCAGCATTTAAGTTGTTTTACATGAAATAAAAAGTAAAAATGTATTCCCCCCCCTTATTAATAAATAACTAAAAAAAACCCCACACAATTGGTATTGGCACATTTGTAATAACCCGTAAAATAAAGATAATAGTTTATTCTACCTGATCAACGCCATAAACCGTAACATTCAGGTTCCAGAATTGAGGTTTTCTGTTCATCTCACCTCACACAAATAAAAAGTAATACAATCTAATCAAAAAGTCTTATGTGCCCACAAAATACAAGGTCTCGTAGAGCTACACTGAAATATAATTGTATAAGTTATAAAAGCTGAAATGTAGGGAGGGATAAAATGTTACTGGTTTAAGGATAAAATGCATTGGATCGTTGAAGGGTTAAAATGTACATAAGGTGTCGGAGGTATGTGGCAGATTTATTTATTTGAGGCATAAATTCAAAATCTGTAATAAGAAGGTGACATTTTCAGGAAAGTTTTTCAAAACTGAATTTCTCTGGGAATTTTTTTAAAGCATTTGAAAAATTGTTGGTAGATTTAAAAGCTTTCAAACAACCAAAAAAAATAAAATAAATGTAAAAAGTATGCATATTTAAACAGAGGTATGGTAAATATTACTGTATATACTTAAGTATAAGCCGACTTTTCCTGCACATTTTTCATGCTGATAAAGCTCTCCTCGGCTTATACACGAGTCAGGGTCCACGGAGCACAGAAAACTGGAAGGACTTGGAAGGGGGAGGTCCTTTAGTGCTGCTGCTCTGTGATTGGTTTGTCATGAGGTCACGTGACTGTGATGTCCTCAAAGGTCCTGTAGCCACTGGTATGTAACATCTGCAGATAAGGTTGAGTCTAAATCCTAGTAGTTCCGCCCACACCAGAATCCGATCACATGGTCATGACGTCATCAGAGGTCCTTTAGCACACTAGGATTTAGCATCTACCCTGCAGATGAGTGGCCAGGATTCATTGTGTCTTATGGAGGATGTCTGTTGTATGGAGGAGAGGAAGCTACAGTAATGTGACACACAGGGACCTTCCTTTAGTTACTCTGCTTATTAATGTCAGGCATTTGGGGTTATTAATTTAGTTTCAGTAACTCCATGTGCCTCACATTAATAACAGTTAACCCCATCATGTCCCTCATATTAACCCCTGTGTGCCCCATATAAGGGTTACTAATATGTGAGACACATGAGGGTACTAATAAAGGACCTTAATTATGAAGATACCTAATTATTACCTCCATATGTCCCACATATCAGTAACTCTTATGTGAGGCACACAGGGGGTTAATGTGAGGGACATGATGGGGTTAACTGCTATTACTATGATCCACATGGAGTTACTAAGCTGTAACGCACATGGCCAGACTTTTTATCTGCAATGGTGGATTCCCCCCTCGGCTTATACTCGAGTCAATAAGTTTTCCCAGTTATTTGTGGTAAAATTAGGGGCCTCGCTTTATTTTTGGGTAGGCTTATACTCGAGTATATACATTAAAGGGGTATTTGTCATTTAAGTCCTTGCATAGTCTTTAGAAAGGCTATTCTACACCTACCTTTTGTATGTAAATTGCCTCAGTAGTGTTTGAATAAGTCCATTTTTATTCATATGCTAATCAGCCTTCCCCGTGCACAGGAAGTTGTCAGCCAGCTCTCCTCTCTATGTTATGTGTGAGAGCAGGGAGGAGGAGTCAGCAGCAGCCTGAGCTGTATATATATAGAAGACAGTGCTCGCTGAGACTTCCAGGGTGCACAGAGAAGGCTAAGTAGCATATGAATAAAAGCTGGCTCATTCAATAACTACTGAGGCAATTTACATATAAACGGTAGGTGTGGAATAGTCTTTCTAAAGACTATGCAAGGATGTGATTAGTTAAAAATGACTTTTTCCAATGATAGAGCCCCTTTAATTCATTTGTGTGGTATGAGCGTCTGAAAAGTAGAAAATATCTAAATTAGAAATTTTCTAATTCCAAACAAAACACATGAACCAAAATTTACCAAAATTTTTTTTTAATCACTTAGGTAAGTTAAAGCATTCCAAAGTTATTGTAATACAAGTGATACATGTCCAATTTGAAAAATGGGGCTCTGTCAGAAAGTTCAAAACTAGATGCAACAGGAAGGGGGGATAGTGGAAACCTTTTATTGCTAGGCAGTTCTGCAGACTATCTAATAATAAAATTCATAGATTCTTTATTGGTAGTAGTAGATCCCTGTGATCTCAAGAGCAAGTGCAGTTCTGCCAGAGGTAAAAGTGCCATGAATCTAAATAAGGGTGCTAGTAGCACTAGGATAGGTAAGAGTTGTAGCGTATGTTGTGCTATGCTGTACACCGTCATTGCCCTCGAAAAATTGACATTGATCATATAGCGCCAGTATATCCTTCTGTACAGAGGTTCTCACTCACCTCAAATTTGCATCTACAAACTTACAGTACATTTTCTAAAAAGCCAGTTAAAGAGGACTTTTCACCACCTGCAAGAAGTCTATTTCTTCACATGAATTAATAGACGCTGCTCCATTGATTCTGGCACAGTTGGAATTATTTCTCTAGCCCCCTCCGTTCCCGAGCAATCAATGCTGTTAGTTTTGGTGACTGATATGCTATTTAGACTCTATACTATTAGGAGAGCGGTGTCAGGCAGGAGCAGACAAGGGGTGTGTATCTGAGCTCTGATACTGGTTGCCTCTAATTGGAGCTCTGAGTCACACCCCCTGCCTGACACCGCCCACCTGACATTACAGAGCTTAAATAGCATATCAAACACCAAAACTAACTGTGCTTGTTACTCAGCAATGGTGAGGGATCACAGAAATTCCAACTGCACTGAAATTAGTGGAGCGGTGACTATTACTAGATGGTAAGGGCTTGAATTGATGAGGTGGTGAAAGGTTCTCTTTAACTAACATGTTTTTGGATTGTGGGAGGAAACTGTAGTACCCAGGGGCACCTGTACAGAGAGTTATAAAAACTTAGACAGGATTCTGAAATTTTTGTCTACATGAACTGTAATGGTTAGAAGAAATGGTTGAAGTAGCTGGCCAACAATCCTTCCCCCTAAAGCTGGTCATACACATTATACTTTTGTAGCGAATTTTGGCAGATACCACAATGACAGTCTAACACTTTTCTTGTCGACTAAAAAAATATCTGATGCGTTTGAAAGTTTTGATTTGATAGTGAAAATAAAAGCGTTTGGCATAACTTGTTCGATTTTTTTTCTAAACTGACCCTTGTGATTTGGCAGCTGATGGTGGGATCATTGATATGGAGGATCGGGTCCTGCAACAGTCAATTTTCATCTAATGTGTATTGCTTATTCTTATTTCTCTTAGGCTTCATGTCTGTGTGTGCCACCCGAGGGCCTTATCCTGCTTCGTTTCATCGGAACAGAATGGATACATACAGGTAAGTGCATAACGGAAAGCACTCGGTACTCCAGTGCTGCAAGGCAATTACTGAGCCATATCAGAGATAGGATGGGACCTCCACCATGAGCCCCAACATGTGTTTCACCCCTAAGTTTTGTCAGGGGGCTGGAGTAATATAATCAGGGGTCTTTTCGAGTTATCTGACCCCCTGATGAAGCATAGGGGTGAGACACGTGTTGGGGCTTCCTATCTCTGGTATTGTCCATTGCTGTTATATGTTATTTAACTACATGCTTATATGTTGTGGTGACCTTTTTATGTATGTCTATTCTGTTTACACCATTATACCTTCACTATGAGGATGATTACCCTCTGTCTAATACATGTTGCTGGAATTGAACCTTCCTTTTCATGGTTAATGTGCATCAACATCAGTGGCGTAACTATCGCCGTAGCAGCAGAGACAGCTGCCACAGGGCCCGGGACATTAGGGGCCCAGTGACAGCCGCTACCACTGCGTTTTTTTAAATAGGCCGAACTCCATCCGGTAACGGGCCCTATATACTTACCGGTCCTGGCAGGGGCCGGGATCGGTAAGTGACGGCGTGGGCCCTACAAGCACTATTATACTCGGGGGTCTTTTTGGACCCCCGAGTATAACGATCGGAGGCCGAGGAGAGGTAAGAAAACATAAAAAACTGTGTTACTTATCTCTCCAGGCAGGCTTCGGCCTACTTGTGTGATGTTATATGACCCACGACGCAGGGCCCCAGTCACATGACGTCTCGGAAGATGGCCAACAGCGACGGAGAATGCAGGGGAGTCAGGAGATAGGTAAGTAACAGTAGTTTGTTATGTTGGTATCCCTCTGGGTCTCCGATTATTATACTCTGGGGTCTGAAAAATTGTTAATGTGTGTCTACAATGGGACATAATACTGTGTGCAGGGGCGAATAGGGGTCATTTGGTCGAGGTCTTCAGCCTCGGTCGGGGGGAGGGGGCCATGTCAAAAGTTCGCTACGGGGCCCTACCATTCCTAGTTACGCCACTGATCAACATACAATACATACTTATGTGAACTTTGTTATAATGCCTGTGTGTATTTCATGTTTTATATTCGTAGATATTGTTACAAGCCAAGTCTGGAGATGAGGTGGGACTTCTACTATGAACATTTTGTTTTTATAATTAGATTTTAGTATTTTATTTTGCTATTAATAAAATATTTGTTCTCTTTCACAGCCTTGTACTGTCAGAGGGGGTGTTCTTTACCACTCAGCGATGACGCTAGGCTGTAAGGCTTGTCCTTCTGACAGTGGGGGAATATCGGTGCAGAAATGAACCAATATCTCCAGCACCAGGACACATACCAGGAAAGCGCATTGAATTCAGCACAGTCAGTCGTCTAGCATTATAAAAAACGTACATTAATGAGGACATGAAAGGTAAGGACACCGAGTTTTGGCCTTAAACAGACTTTCCGGGAAAAATGTTTTTTTTTCTTCTGGAGGCAGAGGAAGATGAAAAATAATAGAAAAACATACTCACCTGTCCATGAGTCCTTTCCTTAGGCCACTCATGTGTATAGCGTTCGGCAAATCAACGCTGGTTCTGCAGCAGGCTCGTCCTTGCTAGTCGGGAGAGCTGGCAGCTTGCGGTTACGAGGGAGCTTACTTTTTCTCATAGGAATGAATTGACCAGCGTTGATTGGCCAGTGTACTGCATTCGGCCAATCAACACTGATTCTGCCAGAGGCTCGTCTGTGAGGAGGCGGAGTCTAAGATAGGATCACAGCAGTCTCCATTGTGGTCCGATATTAGACTCCGCCTCCTCACAGACCCCCAGCGTTGATTGGCCGAATGCTGTACACTGGCCAATCAACGCTGGTCAATGCATTCCTATGAGAAAAAGTCAGCTCCCGCATAAACACAAGCTGCCAGCTCTCCCTGTACAGTACGTGATTTAGTGTGCAGCGGGGAAGACTGTACTGTACTGTATATGGTACAGTTATGTATGTTTCCGACTTACGTCGGGGGGGGTTTACGGTATTCATTGTGTGGTAAGCATAACATGGTAAATTACAATGATCCCCAAAAAAGTAGTTTATGTTATGCCGGAAACGACGCAAATTTGCTCTCGGTGGAAACGCCGCGGGAAAAATCGCAGCGTTTTATAGTACTTGCAAAGTGGATGGGATTCATGCGAATCCTATCCCCACTTTGCAGAAAAAAATCGCAGCGCAGACACAATGTGATTTCCAAAACCATTGCGGTTTTGAAAATTGCAGCATATCAATTATATCTACGGAAACGCTGGCGGCTTCCCTGTAGATATAAATGTAACTGAAAGTCCGGAGGAAAACTCCGTGAATTTTCTGTTCAAAGCGCTGCGAAAGAACTGTGTTCACGCCACGGTTGTTCCTGCAGCACTTTAGCGCTGAGTTTCCAGACCGTGGGGCCTTAGCCTTAACATTGTTTGAGGGAACCACATTATGAGACCCAGAATTATTTAACGGTTTCATTGACATATCTTTGAGGGCTTGTTTTTTTTGTGTGTGTGGCAATCCATAGTTTGTTTTTTTTTAGTCTTACACAAGAACTTGAACTAATCCAAACCAATGTTTTTTTGATCATTTTTGCAATATTTTTGTTTTCTTGCGTTTTTTAGCATTAGCCTACTGGGCCCAGGGCCTGGGTGGTTGTTATATTAGGAAGAGGCCTAACAATGGCCTTTGGGCTGCCATGTACGAATGCCTGTCAGGCCTAAAGGCAGCGTCAAGGAGGCATCACCATGCCATAATAATATGGCACAGTGGTAACATAGAACTACAGTGCGGCATGGGAAGAGTCTAAGATTAAGGGATTTTTTTTTTGTTTATTGTCACATTCCAAGAGACATAATGTTTTTAATATTTCTGCTGTATGGGGGCTTGTTTTTTTTTTAAGTACTTTTAATGGCACAATTTGAAAATATACAGTAACATGTGATGAATATATTTTTATTAATATTTGTATTTTATTTATGGGGGAGTGGTACATGGTAAAAAATAAAAAAAAACCATTACTTTTTGGTTTTGTTTTTCTAAGATTCACTGTGTCATGTAAATGTTAGATGGGTCAATTTTTTTTTACAACAGATTTATATGTTTTTTGCAATGTTCTACTGCTTAGAAATGTTGCTTCTCTATTACCATATTTTTTGATAATTTAATTTTGATTTTTCCACATGACAAAACTGATGGCGGCTTGTTTTTGGTTTCCAGTGCAACTTTTTGATCACTTTTTATTTTATTTTTTGAGAGGCAGAATAAATGTGAAACAGCAATGATGGCGTTGCTTTTTTAGACTTCTTTATTCTTGTAGTGAAGTTTTATACAAAGTGTGCGGTGTGTTATACATTGCGTGTTGTATGTAGTATAGTGTTATATGTTGAAGTATAGAATTTAGTGTTGTACAAAATGTGCATTGACCAAGTACGTGTTATTGTATGTGATATAGTGTTATACTGCGTGCAGTATGTAAAATACAGGGGCAGAGTCACGCCAAACTTAATATAGGCCCCATCAGGCTCAGGGCATGGCTCAGTTATGAAGAGTCTCCGGCCTCTTCTTAGACCAGGTGCACACCCATGCACCAGAATTGTGGTCTACACCATGAAGGAACTGGAATAGATCTGCATTATAACTCAGACTGCGGCAGAAATCTGGTGTAAAGGTATTGATAAATTCCCCCATAGTGTGATGTGTATAGTAAAGGTGCCACTTAATAATTCTGCCGCACCACGAGAGGGCCTATGCGCCAGACATTTTAGTTTTGTGTCTTGCCAAAGGGTCCCCCCGTCCCAGCCCACCTTGATCTGGCCACATTTCTCAAGTGAGTGAGCAGCTCAGAAAATGGACAAAGTTCAAAATTTTTGCGTGTGAGCAGCTTAGTTAATTTTTGCCATTGTTCAGTGTAGTATAGTGTTATACAGAAGGATGTGTGTGTTATATACATTATGCTGTGTGTTGTAGTGTTACCAGGAGGTCGAGCATTATTGACGCTAGGTTCACGGTCTCCGTTCTATGGTTTCCGTCTTCTGCATGCCAGAAGACGGAAACCATAGACCGGGTCCGGCCGTGCGCGGCGGTGAACGTTTTATGCTCTCCGCTGCGAAACCGGATTTTTTTATCCGGACACAGAGTACTGCATGTCCGACTCTGTGTCCGGATTATAAAACCCGGTTTCGCGGCGGAGAGCGCAAAACGCTCACCGCCGCACATCTCTCTCACCCATTCAAATGAATGGGTGAGAGAGACTCCTGCAGGTTTCCGTCTCCTGCCTCTGTTTTAGGCAGGAAACGGAAACCTCAAGTACGGAGAGGGCAACGCAGATGTGAACGAGCCCTTACAGTGTGATGTGGATAGTGTAGTGAATACAGAGGACTGTGTGGTATACAGTGTGCAAATATGGTACTGTGCTATACAGTCAGAGTATGCTGTGTGTAGTATAGTGTTATACAGAGAGCTGTGCATAATGCTGAGTGTACTATGTGCAATACAGTGTTATACACAGGGTTATGCATAATACCGAGTGCACTGTGTGTAGTATAGTGTTATACAGAGGGCTGTGCATAATATCAAGTGTACAACACAGTGTTTTACAGAGGGCTATGCATAATAGTGTACTGTGTGTAATACAAAGGGCTGTGCATAATATCAAGTCTACTATGTGTAATGTAGCGTTATATAGAGGGCTGTGCATAACACCATGTGTAGTATTGTGATACACAGAGGCTGTGCCAAATACTGAGTGTACTGTGTGTAGTATAGTGTTAGACAGAGGGCTGTTCATAATACCGTGTGTACTACAGTGTTATACAGAGGGTTATGCATAATACCGAGTGTAGTAAAGTGTTATATACAGAGGTCTATGTGGAGGACTGTGTGTTAAATACAGTGTGTTGTGTGTAGTAGTGTTATATACAGAGGTCTATGTGCAGTACTGTGTGTTATATACAGTATGCTGTGTGTAGTAGTGTCATATACAGAGGTCTATGTACAGTGTTGTATACAGTGATCTGTGTTATACAGAGTGTGCAGTATATAATATAGTAGTGTACAGAGTGTGTTGTGTAGTATTTAGAGGTGTGTGGTGCAGTGTGTAGTAGTGGTATATACAGAGGTCTACATACAGTGTTATATAAATAGGTCTATGCACAGTATTGTGTGTTGTATACAGTGTGCTGAGTGTTCTACAGAGTGTGCAGTATATAATATAGTACTCTACAGTGTGTTGTGTAGTATACAGAGGTGTGTGGTACAGTACTATGTGTTATATACAGTGTGTAGTAGTGTTATATACAGTGTGCAGTATATAATACAGTACTGTACAGCATGTTGTGTAGTATACAGAGGTGTGTGTGGTGCAGTACTAGGTGTTATATACAGTGTTTAGTAGTGTTATACAGAGTGTGCAGTACATAATACAGTACTGTACAGTGTGTTGTGTAGTATATAGAGGTGTGTGTGGTGCAGTAATATGTTTTATATACAGTTTGTAGTAGTGTTATACAGAGTGTGCAGTACATAATACTGTACAGTGTGTTGTGTAGTATACAGAGGTGTGTGTGGTGCAGTACTAGGTGTTATATACAGTGTACAGTACTGTATAGCATGTTGTGTAGTATACAGAGGTGTGTGGTGCAGTACTGTGTTGTATACAGTGTGTAGTAGTGTTATATACAGTGTGCAGTATATAATACAGTACTGTACACAGCATGTTGTGTAGTATACAGAGGTGTGTGGTGCAGTACTATGTGTTATATACAGTGTAGTAGTGTTATATACAGTGTGCAGTATATAATACAGTAGTGTACACAGCATGTTGTGTAGAATACAGAGGTGTGTGGTGCAGTACTGTGTGTTATATACAGTGTGTAGTAGTGTTATATACAGTGTGCAGTACTGTACACAGCATGTTGTGTAGTATACAGAGGTGTGTGTGGTGCAGTACTATGTGTTATATACAGTGTACAGTAGTGTACACAGCATGTTGTGTAGTATACAGAGGTGTGTGTGGTGCAGTACTATGTGTTATATACAGTGTGTAGTAGTGTTATATACAGTGTACTGTACACAGCATGTTGTGTAGTATACAGAGGTGTGTGTGGTGCAGTACTATGTGTTATATACAGTGTACAGTAGTGTACACAGCATGTTGTGTAGTATACAGAGGTGTGTGTGGTGCAGTACTATGTGTTATATACAGTGTGTAGTAGTGTTATATACAGTGTACTGTACACAGCATGTTGTGTAGTATACAGAGGTGTGTGTGGTGCAGTACTATGTGTTATATACAGTGTACAGTAGTGTACACAGCATGTTGTGTAGTATACAGAGGTGTGTGTGGTGCAGTACTATGTGTTATATACAGTGTGTAGTAGTGTTATATACAGTGTGCAGTAGTGTACACAGCATGTTGTGTAGTATACAGAGGTGTGTGTGGTGCAGTGTGTAGTACACAGGGTTGTGTAGAGCTGTCACCAGGGGGCACACAGACAAAGCCTGTCCCCGCTCCGAGCCCCGCTCAGCCGCCGCCTCCCTCGCTCTGATCCGGGAGGAGCTCGGGGAGAGCCCACGGAAACTTTCCCGCATTTTTCCCCGCATTGTGTCCGGATCCGGAGTCCCGGGGGCGGCTCGTCCTCCCGCCTCTCCGCCGTGTACCCCCTCCCTCCTTCCCCGGTGTCCTGTCAGTCCCTCCCTGGGAGTGTTGTTGTGAGCGGGGATCTAACATGGCGACGGTGCCTGTGTACTGCATCTGCCGCCTGCCCTACGACGTGACCCGTTTTATGATCGAGTGCGACGCCTGCAAGGACTGGTTTCACGGCAGGTACGGAGCGGGTGGAGCGGGTGTGTAGTGTGTGAGCGCCGGGCAGCTGTAGTCGGAGGCCTCCTGCCCGGGGAGATGTGGGGGGCTGCTGCTGCCGCCGCTGGTGGGGGCTCTTATTGTCATCTTGTCTCTTTTGTGTGCTGCTGCTAGATTGCTTCTGTATGTCGCGATAGACTGACATGCTCTGAGCGTATGCGCCATGCGCGACTCTGCTATCGCGACATAGTGCAATTGCTGGGGCAGCGGAGGCATTAACCGTGTCGCTGCTGGAGCGGGTGGCGCGATAGGCTTCTTCTTATTGCTGTTTGTTTTTGGTGGGAATGACAGTCTGCTGCCGCCTCCATCTCTTCTTCTTCTTCTGCTTCTTGCTTCCTATTAAGATTGCATTGTGCTGTGTGCTGCCTGCTCTGTGTCTCTTCACATTGACATGTCCCCATTCACATGCCCATTGAGGGGGCTCCGCTATGGACGCCCCTATTGTTGCTCCATGATTGAGCGGCTACTGGATTTCCTCAGGACTTGTCACATTATAACGTTATCCTCCATGATCGTCTCTTCTGACTTTTCCTCTCACCGTAGACATTGCCGTCCTGCGATAACCCAGAACCGGTTAATAATTGGATCCGGTTCCATATTGTGACAGTCCGCTCTGTCATGACGCTGTATTAAATCCTAATATTTCCCCTAAATTCCACTGCCGAGGGATAACAGACAGTACAATTGATGCTTTATTTGACTGTCATGATATCCGATGAGTGTCCCGTAACCCTTCACCGTAAGGTTGTGTTCACACGGTGTATGGACACGTATTTTAGGACAAATTAGGACACGTATTTTGCTATTAATCTAATTTGCGGTCCGTTGTGTCATTTTTTTCCGTATCCTGACGCTCTTTGGGCAGCAGACATGTCACTTTTTTCTTTATACACTTCATGCATGAGCTGCGCCGTGTACTTCCCAGCGCTGTTTGTTGTATTTCACGTGTCATACGAGCGTTTTAGGTGACAAAATGCACGTGAAAACATGCAGTGTGAACATTCCCTTACAGTGACAATGCTACGTTCAGTGTGGTGGCTCGGCACAGTCCTGTCAGGATGTAAACAGTCGTCCTATAGATTATCATGCTTGGCGTATAGGTTGTATATACGGATGTATGGACTTTGTGGGGTAGTCGCCGTACAAGTTTCGAAGTGAAGGCTCCTTATTGTGGAGGGACATGACGGTCCTTGCCGTCTCCAGTTGTCGTGCCTGGAACGTCCCCAGTGCTTTGCACTGCACCATCAGGAGGAAATGTTGCCGCTGTGAATGGTTTTAGTGGCAGTGAATGGGGATCAGCTGGTCTCGCTCTGGCTGCTTCATTGACAGGCAAACAATAAGGAGCTTGTGCTCCATTAACTACTTCCTGCCTCTTCCACAGAAGACCAGTGCCCCTGTGCCCAGGCTCAGCCGAGCCGGGAAGGATGGCCAAGATGACATCCAGAAGTGTCGGAGGGATTCTCGCTGTGCACAGGGCAAGGATGCCCAGGCCGGAGCCAGCATAGATTGTGGGGGGGCATGGCTATCCTGCCAATACATACGGACAAGTAAATGTTTAGATTTTTGCAGGAGATTTATGGAGCGTGTCAGTAAAGGGAGGTGCCATAGATCACATCCAGTCAGTAGCGCTCTGTAAAGCTGCTTGTCACATTTCTTCTGCAATAAAGAGGTGATTCCCTAGTCAGCCCTGCGTATGGCGTGCCAGCTGGGGGAAGTCTTCGAGATGACGGGAGAAGATGGGTGACGGCGTGGCAATACTTCAAGTATTGATCGTACCATTCATTGACAGGCGGTAATTCCTGGTATACTGAAGGCCTTGTTCATACTTTGCAGTTTGTGGATTTTGGAGTCAATTCTAAATGGAAGACGGGGATGAAGGGAAATTGACCTAATAGATCGGCGTGCGGAGAGAGTCTCATGCCCGTGTGGTTGTGGGGTCATTTGTGGTCGGGGGGAAAAAGTTACAGACTCCGACTCTGCAAAATAAAATGAATTCTTATTAGTTCTATTATTATCAATATTGTATCATTAATTAGATGTGTAGTTTGTTACTTATTTACTGCCATAGCAATTAGTCAGTAGTGTTTAATGAGTTGGAGGATCTGTAATGTTTCACTGTGACCAGGGCTGTCAGCCATTTATGAAGGAGTCGAAGTCGGTGGTTTGGCCTACTGACCCCATTGCCTTGGTGTTTCGGCATACATAGAAGTACGCTAGTTATTATATGGCGGCAATGGCTTCTGTGTAGACGTGCGATGTATTAGGCAAAGTGCTGGAAACGGAAAAGTGAGCAATGTAAGGATATAAGTGACAAAGACCTAAAGGCTAGATGATTGGGTCCGCACATCTCTAAAGTGACTGGTCTTACAGAGTATACCTGGGGCGCAGTGCTATCAAAAGTGGCATCAGTCACAACTGATGCCCTAAGATGACTGATCCATATACTACCGTCTGGTCCGATCCCACAGAGGAGATATTCTAGCATATGTTGCTGGTAAATGTTCTGAACACCGAGCAGAGTATAGGGCCGTCTACCTACAGAGCACCTAATATTAAGCAGGATTTTTAAAAAATGTTTTGGCAGATCTTTATCTATATCTCCGAGACCGTGGCTCTACCGACAGGGGTGTAACTTGAGAGGATGCAGTCGCACCGAGGCCCAGGAGCCTTGGGGGGGGGGGTATTAAGCACTGGCATCAGTATTGAGATTGCAGTTTCCATCTGGCCCATAAGCCAAGGAGACCCACAGATTACCCTAACCACACCAAGGTTGAGCAAACTCCTTAGCACCTGTAACCATCACTATTAAGAATTCACTGTAGGGATGAGGTTTGGGGCCCCGGACAAATGATTGCACCGAGGCCCACAAGACTTTAGTCATGTCACTCTCTACTGAGGTCTGAGGTACTTGTATGGTTTATGGTAGGATTGCAGGAACTAGTAACCAGTGTTACCTCCTCTGTAAAGGAATAGTCCCTAGAATCCTAGCCAGTAGAGTGCATTGGTTTACATGCCTCATGCACGCTGCCTTGTTACCGGTGTGTGATATATACTGTACCTCAGATATATATGCAGTCCCACATATATATGCATTACCACATGCACTGACTCCTTTGCACCCTTAAAGGATTGTTGATATTTATCATCTATCCACAAGAATTGTAAAAAAAACGTCTAAATGCTACAGGTGCCTACCAGTCCTAAGCCCTATACCTCCATAGTGGCAGTGCGACTCCATTCAAAGCCTATAGGGCTTGCCGGGACAGCCAACCACAGAGCTTCACCGTTTCTGACAGACATGGAACTGATTGGAGCTGAATTGCACATGCTCGACCACCACTTCATACATGTTCATCCTCACTGTGGTCATGCAATAAATAGGAATGGGGGATAGGGGATCATGGGGGTCCCAGGACTCGGGCATGTATCACCTAACCTGTAGTTAAAGACAAGTAGTAGTGGTGCGTCTATATGGTCATAGCCCTGCTTGTGGAATATTTTGGTGTACTATGTAGCATGACCCATTTGGGGAAAATGAAATGATCTCCGCTTCTTGTGGTCTAAAGTTGGAGTCCCAGTGTGGGCAAATAGCGGGCAGTGGGGTGCACAGTATTGCAGGTCAGTCCTTAATCCGGCCATGTTTATGGGGCTACAGTGAGACTTTTATAGTGTTGTGCTCATTAGGTTGTATTCACATGGTGCAATTAAAATTGTATTGGAATAAAAATTAAGAAATTACACCAAAAACTTCTCCCAATTGCACCTTTTTGACAGCAGATGACATATCATAGTCCAGTAGATCTCTGTGATTATATGGATTCTGGATGTGATCTGCACTATATGGTATAGGATGTGCATTATGTTATACACGACGGGCATATGCAGGTACAATAAAACCACTGAGAACAAAGCGCCAAGTAATGATAATGGTTTCATCTTTCCCCAGAAAAATCCAGGACAAACCAGTTGCATATTCCTGACATCAGTGAATGGTCGTCGTACTGGTAACTGCATCCGGCGGTCTGGAGCAATGTAATAATCGCAGTATAATAGGGAATTGCTTATAATGCAATTCCAGATACAATGGCAAGGCCTGTGAGCCAGTGATTTAACCCTTGAGTGGCCTCCTGCTCTGTGAGACCGTGGACTTCCCGCTCTATTCTCTTTGACACCTGTGATTAGCAGACGGGTGTCAGGATGATCGGAAGGTCAGGTATATAGTAATGTATATATGCCAGTGTGTTTGTTGAGTGTGTATTCATCATGTCCGCTTGCATTGTATGTACTCCTCCATGTATGACTGCTCTCTTCTGATGACATTGGCGATTGCCCCCATTATGTACAGTGCTGGATTATAGCAGGCCGATATGGTGCATTGCATGTGCAGCAGGGTGTAGGGAACAGCAGATGCCATGTCCTGTGGAAAAGCAGGCCGACTTCAATGTCAAGGATTCTGTCTGCAAGCAATGATGTGTTTTTTTTTTTTTTTTTATTTTTTTTTATTTACTTAGATATTTTATTCATGACATTGAGATTCAGGGAAAAACGAGGACAACGCTGTATAGCAGCGGGTATGTGTCCCATGTTAGGGCAGATTATAATGGTGATGTTGCCCTATTCATTAGATATCCATTTCAGACCTCTGCAGTCCCTAATTTATATTTGTCAGCGGGGGTCCCAGCGATCAGGCGTAAATGGAATATCTAATCTCTGTGCAGTCAATGGTAATGAGAACCTGACATGTCCCTGTTAGTAAATACCCGCATTCGTCATGATAGAACAACCCTGCTTACATCTCTGCATTGTGCCGTTCCTCTGTTGTTCCTTCCGGTAATTGTGAACGGATTGACAACTGGACATTACACAGTCAGCACCGATAGGATAGCGCTAGACCGTGTAGTAACAGCAAAACCAAGTTGTCAGTTAAGGGCTCGTTCACATCTGCGCCCGGTCTCCGTTCTGCAGGTTTCCGTTACTTGCGCAAAACAGAGGCAGGATACAGAAACCTGCAGGATTCTTTCATACCCATTCATTTGAATGAGTTTGAAAGCTGTCCGGCCGTGAGCGCCGGTGAGCGTTTTATGCTCTCCGCCGCGAAACCATTTTTTAAAATCCGGACACAGAGTCGGATATGCAGTACTGTGTGTCCGGTTTAAAAAAACGGTTTCGCGGCGGAGAGCATAAAATGCTCACCGCCGAACCCGTTCTGTGGTTTCTGTCTTCTTGCATGCAGAAGACGGAAACCACAGAACGGAGACCCGAACGCAGGTGTGAACCTAGCGTAATTCATACATTTCCTGGAGGAGTAACAGAGGAATTGCACTTCCGTGTGCTCTTCGTGCGGTCTCTGCATGGAACATGCAGACAGAAAAATACTTCACAATCTACTTTCATGTCCACATGATTATGATTGGTGTGGAGAGTACATGGACCCCATTATAGTCGTTGGGGTCCGTGTGCTTTCACGGCTAACCACTTGCCAATGCGTTTGGTATTCCGTTTGGTGGGGTCCCTACACAGACTCCCTGAATGGATTACCAAACGAAGATGTGAGCGGGGGGGGGGGGGGGGGGGTTAATGTGCACACGGCCGAGCGTGCGTCCAGTGTGGGGCCGAGTGTACAGCGGAATAATAGTGAGAGTGACATCTGGCTATCATCCTAGTGCTTTTGTTTATACATTCACATCTATGGGGGCTTTGTATCTGGTCTGTATCAATAACGTGGAGCAAAATAGGACCTGCCGTCACAGAATGCCCTCGGATGATATTCGGATGTCATGTCAAGTGTCGTCTGATGTGTTCCACTGCAAACTCGGCCCCACATCAGTTGTACATTTGGGCGTATGCAGGGGGTTTAAGCTTGCAGCAGAAAAATGGCAAACTTGAGTTTTAAGACTTTATTACGCCCCCTTTCTGGAATAGGACAACAACAAATTTTCCCCTTGCCGACTATGATTGAAGACAGTAAGAGGCAGAACAAGGGCTTTTTCAACATTGAATTCTACCTGGAAAACTTGCGTTAACCAGACTGTGACCCCTCATTGACATCAGAGTTTGGATTCCGTCTGGGGGAGTCCGCATGAGGACCCCCCGAACAGAATACCGAACACTACTGCAAGCGCTGGTGCAGTAAAAGCACACTGATTCCATAGACTATAATGGGGTCCGTGTGCTTGCTGCCAGATCTCCGCAGGGATCATGGGGACAGGAAAGTAGTTCACCATCTACTTTCCTGTCCGCATGATTCGTGGGGGCAGCGCACGGCAAGCACACAGACCCCATTCTAGTCTATGGGGTCTGTGTGGTTTTACAGC
The DNA here is from genome assembly GCF_031893055.1 of Leptodactylus fuscus. NCBI lineage: Eukaryota > Metazoa > Chordata > Amphibia > Anura > Leptodactylidae > Leptodactylus > Leptodactylus fuscus. The sequence goes on from NC_134273.1 coordinate 32,597,167, forward strand.
ACAGCGCTTGCAATTGCGTTTGTATTCCCCATGCAGATTCCTCCGGACAGAATCCAAATGCTGATGTGAATGAGGCCTTAGCTCTCTTTCCGCAAAACAAAGTTGTTCCCCTAGCGCCACCTGTTGGTATGGTGGCAATTCTATGAGTTAATGTCCGACCATTTAATCAGGCCTTTGGGATTCCTAGAGTTCCCAATAATGGGGCTGTCCTGTGCCCCTAGAAGGGTGTTCCCACTATTGTTATCTGCTCTAGTCAATGGAAGCTAGGGAAACTGCACAGAGAATACATTATAGTGGGAGTCTAGTCTGAAGAATTCATTAGAAGTTATTTAATAAGTTATGTAAGACAAAAAAAAAGCATTTGTGTAAACTGGTTAGATAAGAAATGTCTGCCAAGCATGAATATCCATCCCCAGCATTGCCACACATCGCTGTATTGGGTTCAGCTGTAGTAATGTCATCCAATGAGATTTTTAAAGGGATTGTACTGGGTTAGAAAAACATGGCTGCCTTCTACCAACATCAGACCATAACCTGTCCATGGTTTGTGACTGGTATCTGAATATTAAAGGAGATTTCCAACATTTCTATATTAATGACTTGTCCTTAGGATGTCAGTATGGGAGCACCCAGGACCCCACAGATCAGCTGGTTAGAGGAAATGATGTGTCCTCATAACAGAATACCAATACAGCAGCATATATCATAGGGAATGTGCTTGTAATGCAGCTCAGCCCCCGTCACTTGAATGGGACTGATCTGCTGCTGTACTACGAGACTGATGTAATTGGCACAAGAAAGAGGGCACAGCTGATCGGTGGGGGTCCTGGGTGTTGGACACTTGATGATCAGATATTGGTGATCTATCCTAAGGCTAGGTCCTCATTATTTAAAGGGGATGTCCAGGAATTGGACAAATCCCATAGGAGGCCGTGGAAGGTGCTTGCCTGTCCCCTGTGCTCCGGTGTCTGCTGATGCTGTCTGTGTCGGTACATGCCGTGTCTTCTCCACTGGAAGTCCTGTGCCGAATGTGGCTGGAGAGGATCGTCATCACATACTTCACCAGATCCTTTTCTGCGGCCATGGATTGAGGACGGACGTCCACCTTCCTTGATCTCCTCTGGGATTTTTCAAATTCCTAGAAACCCTGGGAAAACCCTTTAACCCTTTAGTGACATTGCAGGTGCTCTTAGCTAGTCGTAATGTTTTATCATCTCCATTGTAGGGACTCTTCCAGTGACTCGTGTACTTACCATAGGTCCATACGTACTCTGTGCTATATATGGTACAGTATTGTCTCCTAAACGTCACTGTGTATAGATGGACCTGATACATTCCTCAGGTTTCTGTATCCATAGGAGTAAGATGATGGTTGTAGAGCAGTTACATTGTCTTATGGGATGTCCGGATGATACATTGTAGCAGGTGTTTGCTGGGGGGGGCCATATTTATGGAATATTGCAGAAGTATAACATTATAAAAGACTCCGACTTACTATTGTGGTTAGAACCTGGCGTGGATATGGTGCATCTTTGGTACATTTGGGTTAAAATTTAGCAACTTGCTATAAATGTCTGATTGTGTCGTAAAATTTTGGCGCATAATAAGCCAACTATAAGGTGATATAAACGTAGACTAGAAAATCTAGATATATCATCCCATATCTGGCGACTGTTCAGACTTCCTAAGTTCGCACTCAGTCTGTTAGTACATCTGGGCCATTATGTACTGAATGACTTTGCTTTAGACCGTTGCGCTCCTGCACGATGTGTCCTCGTATGCCAGTCCCGTGCCGAGAGATCACCGCTCATGTGGATTCTTGGTACGATCGCTATTTTAATCTTTGTTTACTAGAACCTGGGGAAATCCTTATCTGAAGAAGTGATGGCTTTTGCAGTGAGTTCTGTCTATGTTGTTACATAGTAGCGGTAGTTTTAATGGCATAGTACGACGCTATAAAATTCTTGTGCCTGAAATACCAATGTAATTACGTTGCATGATGAATAAGAGGTTATTCTTTCTTCTTATGTGTATTACCGCCATTATCATGTGCCATCAGCCATATGTCTCCCTGTTCCCTAGCTGGTACAATTTCTCGTGTAGCTTCCCTTAAAGGGAGTCAGTAGATTTGCCCCTGAGCTTGGTAGGGCACTTCTAAATATGTTTACATATATCTCCGTTTTTGCCAGCAGCCTCATTGCAGCGGAATAGCTTTTTTATAGTATTGGGAACCTGGCCTCTTCTTCTAAAACCTGTCCAGCACCCGTTACATGCTGGGTTGCAGCTCTTTCACAGCGGCTGTCCCACTATAGCTACTTAAAGGGGTTTTCCAGCCCCTAAATGGAATTTTCTTACCGATGACGTATCCACAGAATAGGTCATGAGTATATGATCTGTGGCAGTCTGACGTCCAAATCCTACACAGATCAGCTGTTCCAGCAGCTTTTAGGGGCCGGAAGCTGTTGCAGTGGATGGAAGTACACGATTTAAGTAATAGGAATGGTTTTTAAATTCCCCGAAACCGCCACTATGCAGTCTCCAGGGCTGGTGTACTGCTCCGACATGAATGGAAACAGCCTGCACACGTTTCCTGTCCATGTCACAGCTGATCTGTGTGGGTTTGGTTGTCTGACTCCCCCACAGATCACATACTAATAAGATCCCTTTAACTCCGATACACAGTATAAGGTATAAGTGATTGCCAGGGGTTCACTGGATGTATATAGTGACCACCAATTATGTCCATTGTTCTCCAATCCTCTCTATACATCTGCTAGATAACAGCGCTCAGTTGTCTCCAACAGTCCCATGTAGATGAAAGAGTTGCAACCAACCCATGCAACCATTGCTCCATTCATTCAGAGAGGAACAAGACCTCTCATTCACCTCATCATGAGGGGTTCCAGCAGTCAAACCCCAACCGATAGGACACTAATCCCCCGTACTGTGGAGAAGTAAATGGTGGCGTTATCATACATCTCCTGAAATCTTCAGTCTTTAGTTCAGGTCCTGCGCATGCGCGGAGCAGTCCCTTCTTTGGGCGTCGACCTCACAGATGGATCGTACATGTGATTTGCCAGATACAAATGAGTTTTAACTGGTTTTCTTTCTGATAATGATGGAAGATAGAAATGGACACCAGAAATATCCAACATGTACAAAATGCTGGTTTCTGGGTAACCCTTTCAGTGATCTCGGTGCCGATGTCTTTCATCTCTGTCCTATTAGATCCTGTTAAGACTGTTTCGTGTTTGTGTCATTTTAAGGGTTTCAATCCCTAAGTGTAATATAGATCTATGATTTATCCTCTAGATATATATATGAAGATAAATCCTATGGATTCTCTTTCTGTCTTACGTAGCGTGTATTGTAGTCACACCACAAATAGCTGAAGCCATATGTCATGTCTTTAGAGCAATGTCTTAAATTGATTTGTCACTTGGCAGAATGCTGATCTTTAGAAGAAGAGCCTGCTAAGCCGTTCTCATATCAGCCTTGCAACCTTGAATGCGAAATGCTGATCTATCTCACGGTGACATGGTGACATTGTTTCCTGGGGTTGGTGCATCTGCATTGGGGATGTTACGATCACTACCACTTCTGTGGGGGGCTATAAAGGGAGGACCTCTAACCCTCACTAACTCGATGCAAAGAACATACAAATTTAAAGAGGACCTTTTACCACCTTCACCTACTCTAGTTCTTTCTATTCTTGAGTCCCCACCATTCCTGAACAGTTAGTTCAGGTAGTTTGGGTGATATGCTAACTGGGCTCTCTTCAGGTGAGTAATCTCAGGCTGGAGTTCTCTGACACTTTATGCTTCTGATTGGACACCGTCAGAATTGCACCCCCCCTTGCCTGAGACCACCCACTAGTAGTGCGCTTAATTCGCATATGAGGCACTGAAAATAATGGTTGCTCAGGAATGGTGGTAGTGAATGAAAAAACTCAGTGGCATGTCACCTATTAAAGGGGCTCTATCAGCAAAATTATGCCGTATGAGCCCCTTTAAAAAGGCTATTCAGGCACCGCTAATCTTATTTTAAAAGCTCCCCACGTTTTTAAATAATACCCTAAAAACGATTACTAAAATCATACTTACCCATGCACGGTGGGCGGTTCGTGCACTGGCGGACGTCATCTTGCTGGCACGCCTTCCTCTGTGTCTTCTTCCAGCGACGTCCTCCTGTGCTCACTCTTCCGCACCTTCATCTTCTTTTTTTCCGGAATGAAGAAGTTTGCGAGCATACTGCGCATGGGCAGTACGCTCGCGTAGTTCTAAGGGGAACTTAGAACTACAACCAAAATGGTGTCGGAGCGTGCGCAGTACACTCGCGAACTTCTTCATCCTGGAAGAAAAGAAGATGAAGGCAAAAGAATGGAAAGAACTAGAGTTGTTGGGGCTGGTGAAAGGTCCTCTGAAGGCTGTTCCACAATTAATATTAATATATAGATTATAAATTAGATATAGATTATAAAGAATAGAACAGTTTTTGCCATTTACAAGCTGCTAATGTGCACGTCCGCCTAATGAGTTGAGTGCAAGTGGTCACACATGCTCAGTCGCTATCTCTGCAGCAGGGTTGTCGCATACTCTGTTTATTGCAGGACAGCCAGCAAAAATAAGTTTTTGCCCTTCTTGCCAAGGAAGGGGCTGAGCCTCTGCAATATAGCTGAGAAGACTCCTTCTGCAGGAAAAGTCATGAGCCCAAGGTTACCTTACTGCCTTTTGTAGTGCAGCAAATTCATTTTAACTATTGAATGACCGCTTCTGTCTACAAGTTTCGTGGCCGTGTAGTCGGTAGGCCAAGCCCAACTCTGACTCCTTCATAAAGGACAGCCATGGTCAAATCGAAACAGTAAAGCTCCTCTATGTCATGATAACAGCCAGTGATTCAGATGTAACTTTTGGTAGTTGGTAACTTTTTTTCCGAATCCACCCAAAATTGGTCTCTACTACGACTCCACAGTCCTGAAAGATTTGCACACAACTCAGTGCATTCATATGGGTCTGTGGCTCAGTACTTAAAGGGACAGTGTCGGGGCGATTCAGGATACTAAATCACGCACAGGTCCTTAGGGACCGAAGGTTTAGTGTTCCAAATTGCCCTGTTATAATGTAATCTGCAGCTGCATTAGAAATAAAAGAAGCTTTATACTTACCTAGAGATGAGTGCCTGCGCTAATTTTCAGCCTAAGTCGGAGATGTACACCCCAGCTTCTCTGTGCATGTACCTTAGGTCCGGCGCATACGCACTGAACCCTGGGTGTACTCCTCTAGCATCACTGAAGAACTGAGCCGGCCCAAATAATACACCTGTTAGTTTTTTTTATGTGGCTGAGGAGATTTGGGCCACTAAACCCCCAGTCCATAAGGACCTATAGGAGGTTTAGTGTCTTTACCACAAGTGACCAAAACCACATTGCAATTCAACATGTCCGACCCTTCTCTCCCCCAACACCTTCTGTCAGAGGCTCCCACTAGATGGTCGGCCAGTCCTGTTGCAATCGTAGGTGCGACTGACATACATCTAATGCCTCGCTTTACTGTCTACATCCCCCGCACAGTATACAGTATACAGTCAGATGGTAGTGCACGTCTAGATATCTGATCGGTAGATCGGGACGTGTCCAGAAAGCTCACATTACGCCACCAATAAAGCGCTTCTTACAAGGTTTTAGTGTAATATTACAGATTGCTGCCAATTACTCTGTAATGAAAGTACATTTTGGGTAGGGTGGGGTTAGGCTTGGAAGGGGAGGGGGGTGTTGCCGAAATGTTTGATATGAAAGCAAAGGGAAAAAGAATTTCTATGGCAACCTTCACCAGTGTTTGCCAAGTGCTCTGCTCTCAGTGTCGAGAAATGAGCTCTAATAGAGAGGAAAATAACTTTACTCCGCAGACCCGGGAGAATTCATGATCAGACAATACCGGGTCATGTTTTCTTACGTTTTTTTTTTTTTTTGCTTACTTTTTCCCACCCAGACGGCAAACCAAACAACGAAAAAAAAAAAGTACAATAGCGTGTGCGTATTTGCACTTAGTTAAAGGTATTCATTACATAATGTGTAAAATCTGATGCCAGTAATTCTCTATCTAACATAGAATTTCACAGCATGACGGAAACAGCGGGCCTATTTAATCTGTCAATTTCCCCGAGCCTTATGTCTGTATTGTTGTCACTTTATTGGCGCCTGCCTCCTTCTCCGGGAAGTTATTCCATGAATGATCTACTTTTATTTCTGAAAAACACTAATCCCATTAGCTTAAACTTTGTGTGCGAGTAAGTGATCTTATTCCATACTTCATTGCTGGAGTCACTAGTTTGTAGTAGATTTATGGGCTAAGTCAGGGATCGGCAGCCTGTGGCCCTCCAGATATTGCAAAACTGTAATCCCCCAGTGTGTCCTGACTGCTAGATAGTGGTTTGGCACAAAATTGGTGACAGTTTAATGGGGTTATCCCTCAAACGGCATTTACTGCCTATCCACAGCATCACTGTATTTTTTATTTTTTTTTGCAGAATTTGGTGCATTTTTTTGAGCCAAACCCAGGAAAGGGCTACAAAATTAATGGGTAACATATAGGAAACTCTAGTCAATCCCATCCACACAGGGTATCAGAGATGCTGTGATTTCCAAAACCATTGTGATTTTGGAAATCACAGCATGCCAATTATAGCTATAGTTTCCCTATAGGTATAATGGAAGAAGTCTGACCCCCATGGGGGGATGCGTGTTGTTTGTTGGACAAACCACCTTTAAATTTAATGGGATGTCCAGCAAATCAAAATTGTTAACTGGTTTAAAAATAAAGGTGTGCAAAAGTAAAATTTGTCACGTGCGCCAATTTTCCGCTGCACCTATTCTGGTGCTTCTCTGGGTTTTGCACCAGTTTCTGCTTTACTCTTGAGGCCCAGGATAGCTGAGCTGTCACGTCCTATGTGTCAGGACAGGAGGACAACAACAATCCAAAGAAAATATTAGTTTTTATTCACAGGATATCGCTTTTACAGCATTTACTTTAGTTCCTTTTCAGGTTAATAATACCTTCTATCTTGGACTATGGCAGTCAAGCTGTGGGTAGTAATGAATAGCCACATATCGAGGAAGCCATATATTCATTACATTTCCACATTGGTCATACGGGTGATACAACATTTTGTTATTTCCAGGGCCCAGCAGACCTTGTCAATAGACTGAGGCAGATGCACGGTGTCAGGATCAGGAGAGACGCCAAGTGAATGGAGCAGCGGTGACACAATGCAGAATAGCAGCAGGGTGATAGCGCCGCTTTATGTGTCGTATACGGCAATATGGCTCATGCTGGATGGTAATGTTAGTGCAGCTTTGTACATGGCATTATGTCACAACCTCTACTGCTTAAAATGTACCCCTGGCTGAGCATGGTGCAAAACACATCAAAAACCAATAATAAATAAGGTGCAAGGGATTTCCAGTCCTAAATTGAATTTTCCTACTAGTGACCTATTCATATGATAAATCAGAGTCCGAGACCAGAACCTTGCGCTGATCATCTGTTTTAGCATCCTCAGGTACCGCAGCAGCCCCGTCCACTCTTCCACTGTCACCAACAGATTGCATACTGTGATGTATCCTGTGATTAGGTCACCAGTATAAAGTTCAATTTAGGGTAAAAGAAAACAAAAATCCCTTTAAACCGGAATTCCTTCATTGACTGCATTTGCATCTGTATATTTCCCATCCAGTCAGAGCACATGGGGCACAGGCGCTGTTTTACTGGTCTGTACAATATGGCCGTGAGTCTGTCTGTAGGTTGTTGTGTTATGTTGTACATGGAGATGTGCCCGGCTTGGGGGAGAAGAGAGAGGCTTAAACATGCGTGGAATGCCTCTGTATAAAAGGCGGCTGCCATCTGTGTATTCTCGCTGAACGGGTGACATATCTTTTATATATAATCTCCTGTAGCATCTGGAACTGATACAGTAGTGCTGCACACAGCAACAAAGCAGACACAAGCCTCCATATTCTATATACTCGATTTTTGACACTGAGGCTTGTGTTTTGTCAACTATTATTCTTGGCATAGCTGCAGTCTGTGCTCCAGAGCTGCACTTCCTCTTGTAAGGCTAAGTTCACTTCTGCATTCGTATCTGATTTTTATAGGAACACTAGCTTCTGCCTGCGACTTCGTCTGCAGGTTGTTGCCATTGATGAAACGGCTATATTCAGCAAATTGCTGCCGTCGATGGTTTGCCTGCTCTGGCTTTTTGGCAGCTCTCAAGCTGGCCTGCCGCTGAATTTGTTTCTTGCACTGTGCCTGTTATTGTTCCGACATCTCAGCACCTCGCTGGAACGTCATATAATGAGCGTGTTGTTGGTGTTGATGATTTGCCTGCTGCAGCGTTTCTGCAGTTGTCAAGCTGGCCTGCCGCTGAACACGTTCCTCGCGCTGCGCCCGTGATTGTTCCGGCATCTCAGCAGCTCGCTGGGATGCCATGTAATGCATGTGTTGTTGGAGTCGATGATCCTCCTCAGGATTGCGCTTGAGGAGAACTCTGTTGACTTCTGGCTTCCTTCATATTTGTCATTGTTTGCGACAAATTAGATTCTCTTTTTCCAGGCATGTTGAAAATTGGCAAACTGCCAATTTGGATTAAAGGTGTTTGCCCATTCAGTGTGTCAGCACTGCCTGGAGCAGATCAGATAATATGCAAATGTGTATACACTGAGGGTTAATGTGTGTTTACACAGAGAGATAACAACCCTGGCTCTCTCAGAAGGTGAGATAAGAGCAGTGTAATATAGTATGTGAACAAAAATTCATAACAGTCACGTCAGTATCAGTTACCGGGATAAAAAGTAGCCTATGTGTTAATTGAGGTTACAATCTATCTGTGTGCCGAATTTCATTCAAATCCGTTCAGCCGTTTTTGCGTGATTGAATAACAAACATTATAATATTAGTAGGATTAGTAGGATAGGATGATACAAGGATAATGGCAGCAGGGCCTAGTTTGTCCCATGACTGACACCAGCGGCACTGGGTAGACCCTCTTTATAATGGGGTTTGTTGTGTTCCCTTCATGGAATGGATAAAATGGCAGATCCTGCTCCAGTATTTATGATGACATCTATGACAGTGGTGCCTAATAGAAACTCTAATAAAGGGGTAACAAAAAGATACTGAATGCCATTATCAAAGAGAGTAAGGACGGATTTACCGGCCTGCACCTTGGACCGGGAGAACGTCTCTGTATAGTTATCTATGATGATGGGCGTCCCTGCCTCCCAGTAACATATGGCCCCATACTGATTATAGTATGGGATAGTCTGTCTCCTAACATCTACGGTCAGAGCTTAACTGCTGAAACTTGGGCGTGTGAATTCGCCCTAAGAGATAACTTACCAGTTTCCTGCCACTTCCTTCTTCTTGAGGCTTTCCTGGGTCACGGTTGGTCTCTGTTTCGGCTGCAATCACATGTGCCATTGGTTTCTTTAGGCTGAGACCACACATTGCAGAAAAGCAGCCATTTTTGTTGCAGATTTTGATGCTTTTTTTTTTTTTTTTTGGAGTCAAAGCCAGGAATAGATTGAGGAGAAGAGAGAAGTATGGAGTCTGATCCGGTTTTAATAATAATAATAAAAAAAATTTGGCGACACCTTATTTATAAGGTTCTGGAGGACAATATATGGTCACTGGACACCGGGCAGTATACACTGACACATCTTTGCGGACTTCTTCTCACCTACCTTCCTGTCCCCGCCGATGAGTGCTAGGAATGAAAGCCTTCCTTGTAATGGTTTCCTTTCACTGAGATCACAGAGCTCAGGAAAACAATATATTAGGATATGTATTTTCAGAGAAAAAATGGCATTTTCTCCGCGCACCCGCAGGCACGTCTCCTCCATCAATTTTTAACAAACACTGGAATATATGCTTTAAATATTAGAAGACAACATCAACTTGTTCCCCGCTCAGTCACTTGTGTGCGGCCGGATCTGAAGACTTATAATACAAGTATGAAGATGTTCTTCAGGGAGAAAAAAAAAATCCATTAGCTGTAATGAGGAGACGTGAAATGATGCGACTTACTGGTGTTTTCTTCTTGATGAAAGACGGAATCAAACTTTCTATTTGTACGTAAAGAACATTGAATAACATGGAGTTAATGAGAACATCAAACTGCTTGTGTATTGCTTCATTAGTTGGGACCTTTTTCGGGAGACGCGGCCCGGTAATGACGTGTTCCAGGTAATAGGCCTGAAGTAGCTGAGGACAACTGGGTACAAAGAGAGCGGACGTGGGTGCAAGGGCTTTATTAACAGAGATATTTTCAGCCTAGTTTTTTATAAAACACATTGAAATTTTAGTTGCGTGTTACCGATCACACAAGCAGATCGCTTTTCAGCTTTGCTGTGAAGTAAGCAAGGTCTCGCCTTTTTAAGGGCTGAGATCAACAGGGGCATAGATTGGGCCTAGGTTTGACACTACTATCAGACCATTCAGAGATGCCATTTCTATGGTTGGATGGGGATAAACTGAAGCTGAGCAACTATGTCACGACTTATACGAGTGAAAGTCCTCGTATAAGAAGAACCTCCAGTCCTGTGCCTTCCATTACTCTCCATGGCATGATAACATTGAGAAGGTGGAATAGAGTTTTGGCTGGACATGTGTCCTGACGGAAACCGCCAAATGCTGTTGACGGTGAATGGGTAGGCAGGCAACATTGGCCTTCTCACTGCTATCATCCAACATGGAGGTACTGGGTCTCAGGACCCCTGTTCCAGTGATCAGTGGGGTCCTAAGGATTGGACATTTTTTGGACTTCTAGGAGATAAATGACCATTGTTGGACATCACCTGAAAAGAAGCCCTGTTTCATCATTGACAGACCTCAAAGACCATGCTGGCCTCCAGTTAATGTAAAAACTGATGGGATCTGACAGCAGTTATTACATATGGTCGACAGCTATTCTGAATGACTATCCATACACATGCATGACTCGGTGAAAGAGGGGAATAAATCACAGACAACTGTGGTGCACTTGAGAATAAAGGATTGGTCATGTTGCAGTTTAACATGTCCAGTCCTTTTTGTTCCATAACATATTCTGAAAGATTGTTAGTTGGGCACTTCATTCACCTTCCATGGTCAGTATTTCCCACCAACCCAAGTCTCCTATGTATGTCCTGCTTAGCACTGCACGTGACAGTGGGTCACCGGACAACATGTTCATGCTCGATAATGGCCTATGGTCCTGGAGAGCCCTCCCATTCAGGAGTGGGTACACAAGTGACGCGAAAAATGGCCAAACCGTCTAGACTCTAGTTCTTCATACAAGTTGGGGTTGTTCAACCTTCATCCCATTATCAGCCACAAATGACAGTGATGCTAGAGAAACCAATCTTGGAAGGTTTTTTTTTTGTCTTTTTAGATCTTTTTCGCAACTAATTTGTTTATTCTGTGTTTTCGGCCACACTTGCCATTGAAATGAAATTCATTGATTGTTGGGGATTAAACCATTTTCCAGCGTATAATACCTTGTCCTTGGGCTTTCAGCGGATTATGCCGACAATGCATCTTAGAAGTAGGGAGAGAAATCAAACAGGTCTTTTTTTTTTTTTGCTGATTATTTGCTAAAAGAATAGAGAAGTGTGATCTTAAAAGTGGCGCTACAAGAGAATATATTATTTGTTTCACTAGAGATGAATTATTTTCTTTTGCGCAAGAAAAGACCCGAGGGTTGTTGGATTTTAATTCTCTTTTTTGAAGGCAGCTGGATTTCGTTCAGTTCTTTGGTTCTTGGGTAATCGGGGCTTCCTGGTTTTAGGAGTCTTATTATGATACTCCAGGATAATACCCTATCGATAGATAAATAATACAATTGGGTGTTTGTCAAGTAATTGAATATAATAGAAGTGTGAACGTCCTGTTCCCTTATTGGTCCTTTTTCTTTTGGAACCCCAGGTTGCTAAAATGCGGTGCTGTGGTCATGGCAAAAAAAAAAAAATGCCGCATTTGACATTTCCTGCAAAGTTAATGTAGAAAAAACTATAGCGGAAAAGCTGTGTTTTCAAAAACGCGGTTATTTTTCAGTAGTTTTTTTTTTTTTTTTTTTTTGCTGCGTCCCGCTACGTAGGGCTTTAGCCTTAATCTTTTGTAAAACATCTTTTGTATTATAAAGCATGATTCCATTTTTACACTAGTTGCTGCAGCATACTGGTTTGACATTTCTTGTTGTTTGCGGATCGCTTTTTCAGCTTTGCTGCGTAGGCTGGAAAGATTAGCAGAGTCATGTCTTTATTATCATAGGCAAGGAAGTTTAAAGGAACACTAAACCTAGAAATGAGTGATACAAGTAACCAAGAAATAGGTTGTCATTACCAAACTTCTGCTAATCTGTTTCATCTTCAGCTTTTTTCTGGGGCTTTTCAAAAGGAATAGGACTTATCAATTATTTTGTCATACTTCAGACAACGCAAAGGGTGTGAGGTTTCTGCTCCAGCCAGTTGTCTTACCTGTCACAGAATAATAAGGCAGGAGGTAGGAAGCTCCTGTACCAGCCAATTGTCTTACATTCTCTCACAATATTGTGAGGTAGAGGATAGTGGGCTTCTGCCCCAGCCAGTAGTCTTAGAGCAAGCCACAAGATGGTGAGGTAGAGGGTAGTAGGCTCCTGTCCTAGCCAGTTGTCTTAAAGCCAGTCATAATTTGGTGAAGTAGAAGGTAGTAGGCTCCTGTCCCAACCAGTTGTCTTAGAAGCAATCACAAGATGGTGAGGTAGAGGGTAGTAGGCTTCTGCCCAACCCAGTTATCTTAGACCCAGTCAAAACATGGTGAGGTAGAGGGTAGTAGGCTCCTGTCCCAACCAGTTGTCTTAGACCCAGTCACAAGATGGTGAGGATGAAGGTAGTAGATTCCTGTCCCAGCCAGTTGTCTTTTGACCTGCCACAGGATTATGAAGTAGAAGGTAGTAGGCTCCTTTCCATTTGTTTTACAGCCTGTCACGGGATTGTGAGGAGGACACCAGGTAGCCTGGCTAAGCTCCTGGAATACAAAGAGAAAATGTATTTATTTGTAATATGAAACAAAATAGAATCAAAGAAAAGGAGTTGAAATTCCTGGGATATTATTTTTATTTTAGTTTTGCATTTTGTGTGTTTAGAACCCCTTGAATAATAGATAAGGACTCTGTTGTACTGCTGGAGGCCGAGCTGAGCCTGAGTAACAACGCTATACATAGACAAGGCTGTGAATCTTTGTCTCTGTTACTTGCTTGTGTCTGGAAGGAGTTGTGCTACATTTCTTATTGGAGGTTCTAGGATTCTATGGACGTATTTGTGTCCTTTTAGCTCCTAGTCATTGCATTGCAGTTATCACAAATCACATGAGGACTTGTATGTCTATCTGTACAGGACATGTATGTCTATCTGTACAGGACATGTATATCTGTAATATGGCAACCCCATAAAAAAACGTTTATCTACAGCATATTTATATAGTAACAAATACAGTATATAGTAAAAAAAAAAAAAAAAAAAGAACAAAAATAAAGACATTTCTGATACATTTCCAATAACCACATTATGCAGGGCATATCGATAGCTGGCAAACTGCAATTTTTTTTAACATTTTTTAAAAATTCTTATTAAAGATAACCTAACCATTGCCAGCAAGAGTAACACCTACTAGATATGAGCTTCAGGAACTATTTGGTATAGTTAGCCATCTGTATACTGGTTATCTGAAGCCCCACCCCCAACATATTTTCTTATTTCCGGACATAGCTCTGAACAGGAAAACACTGGCAAGGTATACGAGACCATGAAGATTTCTGCAAAATAATATTTACTTGCTGGGATGCCGATTTCCACCGTTTACGTAATGTTGGTATGAATGATTCTTTTATGGTTTTTCATTCATGTTTTTACTTGTGGTTTACCAGGACTACTTAGCATTTTCTTTTGCGCTATATTTAGGCTTCTGTTAGAAATTAGATTTCCGGAAGCTTTGTCTCTGGGTGTGTCCTGTCTACCCAGTCAACCTGAAAAAAATCGTTACTTTTACAAGTGAGATGAAAGAATTTTTGGACGGTATATAAGGTACCAAGTTCCAAGCCACACGAGATTTAGTATGTAGTCTGTGAAATATGGGCTACGTGTCGGCGGGACTGAACACTATCTGGGGACCATGTCTTACATTATCAAGATCATCTATGATGCTGTAAGCCACCTCTTCTCCACAGGACTACTGTCGTATACAGATTGGGACAGTAATCCGTGGTGAGGTGGTGACTCTGAGACTGTGTCCATGGATAATTTTCAGTCTGACTCTCCGGTGTTCCCTGCCGATGTTTGGTCCAGCTGCTCCTGGGGACATGTCCTCACTACACGTGACCATTGAGGACAATCAGTGGCCTCAGCAGTCCCAGGACATCACCAGTGAGATATGCGTGACGCCCTGTGTGTCACGTGTGGTACAGAAGTTCCACTGGAACAAGCCTCCAGGACCCACTGGATCGGACAGCGGCGAGGTACACCAGTGCCAGTGAAAGGTGAGTATGTTGGGTAGATTAGGCTACATGCACACAATTTAGGGGTCATCCATGAATAATGGAATAGATGGGACATGGATGCCATCCGTGACTCATCTGTGTTTTCCATGGATTATTTCAGTTCAGTGAACGATCCCGGCCAGCCAATAGTACAGGAATAGAAACTATTATGAGCTTTGCGTCCGGGCTCAAGACTCCCCAGTGTGTGTGTGCACCGTGGAAATAATGGGTCAGTGGGCTATCTATTAATATATAAAACAGATGCCACATGACCATAATTTTGGTCATTGTGCTTGAGGCCTTATTATGTAAGGAACATGTTCAGAATTCATCAGAACATTTTTAGTGGTATCAACTGCTGAGTACAGACTCTTGTTTAGTTTGCTATTTGTGAGTTCTTATCTTGCTTTATTAGTTATTACCTTTTTCTTTTTGACAGTAAAATTACCATACTGGTCCATCACTTGGAAATCTTCCCAAATGGAGATGAAAGAGAAAGTTGTATTTCTGGAAAGGAGTGGATACCATGCCAAAAATTCTTTCCTTTCTTAAGCTCTGTGAGCGAGTGTGTGCCACCAAGCCATCCGGTCATGAGACCAAGAGGGTCAATACTTGGTTTTCCGCTGCCCTCATTCTACCTTTTGAAAGGGATGGGGGTCTTTTTTTGGATAGGTTTGTTTATTAATATTGAGAAGGAACTGTACATGGGTACAAACGTCAAAGAGCGGGGATGGTCATCCTTGGTTGGTAACATGTAATTGAAAAATTGTCAAATTTTTGACTTCTTTGGTTGAATGTCATTTTTGCTATGTTTTTTATATTACTATTGAATTTGAAGAAGTTGATGGTTTTTCTCGTGTCCCTGCATGACCTATAGATTTGGTAGATTTTTCATCCAGGTCCTATAATTTGGAAGATCTTTCTATCTTGTTTTCCAGTTCAATGAGGACAGTAAATCTTACACTATTCAGAGGTGTGCTTATCCATGGAATTATTAGCAAACAAAACAGTCTTGTCTTTGCCGGATCCAGACATGTCCGTCCAGAAAAACCTGTTTCTCCGATTCCACCGGTGAATTTTTCTGAGTACTTCTTTTTTGTTAGACAGGAGGAAATTACAGGAGGAATCTGTGTCACGATAAGTTGTAGCATCAGTTACACGGAAAATTGTGACATTTAAGGTTTAATTGTGGTTCGTGCAGTTTTGCCATTTTGATTTAGTAGCCAAATGTAAAAAAGAATAGCCACATTTACCTATAGACAGTGTAAACGTAGACCCATAGTCTGGAAAGGTGCCAGATTTATCACAGGGGCTCTGGTTGTATGAGAAATATGGCTTTGATAGAACCATTTTAATCTGTCATGTGCCAAGTCCGCAGGTGCCTAGAAGGCGGTCCTTGATGCTGAAGTGCTCTGGACACCACACAGTGGGCTACTCCATATCCCCCCATGAGTAGTACAGTCGGCATTCATTGCATATGGCAGACATTTTGCATTTGGAGTAAAACACCTCATTCAATGTAATGCTGATCCTACAAGCACCCACGGAGGTAGGTTTAGACAGCTCTCCAGAGTGCCTACCAAGGGTCCAATCTCCAGGGTTTCCAGTCCCCATCAGGATTCTTGATGTTACGTCTTTCATTCACATGACCACTCAACCAGTCAGTGGCCTCATAGATCATACGACATTCATGTACATGTAACCATTGAGGCCAGTGTTTAGCTTGGTGGTCATACATTTTTAAATTGGATTCTGAGTTTGGGCAGGAGGCAAAAAGGCGAATGAAAATAAGGAAAACCTAACTCACCCAGTAAAGGACCTTCCGTTCTCCCAGGGATTCCAGTCTCTATCACGTCTGTCATTCACATGATTGCTCAGCCAATCACTGACCTCATAGATCACATGCCATTCATGTAACCACTAGGAGGAAATAGAGGGGATAAAAAATTTGCGTATTACAGTACCTGCAAAGTGGATGAGATTCTGGCTTGTCCCATACACACATTGCAGAAAAATCTCGGAGATGCTGCAGTGTCAAAAACGGCGTGTTTTTTTGCAAATCACAGCATATCAATTATAACTACGGAAAAACTGGCGGTTTCTGTATAGGTGTAATAGATGCAGAAAGCCTGCAGAGCTTTATGGCTGCGACTCGCTTTGTGGGGCCTTAGCTAAAGGGGTTTTCCAAGATTTTGCATACTAGCAATGCCAATAAAAGAAAAATGAAAAAAAAAGAAAGACATTCAGGTTCTATGAGTACAGTTTAGTACATGCGTGACATAGACGGAAAAGTAGCGTACATGGCTGAGCGTGCTGCCATATGGTGCCTCCATAGGGCACCATATCATGGAGATGCAATGCTTCGGGGGAGAATATTATCATAGTTTTACAATTGATGTATAATGTGTCCCCATAGACTTCTGATCGGTATGACCTGGAGCCATGATACTGGGTTTCTGTCATAATAGCGCCAATTCTGCTGTTCTGGCCATTTTCAGCGAACATCTCGGATATGATGAAATATGAATACAAAGCTTGTATAGTATCACGAAACCTTCATAAGGCAGGACTCCCGATGCATTAATAAATCCTTAGTGACTCACATGACAGACAAATATGATGCGGAGAGTTCAGATTTTGGCGTCGGAAACAAAAAATTCCTACCAAGATTCCCATATTATATATCACTACATGTCATCACATCCTGCATTTCCGCTGACTTGGCGCTTCCAATTGCAAACAGAATGTCAGAAAGCGCCAGTCAGATATTTTGTTTGCTGTCTTGCACTTCAAGGTCCTTGGATTTTTTATATGATATATAATTTTCTGGCCGCGCTTCAATTAAATAACGTAGAAATGTGTGTCCATCGATTACGCACATCATTACACGGCCGGATCCAGGGTTGTGCTGATAACATGGCCAGTATATTATCCTTTAGTCAATACACCTTGTTCTTTTTTCGCTTGTAACTAGAATTGTGTCTGTTTATTACCGCACATAGAATTTTTTTTGCGTAAACTTTGTGGTCAATTTATGCTAAGTAAAAATTTGTCCCTTGAGGGTAATGTGGATAACATAGGGGAAAGGCAGCAGGTATGACCGATTTCTACATCCTCAAATGTAGCTTAGATGCACGAACGTTTTACAGTAACTTTTTTCCTTCACCCTGGAGACATAGGCCCACTTAAAGGCTAATTCCCCACGTTGTGGAAATGCAGCTTTTTTTGTTGCAGATTTTGTTGAGGTTTTCAGTGATGTGCGTGCCCGGCCACCTATACATTTACATTGACTGTGGAATGGGAGTCCTCATTCTTCTGGGTCTGGGTCCCAGAGGCGTATCCTGTTGTTGTACTATATAATGTCTAATTCTAGGTTCATACTAGCGTTCGGCTTTCCATTCTTCAGGTCTGCTTGGCGACTCGAAAAATGAAAAGCTAACCCGCTTAAACTGCGGTGGTCAGATAATGGAAGGGGTGTACATCTCACCCAGACTACTTAGGTGGGTGGGGTGAGAAAACTCAGTATTGGGCTGGATTTTTAGGAATGGCAGGTAGGTGGGTAGTGGGACCTGTCATTCCAGCCCCCTTCAGTCCACACTTTGGGGATGTTCCGGCAGCGACTCAGTTGCAGAGAGTCTGCTCATCAAGGAGGCTTAAGAAGTTGCTCCAGTAGCTGACTGTGGGCAGAGCTTGGCTGGAGTGCTGACAGAGAGGTCATATTTTTGTGTCCTGAACGATTCTACTGGCTTTTTGGATTTCTGTTATTCTAGGTGAGGTAACCTATTCTATCTTTAGTTAGAGCCTAGCCGGGCAGGCATTTATTTTTGTATTGTTTCCTTTTGTTGCTGCACTATATTTTTGAGTGAAAATAAAACTCTACCTTTGTTTTGGACTAAAGAAACTGGACTTGTGTGTCTATGCCACCCCACCTAGCAACCCCAGACCCTGACATCGGTTATCTGCAGACGTCATAGTCTGTAATGAGGTCTGCTGGGTTTCCGCCCGATAAATGCTGAAAAATTGACTTTTCTCTCCGCATTTTTCAACCGGACTTGAAGACGGAACTTCAAACGGTGGTGTGAACCTAGTCTAAGATGGAAAAAAATTATATCATTGGACATGTATCTGTTTATCTTCAGGCGGCGACAGGTCTTCTGGGTCTTCTGCTTGACAAGCTCCAACCCTGCCCTATCTAGAAAAACATAAGTGAAATTAAATCCGCCAGATAACCATGTCCTGGCACTGGTGAGCATTACCTGGCCTACCTTCTCCAGCCCTTTATCTGCATCCTGATCTCTACATGAGCCTGCAGATCTGGATGTTCCCTGTGGGGTCAGCAACTGCTCAAACATGTTGACCAGGGCTGTGGAGTCAGCATGCCAAACCACCGGCTCTGACTTCTGTGTTTCCAAAACCTAACTCCAACCCCAGCCATGGTTAGATCCTCCAGTTCTTTAGCTTGTGGTCGAATTGCTATGAATTGGTCCCTACTCCGAATCCATAGCTCTGATGTTGACGGACATTTCTCACCAAGCAGCAGGCCATGTAGTCATATATTAAGAGATCTGAAGGACATCCTCATGATCCAATACCGTTGGAACCCGAAGAGTCTGCCCATTGTATCTAGTCATGCCGTCTTCCTTGGCTTTCGCTAGCTGCTCATGAGATCCACCATCCTCACACACATCTTATACTATTTAATGTATTCATTGTAATAGCCAATCTCATTTTCATGAGGAGCTATGAGAGGTTTCCTCACCGCGACCCTTCTATTAACATCACTGAATAGTCAGATAAATCTTGCTCACCTTTTGCCGCTCTGTCTTCCCGCTTCCACAATGCAAGCAGCTTTTTCTTCTTTAATAATATATTGGCAGTGTTTTATGGCTGCTGGGTATCACAATGTTATATCTGTCTAGTTTAGGGCAAAATATGATTTTATGTTGTAGTTGCTATAAATAATTTTTTTCCCAGCATTGACATTTATAGCCTATCCACTCTTAATGTGTCTTGGAGATTCTTCCTCTGGGAATGAATGGGGATCCGTTGACTTCCATTACTCCAGTGTAAGGTGGTCGCCATAACCAGGCGGAGGCTCGGTGTAGAGAAGGCACATATGTGTACGTATGTGTACAACTCTATACAT
Source organism: Leptodactylus fuscus (assembly GCF_031893055.1). NCBI lineage: Eukaryota > Metazoa > Chordata > Amphibia > Anura > Leptodactylidae > Leptodactylus > Leptodactylus fuscus. The sequence continues at coordinate 32,616,857 of NC_134273.1, forward strand.
TCAAGTATATGGGAGATAAACTGGAACAGTGGAGTTGGGTATGTCCTCTGTATGTGTCACATCAAGGCAGTGTAGCCATTTAGGAAACGGGAAAAGTTGGATGATGTCATCAGAATCTGCAGTCCTATAAAAATATGATTGTTTGCAATATGGCCACTAAGAAAGTATTCCAGGGGTGTCTGCATAATATGCCAGTCGTGGTTCCCACCATTGGTACTGGCACCGGTTTACAGAATGGACCTCCCCCGTTTGGTGATTTCTATGGCAGTCACGGAAACAGCTGAAAACAACCCATCCATGACTCCCATGAACAGTGACAGCCATATACATGTACAGCTACCTTTTATATTTATTCTCCACCTGCAGCCATTTTATTGAGCAGGTCAAGTTGGGGTTCCCCCTTCCCCCCTAAAGACAGATCTGATCAACGTCAACAGATGAGTAACATGAAGTTCCCAGCCCCCCATTTATAAGGTATCATTTATAGTGCTGACCTCCTCCCATTGGGAAGAAACACCCGATGGCCTCCTAAAGCTTGTGGGCCTTGACTGACTGCACCATTTGCACTCTGGCCCTGATTTTTGGCATATCCCATGGATATAACATGTGTTTAATGAGGGATCAGCGTTCATCCGACATTTATGGCATACCTCATGGATGACCTATATGTTTAATATGGGTATTTTGATATTGTGATGAGGATGATCTTCTGCACCCTGTCACTGATGATTATACAAAATGGCGTCAGTCATCAGCGTGGGGTTGGATTATTTTTTGGGGTCTTTTCTACACTTTGATATTATTTTGCACTGTTTGATATGACAACCCCCCCTGGACCTATATAATAGTATAATTCCGAACTATCAGCTGTGAGCAGGAGATCTCACCACCTACCAAAGGAACTGCCACATGTTATCATGATAGCTGCTTATGTCCCCTACCTCTGCAAAAATTTCTGCTTGTTATATCCACATGCTGTGACCCCCCTCCTCGTGTCCTACAACCAAGTCGGCTGTATTATTATTATTATTATCATAATTATTATTATTAACACCAATCTGCACAGAGAACTAAATGATCCTGCAGTGTGTCTGTTTCTTTCTTTTTTAGTTGCTATGATTCCTAGGATTTCTCTATCTGCCATGAGCTTCTATGTGTTTCTCTCTTGTTATATACTACTGTACCATCTATGAAACTGTATCACTGAAATTTCCCCATTGTGGGACTATTAAAGGAATATCTTATCTTATCTTATCTTATCTTAATTCTTGACACAACCACTTGGATGACTGGTATTTTAGTCTCATTATATAGATATTTTGTGGGGATTTTTGGAATTTGGGAGGAGGGACGCTCTTCATAAACGGCGTCCCAGCCAGCAGTGTAGAGCTGCTCTCTTCTCCGGGAGATCTCTCTGTTTGGCACCTCCTGTTGGCCCGCACATTGAACAGACATGTTTGTGTATGTGTAACACTACAATACACACTGTTGTTGGAAGAGTTGCGAGCATTTGTTGCGGGGGACAGTCGGATAAAAGGCCCTTTTATTTCTCTTTTCAGCAGATGATACAATACTTGCAGACTTTTGTCATCTCTCATCTGAAGCCGCCTGTGACGTGCACCTTCGCTGCTCCCTCCCTGAGCCTCCTATCACTGACAGATCCAGATGACTTGTAACAAACAGGCTATCGGATACAGATGCCGCTTATCCCACGGCTGCTGCTCTTTCTGCAGCCTGGGACGTGGGGAGAAGCCGCTTGTTCACTATGTCTTCCTCATTTGTGTCAGTGCTTCGGGGATGTCAACAACGCAGATCTGTCATTATTATTATTTTAGGTTTCATCTCTGTTAGCGCAATTGTGATAATGACAGAGAGCGAGATTGTTTTCATAAAGCTATTTATGTGCCACAACACTGTGACGATGCGTGGGAGGTGAGTGACAGCCTCCGGCGATTGTGCATCTCTCTGACGGCACTTTGTGCCAATAGCAAGAGTGACAGACAAGGGACGAAGTGAAGGCGAGACTGTCAGACTGACCCTCACTGCGGTGCGGTCGAGTTGGTAGGCCAAACCGCTGACTATGACAACGTTTATTTTTCCGAATCCCAACTACTACTCAGAATCTGACTCCTTTATAATGGTCAGACTGAAGCAATATGGAATTGCTCCAAAACCGACCCGGATTGCGACTCCTTGGCTCTTCATTCCTGATCATTGCGAGTAACCTCTTGCCAATCACTATGCAGATTTTTCTCCTTGGCGTCCAGTATTTTGGTCGGTAGTGTTGTCTGTGTCTACATTGGACTAAACCTGGGCAACACATGCTGCAAATAACATAACTACTTTTTTTTTTTAATGTAGATTATGAGCCCCATACAGGAATCACAATGTACATTTTTCCCTATCAGTATGTCTTTGTAGAATGGGAGGAAATCCACGCAAACACAGGGAGAACATACAAACTCCTTGCAGATGTTGTTCTTGGCGGGATTTGAACCCAGGACTCCAGCACTGAAAGACTGCAGTGCTAACCACTAAGCCACCGTGTTGCCCCTCACATGACTACTTTTTGACATGGACCCCCAGTCCGTGTAGAACAAATTTCAACGTGTACAGTTCGTATTGTGGAGGACACGGTAGTGGGGACTCTTACATACCACTGTCTTCAGTGGTGTCCAAGTCCATCTCCTCAGTAGACCTACAGACCACCCAACAAATTAGGAATTGACCAATTTTTGCGGATGAAACAATTTTTCATACATGTTTGGACAATGACGTGTTGCATAATTTCTCAGACCTCTATTTGGCAGTTCTTCTGTAATTCCTCCTGGAAATGTATGAGTGGTTGTGTCCCTATACAGCCGGTTACTAATGTAGGCTGATGCCCTGCTTGTACCCAGGACCTGTCTGATATTGCATTACCAGACACCGCCCATAGACAGGTGTGGCGCTGTTTCTGAATATAAACAGCGCAGATATTTCTGGACCCAGACAGACTTTCCTCAATACCTTAGATGCTGCCATGATGAATATGACTCCCCTGTAAGTCATTGAAGTACTGCTGTACTTAGCCAGTGATGCAGACACTATATGATCACATTCAGGAGCGACTGTATGTTCTGTTCGGGTAAATGAAGTTGTGACGGGCATTTTCCTTCCCTCACTTGTCAGACATAATTTCTATAGCATGAAGTCTGCGAGTCCTGGTGTTTATTGCCAAGTCTGATAATTGTACTTTAATGATACCCTGTCTGCATTTGTGAGGCTTCTGGGATGAAAGGAGCCTGAAGCCAGCGACGACTGCTCAGTGCCAGGGCTGAGGTTGCATCAGATACCTTGTATGAGTGCGGTAAGCGCTATGGGGAGATGTAATAATAGTATATTAGATCATCGCTGCATCCTCCGAGCACAGGCCTGTGAACACTTCCAGGAGGGGAAATAGTATCACCGCTTTATTTTTGTTTATTATACTGTATATAAATAATATTCTATCTATGATATATATATATATATATATATATATATATATATATATATATATATATATATACCTACTTCTAGACAAACATATGTATACATGGATAAAATATTAACATGTAACAAACAAAAATTTCTGCAAAAATAAACCATGATATATATGATATATACACCATGTGTATATAATATACAATGTGCGTATACAATATCTTTCTGCTTGTGATACCAGGGGCTATTAGGACATAGAGGGGGTGTAGTACAGGGATATCACATTTCCAGGGCCTGAAGCTAAAAACACAATTCCCTCTTGGTTTCCAATAAACTGGCCCTGTGTATAGTATAAATATGTTAAGAGATCCTGCACACAGTCTCTGGACTTTTTGGGCCATATTATGGCTGCAAATTTTCATTAGATCCGAATTCGGTATAGGATTTGCAACCATAATACGGCCTGGAAAATCCAAATCCATCAAGGTCATAGGCAGGAGGCCTAAAGGATATTTTCTTGTGATTTCCATTTCTTTTTTACTGTTGCGTTCACATTGGACATAATGTTTATGCTGAAGTTTGTTCCTTTTTGAAATTTTGGTGCAGGAAATCTGCAGCATTTACTGTGACATCAAAGAAGATAAGGATAAATAAATCCGATTCACGTGCAGCGGATATTGATGTGTGGTGCAGATTTTCATTGCAAATTTAATCTTTTGCCATGTATAGTGTGAAATCTGCAGCACAGTTGTGTATGCATTAAGTGCGTCCCCCCCCCCAGCCTAGTCTTCTTGTATGTATGTTCTGTATTGCTGGAAATTTTGCAGAGAAAAGCCAAAAATCAGCTCCATGAATTTTGAGATGAAAGGGGTTGTCCAGCCCCAAATGCATAGTCCTCCAGTATGTGATTTTTGGGGATCCGACACTTAACCCTGCACAGATCCAGAAGTTATAGCAGTGGATGCAGAGTACGCGTTAGCTTTCTTATTCATATAATAGGAGCGGTATAGCGGCTCCTTCCACTCTATAGTGGTGGTTCTGGGAATTGCAGTGCCAGTGCTGTAACTTCTGGTACCTGGATTTTGCCAGTACCCCTGATTTTGTGGATAGTTTATCATGTGTGTTTGCCCTGTGTCTAGTTAGGTTTCCTCTGGGTATATCAAAAAAAATAGTATTTTGCTGTCACTCACCATATGAAACCAAGAAGTCTTCAGGGTGTGCAATCCGTGCCCCGGGACTCATCGGAGCTTGGTAATATACATCGTTACAAAAGGAAATACGTATTCCACGACCCGGCTTCTTTAAAATTTAACTTTTAATCCATAGAATCATTTAAAATTATAATGTGCAAAAAGATAGAAAACACATACAAAAAAAGTGAAAAAGGCGAGATAAAATAGTTTAGTTGCGTTATTTTATCTCGCCTTTTTCACTTTTTTTGTATGTGTTTTCTATCTTTTTGCACATTATAATTTTAAATGATTCTATGGATTAAAAGTTAAATTTTAAAGAAGCCGGGTCGTGGAATACGTATTTCCTTTTGTAACGATGTATATTTCCTCTGGGTACTCTGGCTTCCTTTCATATGATTCTCTCACCCTTGTGGCTTTTGGGGATGAGCCCCTGTACTAACTTCTCTACTCCACAGCGCCCCCTGTGCTTTGAGTCCTTTGTGTGAGAAAAAGAACATTACAAATGTTTGTCTTTGCTACTGGATTTGCTGCCACTTTCAGTTTTGTGTGATGATGTGTGAACATAGCCTTAGATTTTCTTGGCTGCTTTCAGCCTTGTTCACATCTGCTGGAGGGATTCTATCATAAAGCCAGACAAAATAATGCAGCAGGCTGTGCTATCTTATCTGGTGAAATGTTGGGCCCCGTGACGAAAACCCGTCTCTGCCAGGTATAGTCGTTGGGTCCATTGGGCTCTGTTCATGTTTGTCATAAACGGGATCTGATGCTATTATTTTTTATTGTTCTGCTCTGATAACTGAGCAGAACAATGGAAATAATATCGTCCGTGTGAACAAAGCCTAAATCCTAGGAGCCAAGAAGCCAATAGGCCCAGATTTTTTGCGCTGTTTTCCATTGATATCTGTTACTTTGTGCTGTAATTCTCCATTACAAGTGTCAGTAGTGTAACAAAATTGAGATGAAAGCGATCCCTGTATGTGTGACTGTGACATGTTGTCTGTATCATGTACTAGTATACAGCAATGAGCACTGCATTTACTAGAAGAATAGGGGAATTAACCTTGCGTTGGTAGCGGCGAGGAAGTCTGCAGAACAATAGGACCCGTTCTCTCTGATAACCTTCATTATACCTTTGCTACGTGAAAGCAATTTCCCCTCCTGTACTTTGCAAGCAGCCTCTTTCTTTTGCGTACTTTGAAGTTCTCATCCAGCATCACAAGTGTCGGCTGAGATTGCGGGAAATCTAAGCAGCTGTTTCTCGGGACCAGCTAAGAAAACGTGTTGGTATTAATTATGCAAGCTCAGACAATGTGAAGGAAGAGACGTCTCAAGTGCTCAGCATTAACAAAGAGCAGATAGAATGATCAGGGCTGGATAATAGACGGCTAAATGAAGACTATGGCTGCACGGCTGGGAGGTCTAGTGCCACAGCTTACAACACCTACCTTAAGGTATGTGACAGGGACACCAGCCAGGTAGTTGTAATGTTAATACCTTGAAGAGCGGCATGTGCAGGATGGGGGTTTCTGTATTCTAGTATGCCGCTACTTGAAGTGTGGAACACATTCGGTTTTATTGCCTCTCCTAAGGCGTCAGCTTTGGAGCCATTAAAGATTATGACCGGGGATTGCACTAATAGCAGCTCCCTAATATATTCTTATTAGACATCTCTAGGTGTGAGCGGGGGCGCCCAACACACTGTAAGGAATTTCACATTCCCTGATCCCGTGTAGCAGAACTGTTGTAGATCTTGATGCGGAGTTCACCCTACAGTAGGCATAACAATGCGTGAAATCCAAGTTGGAAATTTGCAGCGTAAATCGACTTACTGAAGATTTCATGTCTGCACCACAGGTCAGTTGTCGCTGCAGATTTATTCAACGGCATGTGGATTTGGTTTGTTTCAATGTCATACAATGTTGATGCTGGTGTAATGCACAGCCGATATCCACCCGGGTGCTCTGTGCAGAAATCGTTTGATTTGGTCTTTTTGTATCAACGTTGAGCTTTTCTAGTTTCTTCCTTAGTTCATTTTTAAAATTCTGTTAGTTGCCCTTGGCAACAGACAATTTATTTGTACTCTGCAGTCAGACGTGTGACCTGACAACTTGACTGTGTACTTTAGATGGCGGTTTATTGAATGAGCTATTCCCTATCCTTCAGATGCCTTTAATTCCATTGTTTAGGTTGAAAAACCCGTTTAATTGCAGAAGAAAGAATTTATGGAGAAATCTTTAGGATACCTCCTTAAATTCAGCTCCAAATCCCATCCCGTTTGTTTTCATCCGCCGAGCCTACGGCATAAGACTACAGCCCATTACCCCCCCATTGTTTCTCAGGGACATCAGTGAGTAAAGTTGATGCTCGATTTCGATCTTGAATCTTGGGTTACCAAGGGATGGAATTTGGAGAAGTCTGAGGCAGAAGACCACCTCAAATTCCTCATGAAATTCCCATGTGAGAACAAACCCCGATTGGGATTTCACGATTTGATTGCAAGTGCGACAAGGATGGACCCAGGCCCTGCTACTCCTCTGGGTCTTGCTGGTAAAGTCACCCAAAGCCTTTTCCTTGGCCGTCATTGAAGGTCCTTGATTTGTTGGAGACTCTATCGCAGAAGCAGCTGAAAATTGACAGAGAGAAAAGTCCAGCACAACGTTTTAAAATGGTGAACACATGGCAGACCTCATTATAGTCAATGCGTTTCTCCGGTGTCTGTGCACTGCTGTTTTTGTGGTCTGGCGCTCCGTCGTTTGGGTTCCCCCGGCAGAGAAGACGGCGCTAGTGTGAATTTATTGCAAGGTCTATTGGGCTCCACAGAATGGCTGAAAATAAAAGGCGCTCCTGCAGGATTTTGGTGGAGTTTATCATAATGTTGTCTAAGACTGGCCCATCACTGAAGGCCATGGGGGAGATGGTGGACAGAGTTTACCAGCAAGACCCTGTTGTTGAGTCTAGGACCACCCTTGTGGCATCATTGTTTTTGGCCATAAACGTCTTTTACTCTGGAATGAAATTATTGTGCAAGGAAAAAGGTATGTGCCCACTTCTCTGTAAGTGTCCACCCAAACCCTGTGAAGGGACTGGTACGCCTGGTTCACCTGACAGACTCCCTTTATATTGGTTTTGTGCACGCCTGAATACTGTGCTCAGTATATAAAGTGTTAAATCTGTGTTAGATGGCCATAAATGCTCTCCCTCATGCGCTCGAAAGATCAAACAATACAGTATAACTGCGATCCTTTTGTATCTGACCTGCTTGTTGACGGTTTCCAGGTTTCTCTACAAACTGCAAAAAAAGTGAAAACCGATAAAAACATAATGAAGATTTATTACTACGATGCTAGGGTTTCCATTTACTATTGTTAGCCACAGGTAGAGCTTTTCTTTAAGACTTTTTGTCGTCCTAGAGAAAGCAGTATTGATCCCCCTGGTTTATTATGAAGTCCTTATTAACACTAATTTAGCAGATCATTTAGTAATATTGATTCGGCCACAAGTACAAGAATGCAAGAGTCAGGCGTTTCACAGGAAGAACACGGAAAACAGGGTTTCTTTCCGAGTGTTTCATCTGTCATGCCTTGTAATGTCCTTTGTGTCTAGAGGTTTTTTGTCCTTTTATATATACATGTGGCCATAATAACTGCGCTCATCCATTGCCATATATCTCATCGGTTCTGGGTATACATGTTAGGGCAGGACGGACGTATTTGCATTGAGGTTGGCGTTCTTGCCAAGTTCCTTACTTTTTAATTGTTGAAAAATAAATAAATAAGTTTCGGATTTTTTAAGAGGCTTTGTGCGTGTGGGTTTACAGCACTTTTTTGTGCAGGGACGTGGCAGTGTACTGTACCAGCTCAGTCTGTCCTGTCGCTGCACCATTTTCCTAAATCAACATGGGGTGAGTGGCGCATGCTACACCTCAGTAATGACATACTGTGTTACCGCTCACCAGTTTGAGTCATTATATTGCTCAAGCATCCCTTATATTGAGTCTTTGTAGTGAGTCTTGCTCAAGTATCCCTTTTGTACATAATTTGGAGTACCCTCTAAGGCCCCGTTCACACGGGGCGCGGATGGCGGAATTTGGCCCCGATTCTGATTCGGGAAGCCGCGCCAGGATATGGGCAAAATCCACCTGCCACGACTTCCGACAGTTGCGACACTCCGGTCTGGCGTAGGCCCAAATTTATGGGTCTAGTCCTGAACGTGCTGCTACGAGGCGGACGCCGCAGCTGATTCAGCCGCGGAATCCGCCTGAAGAAAGGGCAGCTTGTTTCTTTTTTCCGCTAGCGGCAACATGCCGCTAGCGGTCTATATAGACCACCATTGTGATGGGGCGGATTATGACGTGGATTCCGTGACAAAATCCCCCCCCCCCCCCCCCGTTGCCCCGTGGGTCTAAGGCTACATGCACTTGACTGTAGCAGTTTTTACTCAAAGAACAGGTCCATATTCTGTAAAAAAAACAACACATATCTGCATTGCAACTGTATGCTATACACAATCTCAGATCCACAAAAAGGCTTGTATGATTCCTTACAATTTGTAGGGGTCAGTCCCGCAGATATAGACAGGAATAGGACCTGCTCTATATATTGCAGATGGTTTTTACTACTATCTGTGAAACCTACAGATGAATGTTTGGGGCCATAGCAATAAAAGGATTCATATACTATCTGCAATAACTAATCCGTAATGGCGGACAATACACTGAAAACAACTACGTTGTGTACGTGAGGTCTAAGACTTGACATGTATGTCCTAGGCTACATGTACCATAGGTTGTGAGTCCTCATATCACACAGATTGAACCATTCGCGGCCATAATATAAGAAATAGCGTGTCATAGAATAGACAAGATATGTCATCCAGCCTCAAGGTCATCCTTCTGACTGGTCAGTACGTGCGAAGGGCGCTCATTTTTCATTATAGGTTTCCCCAATGTTACTAAGACGCTCCGTGAATTGTTCTCTTCTGGATTTATGACTTGCTATGAGAAATTCAGCACTCATTTATCAAATTCATTACAAAGCATTTCCCTGGAAATAAAGTCAAATTATTCTATTCTGTCAAATTGTTCACAATTGTATTCAGCTCTTTTCTAGTTATATCAGGAACTGCAAAACCCTCCTCCAGGGATGTCACCAAAATATCCAGTGATATGGCAACCTGCTAGTCATCTCATCTTGTCAGAATCCTTCCTAAATAGTAAGAGAGACTGTATCCCACCTGCTGTCAACTCTTTAAATAGTATAGGATAATATATGATCGTTTTCATTCAATAACTTTCCCTTAGTATGTCAATGAGTCTAAGGCGATGGCCTGTGTCTGTGTGAGTCTAAAGGTTGGCTTACGTGTGAATGAATCTAAGGGGGCATTCACACGATGTAACGCGGCGCTGATTCTGGCACGATAACTCGCGTAAGAATCAGCACTGCAAAACAGAATCCCATTGACGTCAATGGGTTCTGTTTAACGCACGTAACACATGTAAATCAATGGGTTAAAAAGCCTACCATTGATTTCAATGTGTGTTAGGAGGATGAAAAAAGAGAGGAGGTGTCTGCGCTTCCTTTGGCACGGGGAATCACGTTGATGCTTGGAGAGTGGGATTAGGTATAGATCCTCCAAATACCAAACCTACTCTTTAAGACCTTTACGGTGTATCATTAAACTAAATTCCAAGACTTAGTAGTTGTAACTGGGGTTCGCCTCTACCTGGAGAATACAGCTGTTCTGTGTGGTACAAGCACGAATGGGTAGAATCGGGAAGATTAAAACAACGAAAAAAACCCTCCTGGTGGGAGCTCAATCCCTCGTAAAAACCCACCCCTTCATCAGATCTAGTACACAAAAATTCTAAATTAAAACCATATACGTTTTATGTGCTATATAGGAAGATTTTTTTCTTACTGTATTTGGTTTTAATTTTGAATTTTTGTGTACTAGATCTGATGAAGGGGTGGGTTTTTACCCGGATACCCCGAAACGCGTAATCTTTCTTCAATAAACAGCCGCTTGTTTCACCTTAATCGGCCTGAATCATTGCTTTATGAGGGATTGAGCGCCCACCAGGAGGTTTTTATCGTGGTTTGAATCTTCCCGATTCCACCTATTTGTGATTGATTTCAATGTGTTACGCGCGTTAAACGGAACCCATTGAAGCCAATGGGATTCTGTTTTGCAGCGCTGATTCTTATGCGAGTTATCGTGCCAGAAACAGCACCGTGTTGCTCCATGTGAATGCCCCCTAAGGGTTGGAACCCAGTGCGGGTCCTGAATCAGGTTCACACCTGCACCCGCTCTCTGCTTTGCAGGTTTCTGTCTTCGGCCCGAGAAACTGGACAGGAGACGGAAACCGGCAGTCAGTTTTCAAACCCATTTAGTTGAATGGATTTGCAAAGTGATCACCCGTTGTGTACCTGTCCGCAGCTAAATCGTTTTTTTTTAACCGGACACAGTCGGACATGCAGGACTTTGTGTCCAGTAAAAAAAAAATGGTTTCATCGCGGAGAGGCAGTAGACGGTCATGGGTGGACACTGACTGCCAGGTTTCCATCTACTGTCCAATTTCTCGGGCAGAAGACGGAAACCCACAAAGCGGAGACCGGGCGCAGGTGTGAACCCGTCCTAACCATTTAGCTGTTAAATCGCCAACACTGGACTATGGCTGGGCCCCTAATGATTATTTATTAGCCGCCACTTTGATATAGCAATCGACCTGTATACTTTTACTTTTTGTACCAGAGGTCGGCAACCTTCGGCACTCCAGCTGCTGTGAAACTACAACTCCCAACATGCTCCATTCATTTCCCTGGGAGTTCCAAGAACAGCAGAGCTAGTATGCATGCTGGGAGTTGTAGTCTTACAACAGCTGGAGTCCTGAAGGTTGCCTACCCCTCCTTTATACAGGTGACATCATTGCTGTGTGTTGGTAGTTCTGGTCTGGCCATGCTGGAGACCGTATTACAGAATAATGTGCTGTATTCCGCACAAGAACATTGTCAGCTTTTGGATGGTGCCACGCTACTTTTCAGCAGGGCATAATTTCTAGCCCAGCTGCCCAGTCACTTGCTCATTGAAGCAAGTGTGAAATTTACTGGAGTACAAAGGATTTTGCCACACTGCGCTCCAGAAAATTAGCACACACAGTCACACTTAGGAGGAGCGGCTGGCAGCGTCTTCGTTTTTTTTTTTTTGGAATTACAGTAAGAAATCGAGTCTCAGCAGCTGCATTATATAAGACGTGTCGGATCTCAAACCCCTGAACATTAGTTGTGGGGTTGGAGCTGGAAAACTGGATATTTTGCTTCCCCTAAAGCGTGATATTAAATTTAACTCTTTATCGCGATGGGATTACAGTGAAAGTGTGGAAAGTGAGAGCTGCTGCAAATGCATAATCTTCTGAGAACAGAAATGGGGAGGAAATCACAGGTGACTGTACGGTAAGACTATTTAGAAAGCTTATTTGTTCTCAAGAGCCATGTAATAGGGCACTGCATTCTTGTAATGGTTTAGGGTCCCAGTGATCAGACACTTATTCACTATTCGGTGGCTAGGGGGCAAGTCAGAAAACCGTTTTACTATTTCTACTCTTTATTTAACTTAGATTTTGCGTTTTCTAGTTTTCCCCTTTGCAGGCCTGGTCTCTAATTTTCAGTTTTCTCAGAACTGGTAGGTGGGGTATAGGTGCTATAATGTCTGCCATAGACTGTACACAAGAGAAGAGGAGGATCCGCTAATTTAACGAACAATCTCTCTCAGCCAGAAGCCTTGTCAGGATTATATAGGACATTATAGAAAAGTACTGATGTGAATAAAGCTCTTGGGGTAAGATAGAAACTTAATATTCGTGTTCAGTAGCTTCTGTCTCTGCTGTCTCACTTAGCTCCTGTTCATTCTTTTTTTACTACTGGGACCAATTTTGGGTGAAGTCAGAAAAAGGTTACCGACTCAAGTGATTCATTATTTTTAATTATATTATACAATTAATAATATTGTATAATTACAGGGGTTATCCAGCTACTTAGGATAGGATATCAGTGCCAACTCTGCAGATCACTGTTACTAAGGCCATCAATCTTTGGCAACCCCTTTAATTAGATACAGTCCTATGAAAAAGTTTGGGCACCCCTATTAATCTTAATCATTTTTAGTTCTAAATATTTTGGTGTTTGCAACAGCCATTTCAGTTTGATATATCTAATAACTGATGGACACAGTAATATTTCAGGATTGAAATGAGGTTTATTGTACTAACAGAAAATGCGCAATATGCATTAAACCAAAATTTGACCGGTGCAAAAATATGGGCACCTCAACAGAAAAGTGACATTAATATTTAGTACATCCTCCTTTTGCAAAGATAACAGCATCTAGTCGCTTCCTGTAGCTTTTAATCAGTTCCTGGATCCTGGATGAAGGTATTTTGGACCATTTCTTTCTACAAAACAATTCAAGTTCAGTTAAGTTTGATGGTCGCCGAACATGGACAGCCCGCTCTCAAATGATCTGAAAACAAAGATTGTTCAACATAGTTGTTCAGGGGAAGGATACAAAACGTTGTCTCAGAGATTTAACCTGTCAGTTTCCACTGTGAGGAACATAGTAAGGAAATGGAAGACCACAGGGACAGTTCTTGTTAAGCCCAGAAGTGGCAGGCCAAGAAAAATATCAGAAAGGCAGAGAAGAAGAATGGTGAGAACAGTCAAGGACAATCCACAGACCACCTCCAAAGAGCTGCAGCATCATCTTGCTGCAGATGGTGTCACTGTGCATCGGTCAACTATACAGAGCACTTTGCGCAAATAGAAGCTGTATGGGAGAGTGATGAGAAAGAAGCCGTTTCTGCACGTACGCCACAAATAGAGTTGCCTGAGGTATGAAAAAGCACATTTGGACAAGGCAGCTTCATTTTGGAAACAAAAATTGAGTTGTTTGGTTATAAAAAAAGGCGTTATGCATGGCGTCCAAAAAGAAACAGCATTCCAAGAAAAACACATGCTACCCACTGTAAAATTTGGTGGAGGTTCCATCATGCTTTGGGGCTGTGTGGCCAATGCCGGCATCGGGAATCTTGTTAAAGTTGAGGATCGCATGGATTCCACTCAGTATCAGCAGATTCTTGAGAATAATATTCAAGAATCAGTGACGAAGTTGAAGTTACGCCGGGGATGGATATTTCAGCAAGACAATGATCCAAAACACCGCTCCAAATCCTCAGGCATTCATGCAGAGGAACAATTACAATGTTCTGGAATGGCCATCCCAGTCCCCAGACCTGAATATCATTGAACATCTGTGGGATGATTTGAAGCGGGCTGTCCATGCTCGGCGACCATCTAACTTAACTGAACTTGAATTGTTTGTCCAAAATACCTTTATCCAGGATCCAGGAACTGATTAAAAGCTACAGGAAGCGACTAGAGGCTGTTATCTTTGCAAAAGGAGGATGTACTAAATATTAATGTCACTTTTCTGTTGAGGTGCCCATACTTTTGCACCGGTCAAATTTTGGTTTAATGCATATTGCACATTTTCTGTTAGTACAATAAACCTCATTTCAATCCTGAAATATTACTGTGTCCATCAGTTATTAGATATATCAAACTGAAATGGCTGTTATAAACACCAAAATATTTAGAACTAAAAATGATTAAGATTAATAGGGGTGCCCAAACTTTTTCATAGGACTGTATATAATTTGTTACCTATTTACTTTAATTGGAATTCAATCCCTGACTTTCCTACTTCTGACTGACCATGGCTGTCTCCCATTTATGTTAAGGTTGGAACTGGAGTCATAGTCAGATTTGGAACATGTGGAACAATGGAGGAGTGGGAGTTGGAGTCAGTGGTTTGGTCTTGGTTTGACTCCACAGCCCTGGGTGTTATATGTTACTTCTGTCCTGGGATAGATACAGCAGAGATTTCAGAGTGAATGTCAGTTAAGGAGGGAGAATGAAAAGAAACTCATAAGAGGAGAAAGCAGCATTTTTCTCTGATAAGGATATATTGCAAAGTTTGTTATATTCACTTCTACTATTGATTTATACAAAGTTTGTTGAGAACGTAGCAATCATTTAAGTGTTTTTTTTTTTTTTTTTAGTTTTTTTTTTTTTTACAATGTCCTGCCATACATTTAGGTCTTCAGGCCTCTCAATATTGTGTTCATTGTTGGTTTTGGTCTTTCTCTCTTCTAGTTGCTTTCTAGTTCCCCATGCCATCCACTAGGGCAGAAGGTCACAATCTGAGGATACAGATGGTCCAGATAAATTGGGACTATAAATATGGAAACCATTGTTCCTTTGGGTGATTCTCGTTGTTTTTTGGCACCGCAGCGTAGCGAATACGACTTTCTGCTGTACAGTATGTAATGTCTATGACCTCATCTCGTAAAGATATGTGAGATTTGTAATCTGCGGGTATAGCACGGGTTATTGGACTTCATTGATTCCTGCAGGTCTGAATGATGTCACTCACAAGCGTCCTTTCCACTTGTCCCTTAATGTCTTATGTATGCTACAAAGAAAACATTCCTCCAGTAAATGAAGGCCACGCTCTGCTAGGTTTAATATGAAATAGATTTCCCCTGAAGCATGAAGACATTTCTTTGACATCTATGGACTGCCTGGTTTTTGTTTAAAGCCTCTGTACACAGTAATGTAGGTTATATTTGGTCAGAGGAAGGTACAGTACATGCGCGGTAGAAATTATTCACAGGGTCTCGGTGCCAGGCCGTCACTTAGCAGGCACAGGTTATACTTAAAGGTAATGTAGCATCAATATTGTTTTATGAATGAAAGCCAGAGACTCCGAAATATTCTTTATTTCTAATCTATTTTTAATTAAATTCGATTTTCTGTACAGGATTATGGGGGCGGCCATCTTGCACGATCTGCTGTTAAAGGCATACAGAGATATGCTTTACAGCAGCCACATTGACTACAGAAAGCTGTAGCCTGGAGATGACTTAACCTCTATGGGAGAGAGTTTTGGGCATGTTCTGTGACCTGTACAGAAGCAATTGTGCTTGGAGGAGGAGGGGAGCTGTGATATTATCTATTGTGGATGGTGGATCCTGTGTTATTTCTGTATAGGTGTTACCTGTCATTGTAATCTTGGCTGTGATGATAAGGAGATGTCTGCTGTGAAGTGATCTCCACAGAACGGGAATTGTTGGTCTATTTTGAGGCTTAGTGGTGAGAGTGAGAACTGGAAGCTGCAAAATATGTTTGAAGTGTAGCTGCCGTTTTTTTTTTTTTTTTTTTTTTTGTAGGCCTGTTGATTGTATGAACTTTTCAGTACGTTTTATTAAAGGGGTTTTGGATTGCTGAGCTATTCTTAGGAGGGGTTTGACCCCCAGCACCCAGACCGGTCAGTTGTTTGAAGAGGCTGCAGTAGTGAGCACAGCAGTCTCCTCAGTACGTACATTTGCTTATATTGCAGCTCAGCCCCATTTATTTGAGCGACTGATTTGAACGTGACATGACCTGTGAAACGATCGCAGCCATTTCAACCAGCTGATCAGCGGGGTCCCAGGTGTTGAATCCCCACTGATCTTTAATCGATGTCCTTCACCAGTTTAAAACTCCTGGGAGCCCCTTTAATAAAACCAATCTCCTTTTATGTTAAAATTGCTCCTGAACCGGCTTTCTCGTCCTCTCAGCTTCTGACCATTGCTAGACTTGTTGTCACTGAATACATCCACTGTCAATGCCAGGAGGCGCTACTCCTCAGCTTGTCTGCTCCCGCCGAGTCCCTATGGTCGTTGTGCCTGTGCATTATTGCCTACATTATATCTTGACGACGTAGAAATATCACCACCGAAACAGAGGTACAGGAGTCTACCAAGATGAAATCCTTATTCCTGCTTCTCTTTTTAACATGCATTTGTCAGGTTCTGCAGCTTGTTGAGTGTGAAGGTGATAAGTATTGCGTAGAAATTACCTAATCTTTCTTCAGAGCATTACTTACACGCAGCTCCTCGGCTGGATGGAAGCCAACTATTAGATGTTTCTAGGGATTGTTCTTGGGACTTCCCGCTAGGAGAGAGGCAGGCAGATCTGTTCTTTTAGTATCTGCACACAGAGCTGTTCACATTGTTGCTGCAAAGAAATTTTGCAACACTGAAAGGAAGGAAAACCTGCGGCTTGTGTGTGATGCTGAGAGTATTCCCTATACACATTAAATGTGCGATTGTGTTTTTCCAGCTGTTTTTATACTTTAATTTTCACTCACAATATGCCAGCAGGATTATGACTGGGCGGTGTGGGCAACATCTCACTAATTTTCTTCATGAAAGCCCTATTGTTGTATTTATGTGTGTGTATGTGTAGTGTGTGGAAGTTAGCTCGGTAGAAGCAATGATGCGGACACAGTCAAGACAGGGACACAAAGTATGTAGCAAACTGGTTTATTTAGAAAAAACAGGGACATAAATAAACCTTGACTTCAGGCAATAAAATGAGCAAAATAAAATACAGCCTTAACTTCAGGCAAAACAATAAGAAACAAAATCCTGCTCGTCTAGGCAACTAACTAAACTAATAACAAACTAAGGGCAGGTTCATACCTGCGCCCGCTCTCTGCTTTGTAGGTTTCCATCTTCTGCCCGAGAAACTGGATAGGAAATGGAAAACCTATAGTCAATGTCCGAAAGACGGAAAGCCACAAAGTGGAGACCAGGCGCAAATGTGAACCCACCCTTACTATATGTGTAGCTTACTAACAGCCACACAAACAAACCAATGAGCATGATACAGTCTCACCGGACTAACAGGACAGACCCAGACACCCCTCTCGCTCTTAGGATCTTCCCTGAAGTGCAGGCTCTGCAGCCTTTTATGGGCCAGTAATGAGCCTATGACCCACACCTGGGCTGAGGCCTACTCCAGACCCGCACTGGACCACACATAGGTCAGAAACCTGGGGCTGATATAGCGGGACTCCAGCACTCTGCCTGTCACCTTCTTACAATATATACATGATATTTTATTATATGTGTGTATGTAAGATATATATACACACATATATTGCACATTAAAGCTTCCATTACCCGTCATATGTACATAATTGTAGCTGGATGTTATTATTCTTTGAGCTCATTTGCATGAACGTCTATGTAAAATGCAGTTTTTATGGCACATCTGTCTGACTGACTGAACTCGGAGACTTCTCTGTTATTTACTCATTGTTACGGAGAGAGCGCAGTGATTTGAGCAGGTTTTAGTGCATCTTTGCCGAGCACCTGCTTGAGGAAATTTCCTGTGGTTTACTGGCTGTCACAGCTGTATATGTGCACACGTGCAAGTTTTATCTCTCTGTCAACTTGAGTTTAGTTAAGGGAAAACAAACCATTTTCGTACGTTTCGGCTCCCTGTAATTCATTCCTTTTTGCACATCATTTTTCTGTATAAACCTATTAATTTCCATAGACGGTATTATTATATTGAGCTGTATGTGTGTAGAATCACAAGATCCATATGATGGGGGATATACTAATCCAGTGTGATATGGAGACCATGACCTATAGAGATGCAGCACCCGGTGTCCGGCTCACTTTTTGGTAAAAATTCCATATTGGTGCATTTAAGGCTACATTTACATTTACAGTGCGTCTCTTACGCTGGAAATCACCTGTGTATTGTCAGTGGCCCCCTCTGGCCTTACATCCCCTTGGGGTTCCCCTTTAATACTGCCCAAAGAGAGGTCAGCTGTGTAACACGGCCACGTTCCGGCCTTGTAATACTCCTCTTTATGGGTCTTCAGACAGCTTAATAATAGGTTGGAGTCGCCGGTTTATTAACACCAGGTACATTTCACCTCTGGACACGCATTCTTTCTGACATATAAATTATACTTCCATCTTGACAAGTTTTTCTTTGCAGAAGCAAATTCCTATCTCCCAAATGTCACATACAGCGGTGAACTTCTGTCTACATCATGTGTCCCCAGAGCGCAGCCATAATTCCTGCTCAGCCATGTCTGCAACCTGAGTACTGCGAGAGAATTCCCGCCGTTAGATCCTCACTTCATCCTTTTGTCAGAATTTTCTTCTTTATTGAGTAAGTTATTATATGGCTAGTGATATAGAGC
This sequence comes from Leptodactylus fuscus, assembly GCF_031893055.1. Lineage (NCBI taxonomy): Eukaryota > Metazoa > Chordata > Amphibia > Anura > Leptodactylidae > Leptodactylus > Leptodactylus fuscus. Next base: position 32,635,615 of record NC_134273.1, read on the forward strand.
AAGGTCGTGGTAGTGTCAGTGCCCTGGCCAGAAGCAAACTCGATCATGATGGTAGTGTATGCTTCTTAAAGGGAGCTTAAAGGGTTAAAATAAAAGAAGAAGGGTGTAATGGAACGGGAATAGTAGTTAGACAACCCCCGTCCTTATCCCCTATTAGGATATTATTGAGTTCCCCCATGCGAGATTTGCACTTTTTAGGCAAATTCTGGACTGCAGTGACCACAGAGCACAGCCCTAAGAGTAGTGCCTATAGAGATGCATGAGATATATGGCAGCTATGATAATATATATATTTTTTTTATTTATACAGCTCCAGCATATTCCGCAGCACTTTAGAAATCATAGGATTCTTGTACAGACACAAGGGGGATAATAAACCAATTCACACAATAGGAGCGAGAGCCTTACCAGTGAGAGTTTACAATCTCTTCCCGTGCCCTGAAATTAGAAATGGTCAATGATACACCTTGCACAGCCCTGACCGTGACCTCTTACCTGCGAGCTGTACATTTTGTAGCGATGGTACAAGGTAATACAGTTTGTCCCAGTCACTTGATGAATCTACTAAATAGACTGCGTGCAGCTAGACGGACTGATGTAAGGGACAAAGAAGACACAACAGCCCTGATCCGTGCAGTCGACCCCCACCGATCTGATATCGCTATATCCTCAGGACAGGCCATCAGTATTCTCATCCCAGAAAAGCCCTTTAAGGAGGTGTGGAATAAGGAGCATTGAAGACGCTGTGGCCGCTGTTTATGTGACTTTACCTTTGATCATCCGCTTTTGACTTGTCTTGCTGTAGAATAATGACCCAGCTTTGTCTCATTACTGGAGAAGCCTTGGATCGTGGGCGCTGCAAGTTTCCTCTATTTCTACGTCTTTACATTTTGATTGTTAAATCCTTCGTATCCTCCTTATGCCTCGGGCTTTATTTGGAGAGCTGAGTAAACCGCTGCCCATTCTGTGTATTAATCTTTGAAGGACTTGCTGGATGTCCGGCTTGTTATCAGCCCATTTCACAAGTGGTGTATTACTTCTAAAAGCTGTGTGCTGCTTAAGTAAAGGTTTCTGGGACTGCCCATTGGAAGACTTTGAGTAGAACTAACTAGAGACACGGCGTGGAGCGTGACAGAGGCTAATATATAGGGGATGCACAAGGAGCGGCTGGAACTGATAACCCTCAGCTGGAAAAATGGGATTTTGTGATCTGCTAATGATCCCCTTGGATCCCCATGACAGTGCTGTATAACTATCACTCCAATATAAAGGAATTGCTTGTGCACCCACATTACTGTCCTCCCATCAAGAAGCAACACATGAACTCTCTTTGCATTTTGATGTGCAGCTTGCGTTGGGAATAGGGTATTATGGGGTAGCATGTACAAATACACCCCCATATAACTTTAAAGGTTATCAATTGCTGTGACTGCTTCACTACTTCTCAAACACAGCGCCATACATTGTATAGTGGCTGTGTTTAGTATTGCAGCTCAGCCCCATGTAACCAATGGACGCGAGGTCACTGGTCTGAGAAGAAAAAGTGGAGTTCAATATCACAGTCCTAGATGCTGCACCAATCGGCACAGTGTACGGATCCATAAGCAGGCGGCTCTGTACACTGTGCTAAAAATATCTGATTAGTGCTGAGCTCGTGTGTTGGACATCCACCAATCTCTAATGACCTAACCTAACGGGCTTCTATAAGAACGCCTATAAAGGGTTAAAAGATCTTACAGCGCTCTCAGAAGGAGTTCAGCCGGTTAAGGAGTGATGCGGGTGGTATTTCAGGGGAGGTCTTGCCATTGTATTCATATCCAGAGGATATACCATAAGAATGTTATAGATATGGGTACTCTCTGTAAACCTTTCAGCAGAAGGGGGTTGGAGAGCGCTGGTTCCATGGGCACTGTGAGTAACAAGGTACGTGGCTCCATGTCTCCATTCACTTTTGTGGAAGTTTATAGCTATCTGTGTAAATAGTCAGTGGGTCCGTCTGTCCAATCTTCTTTGTATACAATAGTATAGTGTGGCTCCATGCACAGGAACATGTTCTCCTCCACTAGCACCTGACTCATATTACTAATATTAGAAATGTGAAAGTTTCTATGTCTGTGTATTTGTTACTCAATCACACAAATACGGCTGAACGGATTTGGATGAAATTTGGCAGATAGGTAGTTTGTGTCGATTAACACATAGTGTTAGTGTAAATGACATGGCTTCATGACTGTTATGAATGTATGTTTTTATACTATATTACACTGCTCTTGGCAGCAGCAGTGTCTCTGCTAATTGGAGGATGCTGATAAAGCCCGGTTTATCTCTCTATGTAAACACACAGATAACTTTGAGTCTATTGTGTACAAGCATCTGCTTATTATCTGATCTGCTCCAGTGCTGAGACACTGGATGGGAAAACCCCTTTAATCCAAATTGGCAGTTTGCCAATTTTAAACATGCCGGGAAAAAGAAAATCTAATTTCTCGCAAAATTCTAAAACCATGAGAGCTACAAAGGTAACAGAAAGTCCCGGACTTCTAATCAAGCGGAGCTCAGGAGGATTGAGCAAACTAGGCATCAAGCGGCTCTTAGAGGAGCCGAAACGCCGGAGTAGGTGGATTATTGGCGCCAACAACTTGCTCATTATATGGTGTCCCAGTGACCTGCTGAGATGCCAGAACAATCACAGGCACGGTACGAGGAACAAGTTCAGCAGTGGGACAGCTTGAGAACTGCCGAAACGCCGGAGCGGGCGAACCATCGACGGCAGCAATTTGCTGAATATAAGCGCGGATCATTGACGCCAATAACACGCAGATGAAGTTGCAGGCAGAGGCTAGTTAGGTTATAATGGCCGCTTACACATACCTGTGTATGTTCACAGGCCCTTGCATTGGGGTGTGAGCCTGAGTTAAAGCTCCGGTGAGGTCCTATATCTGTCCATTTTTGGCTTACTGAAGGAAATTATCGGATCTGTGGAGGCACGGGCGTCACACGGATATCACTTGTACCTTCAGCCACAGGCCTAAAACGTATACATGATACTGTATATGTAGCCTAAGTCCTGCTTTTTTGCACTACAATATAATGGACAGAAATCATTTTTTTTTTTCTTTAACATTGACTCTACTATGTAACTAGACAATAATCCATTTGCACCTGCAAAACTGATCCATTAACTGCATGGTCAAAACGTGATCCCTGACCCCTAGGGTACCCGATCCCTGTTTTTGAGATCGCACAATACTTCTGGAACCTGCACCTATGTGGCCTGACTCAGGTTCACAGCTCCATTATGTAGTCATCCTGATGTCAAGACGTTTTATTCATAAATTCCCGACGCTTTGTTTCAGTCAAGGTTTTCTGATAAGATTTCCTCCAGATGTTGAGCTGTCTGCACATGATCCGGATGATGTATTAGTTGCGTCCCTTCATCTGGCGAGCTTGTGATCTCTCCTGCGATGCAGCGACCGCTCTTGTAAAGGTTACAGTATCAGAGATGACATTGCTGTTATTATGCAGATGCATGCAGGATACCGGTGGTACACAGTGTTAACGCTAATGTCTGCTCAGTATGGAGGGGAGCGCCGATTGTGCAGGCTCCAGGATACAGATAATATTCTTTATTCAGACAGAAAACCCCTTTGTTTTCTCTCTCCCTCATTGTTATTTCCATAGAAGTGCCCTGAGCTGCCCGTCTAGAAGAGATTATACATTCACTCCATGCTATTCATCTCCAGACTGTTAGAACTAAAGTGCTATCAAAATCAAATAAAAAAAATGATACAATGTAGAAAAAAATGTAAGAATTTATGTATCGAGGCAATTAGCTGTGTATTTTCCTTGCAGCGCTCTGGAGATTACAGGAGGGGGGCGCTCTGCACACTTGTTGCCGTTTTACATGGTTCATTCACTTTTTAGTTTCAATGACTTCAGAGGATTGGACGGCTGTGATAGGAAGGAGATGGACGTGATCTTACCGCACCAGGTACCATGGCTGGGGTGAAGTGTAGCCTGCAGCTATGAATGACCTCCTGCTGTAATCTGACATTGGACTGGAACAAGGAATACACTGCAATGGATGTGCTGGTATTCACGTCTGGTGGGGGGTTCTGTAGGATGAGGGGCATGATTTCTTCCTTTGGCGAGAACAGACATGACGGTCTCCCCAGGATCAGCGATTATTGGTGGGCTAGGTCTTGTCTTGGCGTATAGTTATTTTACTTCATCCCAGGCCACTGTGTCAGCTTAACCAAGCCCTTCAATGTGAGTTTACCCCAGCCTAGGCCACTGTGTCAGTTTACCCAGCCCAGGCCTCCATGTGAGCTTACCCCTGCCCCGGCCTCTATGTGAGCTTACCCCTGCCCCGGCCTCTATGTGAGCTTACCCCAGCCTCTATGTGAGCTTACCCCAGCTTCGGTCTCTATGTGAACTTACCCCAGCCTCGGCCTCTATGTGAGCTTACCCCTGCCCCGGCCTCTATGTGAGCTTACCCCTGCCCCGGCCTCTATGTGAGCGTACCCCAGCCTCTATGTGAGCTTACCCCAGCTTCGGTCTCTATGTGAACTTACCCCAGCCTCGGCCTCTATGTGAGCTTACCCCTGCCCCGGCCTCTATGTGAGCTTACCCCTGCCCCGGCCTCTATGTGAGCTTACCCCTGCCCCGGCCTTTATGTGAGCTTACCCCTGCCCCGGCCTCTATGTGAGCGTACCCCAGCCCAGGCTACCATCTGAGCTAACCTCAGTACAGGTCACTTGGTAAGCTTACCTTCACCTACATCTCTTGGTGAGCTCACTTCACCTCATTTGGCAAGCTTACAACATCCCTAGCCATTTGGTGAGCTTAAGCTCCCCCCCATAACCCCCACCTCATGCTAGTTGGGGAATTCTGAATTTTTTTCATGAAGAATTAACGCCTATTCTGTTCCTCTTTGAATAGGATTACTTGACATGGTGGAAAGCAATTTATAAGACCCGGTGATACCACTACGTAAGACGTCTGCTCCTGCTGTGTGGTGCTGGAGGATCTACTATAAGACATAGATTTGTGTGTTCTTGTCATGTTAGCTCCTGCATGGCCGCCGTCACTTTGCCTTCTGCAGCCATTGTCACTTGTTTGCCATAGTTGAATTCCAGTGGCTGCGCAGTGACGGGGGTCTGGGTCAGGCTCGGCAGCTCCGATGACAGCAGATGTGCCACGACTTTAGCACTTTGATGCTTGAAGAATAAAGTATCTCTCCAAACAGATGGATTTAAATTGGATTGTCTGTGAATGAAAGGAGAGATCTCCTGCACCGACAGCAAAATCTGGGGGGAAAATCAATTCACAGCATCTCATTACTTATACCGCTTTACAGATAAACGCTGGATTTCTTTGTGCTAAATGTATCAGAAAAGAAGTTTTCTATGGGAGGGGAATAAAGCTAGATTTATAGGAGATAAACACGCCAGATGATACAGTATGTGTAGAAGTACAGGGCTTCCACAGCAACACTGCAAGGGCGGCTTAATACACCCATTATGATGCCCCCTCCCAAGAAGATCAAGTATCCTTGGGCTTGGTTATAAAAAGTGTCAAGAATGGGGCAGATTTTCGGATATAATCGCTATGAAAATATGAGACTGCGTCCCTTTTTCACTACAAAATATTGGCACTTGTTTGCCTGGTGCAGTAGTAATGGGGCTGAGAGAATAAGGGTAAGTTCACACAGGGTTTTTTGGAACGCATTTTGATGTGGAATCCGCCCCAGAATCCGGCTCCAAAAAATGCCTCCCATTGACTTAAATGGGAGCTGACCACTTCTTTTTTCCGCTAGTGTTTTTTTGCCACCCATAGAAAAAAGTAGCGAACTGCCCTTTCTTGCCGCGGATTGCGCGTCGGAATCCGCTGCCGCTTCCCCCTAATGGAATACTGAATGCACTGACAATTGTGAGCTTATAAAAGCACACAGACCCCATAAACTATAATCCTAAATCTAAGGCCCCTCGGGCCATATCAGCAGCACTAAAGCGCTGTGGGAAGAACCGCTGCGTAAACGCATTGCGGTTCTTTCCACAGCGCTTTTAAGAGAAAGTTCCTCTGCGGACTTTCTCTTAACATTATATCTATGGGAAAGCCACCGGTGTTTCCATAGATATAATTGACATGCTGCGATTTGCAAAGCGTCTCAGCTGCGGGCAAATTTGCGGCGTTTCCAGTGCGTGGGGCCCCGGCCTAAAGGAGTTTTCCAGGATTTGCATATTGATGGCCTATCCTCAATATCAGACGGATATCTGCATGCTGCGGACTCTTCAACAAATACAATGCACAGTGCTGTACACTGCATAGGAACTGTGCTAGGTATTGCAGCTCAGCTTGAATGGGACTGAGCTACAGACATCTCGTGTAACCGATGAACGTAACATCACTGGACTGGGTAATGGAAGCCTCTGCGGTAGCTGATCTGTGGGGGTCCTGGGTGCTGGATAATGATGACCTGTCCCTTTAAATGCTATGCATTTGCAGTGCCACTGCTTTATTTTTGTTATATCTTACAAACCCCTTTAACTTGCCGTTATTACATATTTGATGTGTATTTTTCATCAGTGGGATAAATGTTAATAAAATTCTGACTGCAGTATCCGATATCAAAGCCACGTGCGTCTAGCCCACCCCGACACCACTGCGCTTATACAGGGGACAGGGCCCTATTACTACTGTATGATATAGCAACACAGGCAACACAAGAAAGTATGATGGACATGATTTGTCACGAGCCGGGCTCCACCCGAACGCTCCGGATTGTTTGGATTTTAATGAAACCAAACGATTGACGATTCATCTCGGACAGAGTCCGCTATGGATACCAGCGGTAGGAAACAGAGGTTTAATAAGCAGCTGATGGCAACTCTGGAGCCGGATCGTGGTAGATTAATGGGGCTTTCTGTGATAAGATAACCCCATAAAGACAACGCGAGATTCTTCTATTACTGGTTCTCGTTTCTTTCGTTTTTTTTTTTTTTTAGTTGTCCGTTCTCTTCTGCAGAGTTTTATTGTTCCCATACAGGCCTATTAGCGCCATCAGACGCGAAACCTCCCATGAGAGCGCGAACATCCGTCCTTTGATATTTATAGCTGACAAATCTGAGGTTCTAATAAAAGCCGACAACCTAATAGGGGATCCGTATTCCTGTGTTGTGGCTCTTTGGAAATTTTGTTTGTAAACCTAATTTGTTTTCTAAGTGTTTGGAAAGACTAGCACTGCGATCCATAAAGCGAAATGATTTCGTGGGCGAAGAGCCGAGGAAACGTAATTGAAACCGAATAGAAACCAAATGTTACGAGCAGTGATTTACTGCGACAATATACACGTTGTCATAACTCAGTATGTCTGAAGAACAAACTATCCTAGTCTTAAACAAACAGCGGGCCCCGGGCTCCTGATTTACATCACTCTACATGCTTCTCTGAAGCACAAGCAGGTGACTTTTAGGGTTTTTAAAAAAATTTTTTTTATCACTTACCGTAGTATTTAGGAGCCGAGGTGGAACTTAAAGGGGTATGCCCACCGTACAATGCAGGAAATGTCCGTCCGAATGTAGGGACCCGAATCTGTTAGACATATATTGCGTACATGGTGGCTATGCCATAAATATCGAAGGCGGGAATGTCTCTTATATGCTCTTGAGCCCAATGAGAACTCTATAACGGGATTTCTCACTTATGTACTATTTTTATGGTGCTGGACTGTGTAGAAACACAAACTTTTGAGTAGTAATACCCAGTCCTCAATGTCTTCATAGATTTCCAGGGGGAATAACAGAGGAATGCCGTAACACAGCGGTATAAGAGAAGCTGCTCCAGAATTGTTACTTCTCTCAAAGACACAAGTGACAGCATGGCCGGTAGATTTGAAGTCGCACTCCATCTTATTTCTGCAAAATCGGTGATGTCTTGCACCAGCATTCCCCCACTAAACCCCATGCACGTTATATGGGGTGGGGTCTCCAACAAGTCTCATCTTATGGGCAGCTTTTTTCACTGATCCCTCATAGACTGGAGTCTACTCTGGGACAAAAATTGGACATATCCTATTTTTTGACAGATCATTGTATGTCAAAAACTGGGACATGTGAATAGCTTTAAAGAGGTTATCCCCCAAACGAGAATGGGAGGACCTTGTAACCCTCTGCACACTCAGCCTGACCAAAGCCAGGCTGAATATGGCTGTGACTGGTGGTGGAGATAGCGGAGTGCTTTACATCAGCGGTCTCCGGTGGACCTTGTTATATGGAGTAGGTAAAGGTCTGAACCATTAATCCGAATATTTTAACCGTAACTAGAACACCATCAAATCTCACACATTGACAGTATACGCAGCCATTGTGGCGATTAGCAGCCCTGTCTTCTCTTGCATTATATAATGGTAGGTGTATGTAGTGTGCTAAAGTAAGTGGGAAGATGGGGGAAGGAAGAGGGGGGTCTCCTATATATCTGCACCTAGAAGCACAAGTGTGCCCTCGTAGCTATTATATTATCACACAGGTGACGCCGCAGAGAAGCGCCGCGTTCCTCTCTCCATGTTGATGATGTTCCCGCTGGTTAAATTGGTTGAATAATTGATGTATATTAGTTAACAAACTAAGAGATAAATCCCTCTCGGTGCTAAATTATACAGAATCCTTTGTTCTGAACATGTTCATCCTAGATTGTATTATACACACAGGATTGCACACACATTTATATTCCTGCGTTCTCGGAGCCCAGATATTCAGCGTTGCGCTGATACACGTGTGAACTCCGGCTCTGTCAGGCCTTTGAAGTCTATAGTTTTATTGTATGGCCGCTAGATGCATTGTGTGGTAGCGTCAACAAGCAGCCATATATACAGATGATAATGAAGTGTCTTCTTCCCGGATTCTCATGGAAATCTCTAGTAAATGATATCCTCTCACCATTACATACGTGGACAATAAGCTTTCACACGAGGACACATCTCCTTTTGATAATGCATTGTGTGAATAGAAATATTGATGTCGCTCTTGACAATGCTGCCATAAAGGGGCTGTCTGGGATAAATTAAAACTTTACCTCTAAGCTAAACCCCCTCCCCCACCAAACTTCTAATTTACTCCCTTAAAAAAAAAAATTAAATAAAAAAATAAATAAAATAAATATATATATATATATATATGTGTGTGTGTGTGTATATTTACCCATAAGCATGGGGCAGTCCATTCCAGGTACATTTTCTGATTTCCTGGTGCCGGTCTGTGTCACTGTTTCCGGAGATGGGAGGCCACCAGTACTCCTCTCCCCGTCCCCCTTATACTCACCAATTCTCTCTTCCTCTTCTTCTGCCGAGCATCGTTTCATTCAAAAGGGAGCCAGAGTTGGCGCCTGCGCAATAGAAAGGCGGCAGAATCAAAAAGAAGCAGCGTTCTGTTGCGCATGCATAGCTTCTGCTGACGTTCTATTGTGCAAGCGCCAGTTCCCAGGTGTGGGCAGAAGAGGGGACAGCAGCACCTCAAAGTCATCTTCAGGACGAGAAGACAGGTAAGTATGATATGGTGGAGAGGGGGGTTGCAGGACTGACTGAGTGAGTTAGCCAGCTAGCTAGGTAGGTAGGGCTAGTAGTCCACGGGCTAGGTAAAGAAATGGGGGGAGGGAGGGTTGTGAGGAAGGATCTGAGTGAACTGCAATGCATCATGATAGTTGTAGGCTAAGACAGCAGGAGCTACCCATGGAAACAAGTGCAGAGGATACCAGGAGCTGATAGAGAAAGCCAGAAATCACTCCAAACACTGTTAAAGGTATTTGGGAGCACTTATTAACCCATTGATAGCACAGGCCTTTAAGGATTGCATGCGGCTAAAACTCTTCACATCATGGTGGCCAGTGGCTGCTTTGTGACACCGCCTTAAGCTACATGCACGTTTGTTCCGGCTCCCGAAAAAAGAAGCAAGATGCTCATTCTTTCAGGCGGATTCACCTCGTTACATCTGCCTGAAGACACTCCCGAGGGAGGGCCTAATCTGGAGTGGAGTGTGCGACTGGTATCCAGTCGCAGCTACCCCTATTTTGGACCAGAACCTCAGGTGATTCTGGTCCAAAAAACTTGTGTGAACTTACTCTTAGACTGATGTTTTTGTCATAGTTGGGTTCCAGTGGATGAAGTGCAGAGTTGTGAGTGATGCAACTCCCCATCACTACTAGATGAGTGCGGAGAAGTGTTTGTGGTGTTACTCAGTATTATGTGTAGATTTACTTAAACCTGTAAAATGGAGTTAAAGATGGGTGCAACTCTCTAAGTAGCTACAAGTGTTCTACTTCAGGTTCTTGAAATGTTAAAACATAAATCTCGAGCCAAGTGTAATAAAGTGAGAAGAGGATTCAGACGTGCAGGAACAATAACACCGCCGACTTTCCTTTTTATGTGCGTTAGTACTGCAATCTGAGAGCGAGCCTTAAAGGACCCCTATTATACGGTAAAGAATGCTGTGTGTAGTTATATGACATTGTGGTGAATACAGGTCTTGTGCACTCCTGCGCCCCTCGCGTCATTGTCTGTTACACTCAGCACTCACTACACTTGAGCTGACAGATATGATAAAGCTACGAGGATACATGTGGTATACACTGTATGTAGCGTCAGTGCTCCTTCATGAGACGCAGGTCTACCCTAGGAGTCGGGATTGTTGACACATGATTATCTTTATGGCTGTCTAGACGGTATTCTCTGGTGTGATAGATATGTGATATGGTTGTAGAGTTATTAGATGTCTATTAGACCCCATGCACACAACCGAGTTTGCATCTGATGCAAAGTTGTGTTTGTAGCGAATTATACTCAGAGCAACATCTGAGGTCTGGTTCACATCTGTGTTCAAGTTTCCATTCAGGGAGTCCGCTTGGAGATTCTCTGAATGGAAACCTATACACATAAAAAAGCGGTAACCTAAGGTAAACCCGCGACCCTATAGATTGTAATGGGGTCCGTGTGGTTTCTGCTTTGTTTCTGCACGAAACATGCCGAGAGGAAAGTGCTGTTTTATAGTCTATGGGGTCCATGGGTTTACCAGCTAATTGCTTTTTTAAGCATATAGGTTGCCGATTGGGGGGATTCCCAAGCAGACTCCCCGAACACAGATGTGAACCAGGCCTGAGTGTATTCCGTGATACATTTACGTCTATGAGGGGTTTTGGTCTGTTTTGGATTGGAAGTCCCCCTAGACAGGAATGTATAACGCTGCATGAACTGCATGAACAGCTGCAAACTCGGTCCAACATCGGATGCAACATCGGATGTGCATGTGGTCGAATAGACTGCTAATAACTCTACAGCCATATTACACATCTATCGCACCGTGAAGATACCAGAAGATAACACCACTACTGACTATAGATGATGTCACAGCCTTTCTATTCCCCCCTTCTCCACAGAGAATGTCTAGTATTGCCTATGGCCATGAGACTACTGTAAGGGTAAGTTCACACATAGAATCTGCTGTACATATTCCATCGCAGCTTCCACAATGGGATGCCGGTGCATTGCACGGTATCCCGTTGCGGTTCTCTGCTTCCGAGTAGGATCAAATAAATGGGCCTAGTCCGGAAACGGCCTGAAGAAAGGACATGTTGATTCTTTTTCGCTCACGGAAAACAGTAGCCTGGCGGTCTACATAGACCTCCATTGTGAGGGGGCGGATTATGACCTGCATTCAGTGCTATAATCTGCCTCCTCTTGCCCCGTGTGAACTAGCCCTAAAGGATATCACCAAATGCTGTTAACAGAGCATAGGAGGGAAGCTCAGGAAAGATGGCCGCCCCCGTAATCATGTACAGATATTTCACGGTCTAGTTTTAATCAATAATAAGTGATAGTGATACATTTCCTTAAAATCTCGCTGACCTATATCTCCAATAAAAGATTTGATCACAGTCTGCACAGAGCCCAAGAATCAAACTTAGAGTTGACATTTTGTAGACCACGCTGTCCTTGGTCTGACATTTTGTAGACCACGCTGTCCTTGGTCTGACATTTTGTAGACCACGCTGTCCTTGGTCTTGCCACTTCTGGTGGAAAAAATCTCCTGCTGTAGATCCACTTGTAGATTCATTGGTACTAACCTGTATGTGGTAACTCATCGAGATTTCTGCCCCAAATCTGCTTTATTAAATGACATGTCATTTATTGACGGCTATTTATAATCTGTACAGAAAACATTCTATTCCAGTATGAACAGCCACATGGATGCTTGGATATAACAATAGGACTCTGATCTCCATCCACATGAAAATTTAGCATGAACATACGGTAGCAGCACCAATGGTTCCAGTATAGCTCTCCTGTAGAAATCTCGCGTATCGTACCCTTCTTCCTTCTTTGCATCGCGGCTTGTTTTCCCGTCACACGTGGAGGCTTCTTCAGCGATTTCTTTTGTTCTGGTAACCAGGATTCATCGGTGCACTAATGTGAAGTGAAAGTGGTTTCATTAGACCTCATGTTAATCGTATCTACGGCTTGTTTCCTACAAGGATCTCATGAAGTACTAAGTGACACGTTCCTGATCCACTCCTTGCGTCACCTTAATGTACCGGGATGGAAAGCCATTACTTAGAAGTCATTTATCCACCGGCTAATTGAATCAAATCGACGCAATTGGATTTAAGGACAGAAAAACAATGGGCTTCAGATGGCTCCTCGTAAGACGCTTAGAGAAGATGTATCTAAGGTGATTTTTTTGGGTGGGGTTTGGGCTTGTACCCGTTTTTTCAAAGAACAATTCCATTTCAAATAAGAACTTTTTCCTTGAAGTTCTTGTTCTTGAGTCATAGCTGGAGAAATCCTAGGAGCGAAGAGGATAGCTCTCAGAAATTCGCTGTTGACTCCTAACAATAGGTTGACGCTAGCGTTCAGTTTTCCATTCTTTGGGTTTGCTTGGGGACCCAAAAAAACGGAGACCCAATCTGCTTAGAAAGCGGATACCTGTGAAAACCTATGGACCCCATAATTACAATGGGGTCTACTGGGTTTCTGCCCAAAAAATATGGAGAGAAAGGTCCTGCTTGCAGGACTTTTCTCCCTCTATTTTTTAAGCAGAATGGAGGTCGGAATCCCCTAACGCAAACCGAGCGCTAGTGTGAACCTAACCTGAGGCTAGGTTCACATCTACGCTGGGATCGCCACTGTGCTGACTATCATTGCGTATGTCGGGTGTCCACTTTTTTCACACTGAAACTGGTGGAGAGAAAAGTTCTTCATACAGGACTTTCCTCTCCACCAATTTTTGGTGGTTTCTGTGGCACAGATGTGAACTTAATCTAACTTCGGTTATTTTTGTTAGGCTTTTTTGGACAGTACAGATATTTTTCTAATGACCTCTTTACACCAAGGCCTGTATCCATGACAAATGGTTCCTACGTCTAGAAGTAAAAATGTTTTCCCGTAGTCATAGAAAGGGCGAGCCGAGAGACTGTGGAAATATCTGACACACGACATGGCAATGGCTGATAACTTCTCACGAGGGGTTGGGATTAGTTTCTTGTAAAAATATCACAGGTTATGGGAGTTGGAGATTTTTGGGATTGGATGTTGATTCAAGGACTTAATCCAATTGCCATATTTTGCGTTGAGAAGAAATTTTTTGTTCCTGATGGGCGAATTGGCTTTAGCCTTGTGGTGTTTTTCCCTTCCTACGGATGAGCGTGCGAGATTTATAGGATGGAGTTTGCATTTATTCAACATTATCAACTATTTACTTGGGTATGAAAAATAAAAAAATGTTAACCTTTAGCCTATGTAATATTTTGCCCAATTTTCCTTAGGTTATTGTATTGTGTCAGATGTTGAGTTTGCATTGGGCTTGTTTTCCCTATGTCTATAAATGTAGAGTTACTGTAGTTGATTCTGCAGTATTTTGGACTATTTGTTCAGGAATAGCGCCATCCTTTCCCATGGGCTATGTCTGGTATAGCAGCTCATCCCTATTTAATAGGAATAGGAAGTCAGAAGATTCCTTTTGCCTGAAACCCCAATAGCTTTTACCTTGGCAAACAAATATGTTTTACTCTGTATCCTGCAGCATTGCAGGTAAAACATAGGTTGATGGCGAGCTGGCCATGGGGAATTTTTCCCAAAAAATGCAGTTTTATTGTTGCGGAACCCCCCCCACACTGAAGTGCGGGGAGATTTCATCCTTCCATCTCCTCCAGTGTTGTGGCATACAGTGATGACATGACGCTGTTCATAAAGGTCTTTCCGAGTGCCAGTCAGGCTGTTTATTAAGACTGGCATACGATACACCAGTCTTGATAAATCTGGCCAACTTGTTTTACATTCCCGGCAAATTGAATGAGCTTTCATTTATTTATCTCGCATGTTGCGGCAAAGCTGCATTTTCAGGTTAACTCCCCATGCAATGGACGGCATCCAAATGCTGCAGCGGAATCACATCACATTTTTTCCCCGCTGCGGTTTCTCACAGAAAGTCCATAGAGCTTTCTGCTGCCTGTATGGAAACCACCAGCATTTCTGTAGATGTCATTGATGTGCTGCGAGAAATATGCAATGGTATTTTTCTGCATGTGTGGATGGGATTAGACATCATGTAAAAACAAAAAAATGCATCAAAACTTTTTTTTTTTTTTTTTTTTTTTTTACTAAGTTCTGAAGCAGATGTTTTTCAGCCGGCAAAAACTCTTCCAATTTTACCAGCGGAAACACAGTATTTTTCGTCTTAAACTTATATGGGTAAGCCAAAAGTAACAATAGAGTGGGAGCGCAGTGTTTTTGCTGGGTTCTCTTCCCACTGTGTTTATGCAGCATTTTTTTTCTGCAGTGTTTTTAGCTGCGTTTCGCTACATGTGGCCTTAGCCTTAGGCTTCTCCCCTCCTGATTTAGCTAGATTGACAGGTCTCTCGTTGCTTCCATATAGGTAGACTCCTGTCATTCGTACTGAGCCAGCCAAGGGCTGCCCCGGGGAAAAACACTTCTTCCCATTCCCATCTCCTTCTTAAACTATATTTTCTTTGAAAACTGAGTATTTCAGAGTAATGCTAGGTTCACACTAGCGCTGCATCTTTGTTGCTTGTGTCCGTAAGGGGAGAGACAGGCCGCTAAAACAGCGGTTACACAGGGAGTCCAGCCAACCCCATTGCCTATAAAGGTTGGGTCAATTGTCCATCACATGGCCATGGACCGTAAATCACATGACTATGGGCAGATTTTTATCCTCTAGAAGTAACAGAATGAATGACAGCAAGCCGAGATCTAGAAAACTGTGAGGAATTGATACATAAAGTATATTGGAAAATTGTAGAACTTTTTATTGTACATTTGTTTGTCAACATTGGTCTGAAAGTGGCCAACCCCTTTAAACCAAAACCGATAGGGAAAAACGTCCTCTAAGAGTCCACATGGATTCTGACACGGATTCAGTGTTAATATCAGCGCCAAAAAACTCCATGTGAATAGACCCTTAACATACAATTGGCCGTCCATATCGTTTTTTCTATCATGTCAATTTTGACATGATAGGTTTCCTTAAAGATGCAATACCAAAGACAGCCCAAAAACAAGAGTGGCGCTCTTTCTATAAATAAATAAGCAGACTCTTTCTTCTCTTTCCTGATATCTCCTTTAAGGTATGAACTGCGTTAGGGAAATCTCACTACCTTATTGTGGAGGTTTTTTTCAATGGATCTGAAATGGGATTATTAAACTTTCCGCCATTATTCTGCATTATTTTGGGAACGTGGCTGCAGAACAGGAGAATTGGCCTATAGTGGCCGCTTGGCATCTTTTATTTCAAGGAAAACAGAAATGGAAGGTTGTTTAGACTAAAACTTGAATGAGATATAGGGACAAGATGATCTGTATATTAACACTTAAGATGCTGCGGAGCGGTCAAGGTGGGTGGTAGTGGCGCCGTGGGCTCTAGAAGGAGAATGGACTTTGTATGGATATTTACTTTGGCTGCTAAGGATTGCGCTTTGTAACCTCTCCTATTCTGTGGTTGGATATAGAAACATTTCAGCGTCTTTCTCAGGGCTTGTTCAGAGCCAGCTCGCTGCTTATGAATCCAACAGATGTTACTTATTGTAAAGCTGATGAGATTCTCGAGGACTTTACTTTCCCCTTCCTCCCTGGAGCTTATATTTCTATCAATGGCCTTCAGCAAACGATCTTCTCTCTCCACGCAAGTGTTGGGTTTAAAGGATTCTTCCCATCTCGGCAGCCCCTTAGGGCAGGACGTTTGGGAATAGCTGTGCAGTGCTGCATAGAGGAGAATGGGGGCTACGGAAACAGCATAGCACAGCCAAACTACACTGTTTCTGTGGCTTCCCAGTTATGGAAACTCCATTTTTTTTGGGGGGGAGAAGCTGAAATATACTAGGATGTGCAATGTTCTTTCTTTTTTTTTTTTTTTTCTCTATGAAGCCACTTGTGTGAATGCAGCCCTATACCAATTTTTATTGCCGATAGTATAGATACAATAATGGAAACCAATATCATCCCCAAATGGTTTTTCTGGTGTGTTAGAATTTCCATTGATATCTTCCACTTCTGCCTTTTGGATAAATTTTGTACTTATTCCGATTGATACGACTGCACCTGAATGCTGCACAAGCTGCGCCGTATACAACCGGTTTCGAAGCGCCTAAAGTTTGATATGTCCAGGTTTCAGTCTTCAGTGTTCACTATCTCCCTCGCCCAGTTGTTACGCTGTTAGATATGGAGTCTCTTGGGAGCCGCTATGAAGTCTACAATCTGCTCTCCACTGACAAGTATCACATCAAAAAAAGAGAAAAAGAAAATATTTTTCACCTTCTTGAGCTTCATGAGATCTCTGCGGTGTATTTATATATAGAAAGGATTTTTTTTCCGCTTTGAGAGGTTTTCTAATCCTTTTAATGTAAAGTCAAGGGCCTTTGCTGGTTTGGCTTGGGTGCGGAAACCTTATATGTAAAGAGTCATAATTTCCATTATTTGCCGACCAAAAGCTGGTCCAATGCCCTGACTTGTTCTTGTGGAGTATTTAGTATCCACTTCCTACACTGTTCTCCGGGATAGTAGCGTACGGAATACGCCATCATATCTCCAAGACACCCACCGATGAGCACAGTGAAGGGGTTGTGTGCCCACAGGAACCTTGTGTTCCCTTCATTGCTTACATAGCTTGTCTAGTGCTCCGTCATACAGACAATCCACTGTTCCGGTGTAAATAATGTCGGGAACACAGCACTCTCATGAGCACAACATCCCGCTCACCTTCTGATCAGTAGCGTCCCCATTGATCAAGTCAAATCAGGATCCTGTAGGTTCAAGTTAAAGGGGGTATTCCCACCTCAAGGATCATATTCAGACTTGTAGATGAGGCTAACTGCTAGCTAAATGTTGTGCTCAATACATTGCTTTATCTATATTGCTCCATTTGCCAGATACAACTAAAATTCTCTCCTCATTGTTTACAGCTGGTTGCCTAGGTTCCAGTCCTGCTCACTGGTTGGGATGATGACATCTATAGTCTCTTCTTTCTGTTTTTCAGCCCTGATATGGGGTAGATAAGGACAGGGCAGGGCTTATTTTATCTGTGTATGTAAACTCAGAGATAACTGTGCAGTGTACAGCAAACAGGAGCTCTGGGCAGGAAGTGAAGGGGAGAGGAGACAAGGGGGCAGATGAAATCCTGAGATGAGTAAACCCCTTCAAGCTCTGTTCACACTGCCTTCATAGCCCTGTTATAATGAAAACCATGATGATAGTGATGTATATGTTAGACTGCAGACACCTTCCATTTATTATGTGGTCTATTAGGGAAACATATTGATTCCTGCTGCAAATTCAGAGTATATTCACATTTGTGTCTGTTCAGGGTCTCAGAATCACACCTGTAAGCAGAAGCAAAATCATAGAGAAAACAGTGGATATGCGACTGCTCGATTATAGTGAATGGGGTCTCATGGAATCTGTTGAGGTCCATCATTGGACAGATCCGTCTCATGCTAAGTTCACATTTGTGAAGACTCTCCGTTGTTCTGGTCTGTTGAAGGACCAATGTAAAGATGGACTAAAATAGAGGTTTCCTATGGAGCCTAATGGACTCCATTTACAATAAGGAGGATTTTCTTGTCCAAGGATTTCAGGCGGACATTGCTCTGATGCAAATGTGAACGTAGCCTTAATGTTTAGTCTGTTGCTGCCGATTATACACCACAATCGGCATTGTAAAACTGCAAATCGTAACATAGACAGGAATACAATCTACATGGCCGAGACTGTGTGCCGTGATCTATCAACACCAACATGGGGCATAGTAGGAGCTGAATGACCTCATTGGGCCGCCCTGCAGTGTAAACATTGGGGGCAGAACAGCAGCAACCGGTGCAGAATCTTTCATCTTTTAACGCACGTTTTTTTTTATTATTTTTTATTTTTAAATATCCTCAATTTCTTTTATTTCCATCATCTGAATAGTAAGTGACACATAGAATGCCAATCTAGTGTTGGGTGCTGTAACATAGTCACTAGTAACCAGTAGTTTGCCGCAGACCTTCGATGCCCCAGAACAGACGCCACCAGGGAGACATTGCAATTATATAAGGAACGACTGAAACAAGAATCCCTCCAGCAAAGTAAAGAACATGGCGACCGTCAAAAATATCTCTGGCTTCAGGGCTGAGGGCATCTGTCACCAGTATTCCTGCAGTTTATTTGTACCAATTTAGCAATAACAATCCCTCTGATGCAGGTTGATGTGTTGGTTGTAGCAGCGAGCACACACGTTTCCAGGCCTGAGAGATGCTGACAGATGTAATTATGATGCATGTTCAATTCCAGGTAGAGGAGAAAGCTGTCACCTTGTGAACCACATCTCCTTGTATCCGCCAGCTGCAAATATTCCATTACTCGCTCATTGTGGAGAGGTTGGGCACGAGCCAGACATTAGCATAATTTGAGGACTCGCAGTCTTATAGATTTTCACTCAGGCCTCAAATGTGTCAATGATAACTTGATGAATAGATGTTTCTGGAGGAGCGGCGTGATTATTACTGAGAGGTTTGTTGTCATGCACATATCCATAAACATGACATACGATCGTATTGATGTGATTGAAGCGTAACTAAACTTTCAGACAACTTTTGATTTCCGGGCAGCTTTTGTGTCATTCATAAATTTTGTAATATACTTTATTGAAAAATTTTGGTTCCTTTTTGTGAAATCCTGAATTTTTTCCACTCTTTCTCTTATTGAGAACTGTCTCTGTTTCACATTGTGTATGGTGTACGGGCTGTGTAAGATGAAGAGGAAATGAGGTGGGGAAGGGTCACTTCGAAAGGCTGTATGTGGGACATTATAAAACATAGAAACTTGCGTTTGGTGTCATATGAAAGCAGAGGTTCTTATCTTGTATTACTGAGTCGGGATTGAGATATTTTATACAGTTGCATATAAATATCGCAATCCTGACTGTGTTTTGAACCAATGACATGTCTGGAAATTATATAGGTAGAATCCTGCAACCTCCGCTTTCATATGACACCAAAAGCAAGTTTCTACGATTTATAATGCTCGAGATTTAGCCAGTTGAAGTGACCCCTCATTTTCTCTTCCTTTCACACAGCCCGTGTCCCATGCACAATGAGCAGGAGGGACAGCTCTCAATACAGAAGATGGAAAAAACGCAGGATTTCACATAAAGGAGGCAGAATGTATTAATAAAGTATTATTATACTGTAGTTGCATAACATCCAGAGCACCAGAAGTTTCTACTCCTGCAAATTGGCTGTTCCTGTCGAAATTGGTGACTTTTGTAGATGTATCTCTAATGTGTCTGACCATCTTCGGGTCTGTTCACACTGAGTTTTTTGGCAGGGGATTTTGACGTAGAATCCACCTCAAAATCCGCTGCCAAAAATGGCTCCCATTGACGTCAGTAGTAGTTAGTAGCGGAAAAAAGACGCGAGTTGCCCTATCTTGCCGCGGATTCCGCGTCTGACTCCCAAGGCTCCCTCCCAGTGAGGCCCATTCATTCAGGCCTAATCCGGAGTGGAGTGCCGCAATGGGATGCTGGTACACTCGGCTAGCTGCGCGGAATGTTCACATGCAGTATGCAAATTCCGATGTGTGAACATACCCTTAAAGGGGTATTCCCATCTTGGTCAAACATAGTCAAGGCAGGGATGGCTGTACCATGCTGTTTCCTTAACTCCCATAGAGATAAATGAGAGTTAAGGAAACAGCAGATCACAGTAAGTCACACGGTCTAGTAACTCCACAAAGTTACAGGAACCTCATCGCTCGCTCTGCTATGCAGTTTCTACAGTCACACCTTTAAGATATATGGAAAGATATACGGAAATTCACTGGAAAATCCCGTCGTAGCGAGCCCAATTTAGTAGCAGTTTTGTCCATCTCAGCAGCGATTTGCCAGGATGGAAATAACCCTTTAAGTCTTCATGTCCTCAGCAAAGCCTTATCATTCATTTTAAGGTTTAGTATTCTTTTTAGGCTCAGAACGAAGAAGTGACCAACGCAGTCACCTGCAGCGGGGTCATAGGGACTGACCTTTGTCAATGCTGGGCTTTGCTTGCCGAGTGTGCATGTTGGCCTTACCTTAACAAGAAGGATGTCTTATTCCAATATTTGAGTTGTGAGGTGTTGGATTTGCAATCTTGGTGGTGTTCTATTCCTGCTCCGGTGTGTATGGTACCCTGTTTCTCTCTCCCATTGGATGTGAATGATTAGCATAAGTAAGCATTGCTACATCTCTAGCTGCCATCACTGCG
The DNA here is from genome assembly GCF_031893055.1 of Leptodactylus fuscus. Taxonomy (NCBI): domain Eukaryota; kingdom Metazoa; phylum Chordata; class Amphibia; order Anura; family Leptodactylidae; genus Leptodactylus; species Leptodactylus fuscus. Next base: position 32,656,387 of record NC_134273.1, read on the forward strand.
GCCTCCCGGAATAGCTCTTTAATACATAGATTCATTTATCATGTATATTACAGTTTTACCGTCGCCATCTGCCTCTGCTGACCCGCTTTTGATTGAATTGACAGGCTATTAACTTTTGGGGGTGTGGAAATCTATGCCTGTTCACGTATGTTATTACCGCCGCCCGTCCCCTCCGCCGAATACATATCGTGGATGTATTAGGGATCTTACACAGTGACAGATCTGCTTTATAAACTGTTTTCATTTCCACCGAGATGTGAGATACCAATGAGGCCGGCGGATTATACAGGGCAGAGATTACAATATTTATATCCATGCCGCAGAAAGACCTCAAAACATAGGCTGTGCGTATACCGTATTACCGTATATCCAGGATATACATTCGACACAGCTTGACTATTTTTTATTGTTTGTGTGTATTTTGTCGATTCAGATCATTTACTTCCACATTTCATTCCATAATGCACTCCCATCTCTAGGTTATAGGAAACCTACTGTCTCTCATCCCCCTTATAGATTGCAAGCTCTTGCGGGCAGGGCCCTCTATCCCATTGTAGGTCACTTTTAGAATTGTAATTCTCAAATGTAAAGCACCATGGAATTAACGGTTCGCTAAAACTAAATAATAATAATAATACAGATGGTAAAAGACCATATTAGCTCATTTAGGCCCCATGGAGTATAAGTGTGCTGTCCAAAGGGGCTTCCGATGCTCTATCCGATAATTATAAAGCATTTACCATTCCCCCAATCCTTCCTCAACTTGGACACTCGAGCCTACATAGTCTCCCATTTCCTGATCAGCCCATTTATTTAAATCAGACCTGTGTAATACCTAACTTCTCCTCCGGGGGCTCTGTAGGAAAATGTAATAGTTCCCATCTCTCCCCCTACAAATTTTAGCTGATTGTGAGGGACTTTAGCACCAGGTTACCTTATGATCAACTTATCTTGGGGAGACCATTTTAACAAAAAGGGATTGTCCAAAGCTTACAACACTTTTAACATCTGGTGGACAAGCCACAAATGAGTTGCAAATATAGAAATCACTATATGCATTTCATATAGCAATGTACTACCTCAGGTGGTGTGTCACAGTGACTTGGTGGCTCAGTGGCTAGCACTGTAGCCTCGCAGTACCGGGGTCCTGGATACAAATCCGACCAATGACATTGTCTGCAAGGAGTTTGTATGTTCTCCCCGTGTTTGCGTGGGTTTTCTCTGGCTCCTCCCACATTTCAAAAACATACCAATAAGTTAACTTGGAATTTAGTTTGTGAGTCCTGGTGGGGCCAGGGACCAACGTGAGTTATGTTTGTATCTCTGTACAGCACTGCAGAATATGTTGGTGCTATATAAACAATTATAATACATTATGAACATTGAAGCAGTGCATGGAATTTGTCGGACAGATGAGAAGACCAGAATTCGTGTGACATGATGACTATTCTGTTTCGATTCCGGTTTCCATTTTGTTTAGTACGAGGTGATTGCCATCAGTAAGTCATCCTGTATCGGTGCCTGCGGTCTATGGGGACCTCCTGGAATAGCTCTTCAAGATGACATTATGACATTAGATGTCTCAGGTAGTGCTATGAATATATGGGGCTGGAAAGTAAAGTGCTGTGATAGCGAACGCCGTGATTGTATTATCTATAATCATTGACAGTGCAGTGTTATCCCCAGTGACAGGCCATCTATTTTACGAGAGTATACCTCCATTGTCTTGGGATTCGCCGTGCTCACGGTCAGGCCATTTATAGGTAATATGCCTTAGATGAAGGTATATTATATGTTTGGAGACCCTTAGTCAGTGCTTACACACTGATGGATATGTCCGATTCTTCTATTTTATTCTTACTTTTTCTAGAATTAAAACCACAGCAGCGTAACTACTGATGTGTTTAGCTGGCCGTACACTTCAGATAGGTGGTCGGCCAAGTGTGCATGTGTTCTGAATGGGCGATGCCACTGTGTACACGTCTCCCGAAAAACAAAATAATTGGGCATGCTGAAATCCAGCTCATCGATCCTTCTCCTATAAATCGGGTGTTTTCATAGCTGCCGGATGTATCAGACTATTGCTACATTTTTTTGGGCCAGGAAGTGCTATCGTAGGTTCACACTACTGTTATTGAATGTCCATTGCTCTCATCCATTACATCATGAATGAAGCAATGGCTGTAATAATGGAGCAATTTGCATGAGCCTTTTTGTTTGCCTTCTCCTGGATCAACACTGTAGGGATTGTAGGGATATAGGTTGGACTTGATGGACTGATGTCTTCATCCAACCTCATCTACTATGTAACTATCATCTACTATATAGCCTTAGCCTGGAGCCTATAGCGTAGGGATTCCCAGCCCCAATACTATACATGAAATGTTCTCCTTCCCAGGGAACCCCCTACTTCAGAAAAGCTTGAGGCGTGCAGGACGCAGCATTGTGTGTAATCCTTGCCCAGTGCTACATTCTGGTCTGGAATGTCCATCCCTAAAAGTAATAGATCTACTTAAAGGTGTTTTTTAGGAATCCCATTCAGGTTCAAGGTCTGAAAATACTAGAGTCTTAATATTCAGATCTGCTATTAAATGGGTGTTCCAGCCAAAAACCTTCCTGTTTCCCTCCTTCCCTATATATTCATTTATATATTCAGCATTTGGGTTAGTGCTGTGGCCCCTTCATTGAATACTAAGCACAGTGCCATACATGGCATAGGAGTTGTGCTTGGTATTTAAGCTCAGCCCCATTCGCTTGAAAGGGACTGAGCTACACACAAGCCACCTGATTAATGAGTGTGATGTCACTGGCCTGTGAAGTGGAAGCCAAATGACACTGCCTCTGTTCTCTAGGGGCCACTGATATCAGATCGCCTCTGATCAGATATTGATGACCTATTTAAGGATAGTTTATCAAAATTTGACTTCAAGAGAAACTCTGGGGCTAAAAATGAATACAATGAGCGGGAGTTGATCTGTAGTAACCTGTTCTGGCCACTACACAGAGAACGGAGCTGTCTGCTTCCTGCTCCATTCTCTGTGTATCAGCTGTTTAGATCAAGGGATTGCTGGAGTTACTGGTCTGATATTGGTGATGTACCCTCAGGATGGGTCATCAACATTTTTAAAGAAGCTTTGTGGGGAGAAAAATATTAACTTTTTGTTAGAATTTTTGAGTCCTAACCAGATGTGGATTGAGAAGGATATAAAGGAAGGACTTCCCTTCTTCCTATTGGATTGTGGCTTTGTATGCTTAGTCTACCCCATTTACATTTTTCTATGGAACATATTGTGCAAAAGAAAGAAGTCCAACCTAATGTACTGTATACAATGAGAATGGCTTTGTCTATGGATTTTTGTTATACTCCGGTGCTCTTTTTCTAAAACCCTGTAGGTGATTGATTCTCCGCCGGTCGGCGTAGACCTCCTGACTGCTCGCCATCCCATCCTAATGATAAGTATTAGCAATCTGCTAACTACGCCTGCTGGTCTAGCTCGGCTGACTGTAGTCCATACGTCAGCCATGAGTTCCTTGGCTTTCCTTTTCATTGAGGTCGAACTGAGAGACAAGTCGTAGAGGATGAGGCGATATCTCGGGGAGGATGGTGATGGTATGCTGTGCCTTTGCGCATTTGGTGGCGCGGGATGTCAATGTCTATTTCTTAATATTACGGCCTGTCTGAAACCTGCAGCATTTTCCCGGCAGGTGAGAAAAAAACCTCAGCTCCTCGCACATTGTTCTTCATTTCATGAAGTGTAATTTCACGCTCCGCACTCCCCACAATGAGGAGAACACTGCTCAGCAATTTTAGTCTTGAATGATCTGAAAGCTCGTTCTCCGCTGTTTAATGCTGGCCGGCTTGGTTAAACTTTTCTGGAAATTTCCGTTAACTTCACAGCTTCATATTATATACAGAGCTGGGGATAGGAACGCTGATTCTTAGAAACTTCTTTCCCCTCTTTTCTTTACATGTTATTGTTACTAACCTTAAAGGGGCTCTCTGGAGTCTCAAAAAGCTGTTAAAGGTAGTCACTGAAGTAGATTCAACATTTGCCTTTGCTGATGTCTATTTCCAATACACATGTTTAGTACCTGTACCCACGTCTATAATCCGTACCCATGTCCAGTACCTGTACCCACGTCTATAATCCGTACCCATGTCCAGTACCTGTACCCACGTCTATAATCCGTACCTATGTCCAGTACCTGTACCCATGTCTATAATCCGTACCCAAGTCCAGTACCTGTACCCACGTCTATATAATCCGTACCTATGTCCAGTACCTGTACCCACGTCTATAATCCGTACCCAAGTCCAGTACCTGTACCCACGTCTATAATCCGTACCCATGTCCAGTACCTGTACCCACGTCTATAATCCGTACCCATGTCCAGTACCTGTACCCACGTCTATAATCCGTACCCATGTCCAGTACCTGTACCCATGTCTATAATCCGTACCCATGTCCAGTACCTGTACCCACGTCTATAATCCGTACCCAAGTCCAGTACCTATACCCACGTCTATAATCCGTACCCATGTCCAGTACCTGTACCCACGTCTATAATCCGTACCCATGTCCAGTACCTGTACCCATGTCTATAATCCGTACCCATGTCCAGTACCTGTACCCACGTCTATAATCCGTACCCATGTCCAGTACCTGTACCCACGTCTATAATCCGTACCCATGTCCAGTACCTGTACCCACGTCTATAATCCGTACCCAAGTCCAGTACCTGTACCCACGTCTATATAATCCGTACCCATGTCCAGTACCTGTACCCACGTCTATAATCCGTACCCATGTCCAGTACCTGTACCCACGTCTATAATCCGTACCCAAGTCCAGTACCTGTACCCACGTCTATATAATCCGTACCCATGTCCAGTACCTGTACCCACGTCTATAATCCATACCCATGTCCAGTACCTGTACCCACGTCTATAATCCGTACCCACGTCCAGTAACTGTACCCACGTCTATAATCCGTACCCATGTCCAGTACCTGTACCTACGTCTATAATTCGTATCCAAATCCAGTACCTGTATCCATGTCCATTATCTGTATCCATGTCCAGTACCTGTACCCTTCTCCAGTATCCGTACCCATGTCTATTACCTGTACCCATGTCCAATACCTATACCCAGGTCTATAATCCGCACCCATGTCCAGTAACTGTACCCATGTCTATTATCCGTACCCATGTCCAGTACTTGTACCCATCTCCAGTATCCGTACCACTATCTATTACCTGTGCCTATGTCCAGTATCTGTACCCATGTTTTTAATCCCCACCCATGTCCAGTATCTGTCCCCATGTCTATTATCCAACCCATGTCCAGTACCTGTACCCATGTGTATTATCTGTACCCATGTCCAGTACCTGTACCCATCTCCAGTATCCATACCTATGTCTATTATCCAACCCATGTCCAGTACCTGTACCCATGTGTATTATCTGTACCCATGTCCAGTACCTGTACCCATCTCCAGTATCCATACCTATGTCTATTACCTGTGCCCATGTCCAGTACCAATACCCATGTCCAGTACCTGTATCCATGTCTGTGTACGTCGTATACGACCAGAAGCAGCTCTATTCTGATTCGAGCGGAGCTGTAGTTTTCTGGTGCCTTCTGCAGTGTACGGCTCTGTACACTGTATACGGCTTCTGGCTCTGTATACTTCAGTGGTGGTGCAAGGGAACTGCAGCTCTGATCCCATTCACTAGAATAGGAGCAGAGATTCTTCCAGCTGTATACCATGCCTACAACTTCTAAAACTAAAAACCGAATTGTGAATGCACTTGAATATACAGTATGATAAATATAGGACAATACTTAGTGCCCTCAACTGCTGAAATATAGGGCCTCAAATTTTGTTTGTGTGTATAAATAGACAGTATATACACAGACGTAACCCAAGCCCTGACAATTCAAGATCACATTACCATATTGCACACTGAGTTTTCCTGTTATAAAAATATCGATATGAATTATTATGGGATACAACATCGCTACATTTTCTGCTCTAGTTTATTTATCGCCCCCCTTGTCTATATGCACAATGATATACAGCATTACAATGTATTATTATCATGTCCTATCTGCACTGTATGTGATATATTGGGGTCCTGCCGGGACTTTCCACCTCACAAATCATCCCCTCTTTCTCTCGGATGTATGTGGATTCTCGTGGGATAAAGCAAATAATGTGATTTTATAGGAACCCTCTGGGGGAAACTGATAGGTTGGGGAGGTTTACTCAGCAAAATGTCAGAAATTGCTGTAAATATATGTAGTGTAATGCATGGGTTAAATTTATTATGTTTTACTTTATTTTTTACGCCCATCACTACTGATATAAAGGAAATGTGGTTAATGTGGTTTCCCCACGAATGACATTTATGGCATATCCAAAGCATATAATAGATGCAGGCCGCAGAGTTGGGGCCCATAACTGTCTCTAAAATAAACCTTCGCCCAGTCTCCAGGCTCTGGATCTTACCTGACCGTGACCTCATTGCGAAGCCTGGGAACGGACTTACGAAAACAAAGTAACTTTCTCAGTTACCCTGTTTCCATAACTCCATAGACTTGAATGTAAGTTACGGAAACTGGGTAGAACAGCGAGCTATATTGTTTCCATAACTCACATTCACTTCTATGGGTGGTTACAAAAATGGCATAAACCCGACCTTTAAGTACAGTCTTCTTAGGGAGATTGCGGTCAGGTAAGGCTTGGGGCACGGAGGTGAGGGTAGTTAATTTTACAGGTGGGATCTGCATTCTGTTGACACACTATTAATATCATGTATGAAAAAACACTTTTAAAGAGAGTCTGTCGAGAGGGTGAAGTATAATACCAGTAGCACGGTTAGGTAGGTCAGTCTTGCCACGAAAAGTTGTGCCTCCATTGCCGAAATATCACTTTATTCTACAATATGCAAATTAGCCGCTTGGAGCATCGGGGGTGGTTCCATTGCTCCAAACTACTGTGCCCTATACTGCTCTCCTTTCCTCTTTCCCTCTGTTTGAGTGACAGGGCCAGTGGACTATGCTGAAATCTTGCCTGGCCCTGTGTTCTCGTGTTTGTGACAGTGTATTGGTGCAGTGTGGGGTGTAGCAATTTGGAGCAACCGAGCCGCCCTCGGTGCTCCAGACCGCTCATTTGCATATTGAGAAATAAATGAATATCTCAGTAACGGAAGAATGAACTTTAATGTGGTAAAAGGCGTTTCATTCATTCAGGTGAGCCTGACCTATCTAACTGTGCTGATAGTTTCATATGCTTCACCCTGGTGACAGACCCCCTTTAAGGGGAGATGCGAAATGCACCAAAATCATGCAAAGTATGTGCGAAATTTTCAGTTATGAAATGTTCTGGTTATCGGGCCCTCGTGTAAAAGAAACTTTTAAGGAGTGTGACTCGACTTGTTATCTCTCTGTTCACCGCCGGTTTTGGGCATAAATATCCCTTTATAAATGGTTGCTGTTATTGGCAGGAGTTGTCATGATCACTGCTGTCCGAAAGTTGTTATCGAGGACCTTAGCAGTGCCCTCCAACATCCTGAGGGTATCCTCTGCTGAGAAAGATGTCGTCCGAGAGCGAGCAAATGTTTATCTGTTTTGCTGCCTGTGGCGGCGTGATAAATGACTCCGTGCGTATTCCCCGTGTGGTGATGTTTGGCGATTGTCTTTGTCCACAGATGTAAGGTGTATAGATTTATAGATATCCCTCGCTGGAAGTAATTAGAAAATCGCAAGCGCCGCCATAGTTTTTCTGTGAGAACCGAGGTGATATGTTGTTATTAATAAGTGACAGGCAGGAGTTATGGAGGGAGGAATCTCCTCAGGACCGCGATACCTGTTGTCTTTAATTTCATGGAGGTGGTATGGCGCTTTTTTCAGGCCATTAAGCAACATTTTCTAACAAAACTATTAGAGTATATCGCCTATTAGTGCGGAGGCTTCTGAATAATTCATTTTTATTGCAATTTACCGTATGCGCGGGGTGTTTGTTCTATGCGGTAAAATTTACCGGGTTCAGGTATTCATAGAACAGGACGTAATGTCGACCATGCTGAAGATACAGGATACATCAGTCAGAAGATCTGTCATCTGTGTAATAGTCTTGGGTTGCGTTTAGGTTAAAGCAAGATGGCAGATAGTTGTTTAAGGTAGATTCTATCTATAGGATGGGTAGAAGTGGACATGACGTCCTGAGGAGGCCTTACACTTTAGATGAAAGGGGTTGTCCAGGGTTTTTAGGATAGCCCATTAATATCTGATATGGGAGGTATGGGGCTGTTGCCCTTTACGACATCCATACCCTACACAACACAACCTCATTTTATAGTGGAATGCATATGGAAGACATTAGAGCGCCTTCTGTCCCCCATTGATTTCAATGGAGTGTTCCGTCCCGTTCCGGTGTTACGGAGCAGGATAGACCTACTTCATAATCATTGGAACGGAGCATCAGACCCCCCACTGGAACGGCCTTGGCCTGCACACCCAGTCATTAATGTCCGTTGCTCTCATCCTAGGACTGATGACAATAATGGACTGTAATAACGGTAGTGCGAACATAGCCTAATAGCTGGATCTGGTAGTAAATGATGTGTTACGTGTCTGCCACACACGCATTTATTGTAATAAAACAATGCTTCCCCTTTGCTGCTGCGACCAGCGCTGACTGCCACGTCGCCGTGAGGCGTGCAATGAGAGCGCCGCGGGTTTATTAAGAGCTATTGTTCTGTGTCTTGTATTACTATGAGTAATGTATAGGTAGATAGCACGCAATGCTATTTACCATTCAGACGAGAGCGGTCGCTTCACGCGAGGCGATGACTTCATTTTCTGACCCGCGTTCTGAAAACACTTTATATCGGTGAGTATATGTAGCGCCGGGAACCTGCTGTCTAATGGTTACTGCTTTGCATTTTTCATAGCAGTGTGAACAAGGATTATAATTTAGTCATTTCTCTGGGAATGTGTATTAAACATTTACTCCAGTCTCTCAATTAAACAAATGAATCACAGTAAAAAGAAAAATTTCTACGGCCTTCGCGGTACGTAAATCTAATCCTGCCGACAGTTACGAGGCTTTTTAGAGATGCTTCACGCTAAAGACTATGGTGAGTGAACGCAGTCGGAATACGGTTCAGTTTAGGTTTCTCTAGGAAAGTGCGCAAAGGAAATTTATGGAACTTTTTTTTTTGCATATATACTCCATTAATCTGTCCTGTGAGCGGCGTATCTATACTCTCTGCTGTTTATAGTGCTGCGCTGCAGATGGTTTATGGGACTGTAGGATTGCAACCTGACGGAAATGTGCAGAGTGCTCGGCAATGTCGTTTTACATTGCACTCCGCTGAAAGCTCAAAAAAATAATAATTAAAAAATCTTTCCTTATTATTAGGTGTACCTCCCATGCTTAAAGCATACCTGTCACTTCAGGATAAGCTGCCATATGTGTACATGAGTTGTATCACTATACCCGGTCATTACATGACTGATATTCTATATTATTTAGCAGTTTTCCCCTATAATTTGCATTTCTCCCTGAGCTTGTTGGTGGAGACTAGCTGCCATACACTGCACATAGTGAGTAGAGGAGGAATATCTTTATAACTTGCTTTCTATCACTGGCACAAAGCCCCAGGAATAGGCTGGACCATATTATTGTAGGCTGCAAGTTTGGTTTATATCCTTAGGCACATTGCAAGGTTCAAACACTGACCTATAGGGTATCCGTCCAATAGGTGACTTATAGGGTAGCCGTCCAATAGGTGACTTATAGGGTAGCCATCCAATAGGTGACACTTAAGATCCAGCTTTGTTCCTCCTTGGCTTCCTCCTCTTTCCCCATTCAGTAAACATATACTGCTTGGCCGAGTGTGCATGTGCTGACTTGTGTGTGGCCAGTTCTAGACTGAACAGTGTACAGATGTTTCAGATCTATGATTTGTGCTGAATAATAAATTTGGTACATCTATAGATACTTTTATCTAAATTCATACCACCTATTTATTGGCCAGAATTATGCTCCAAATTTGGTGAACATTATTGCATAATAGCTGTGCCCCTTTTTTTTTTTACTGATCTATACCCCCTGTTAAAGGATGCCTGAATTTTTATCCACAGTTAAAATATCTGTACAGCTGTATAAGCCTCCATACATGGTTGCCTATCAGTTTTCCTATTGCTATTAACCCCCATTAAGGCTGCATTACATTTTACTTTTTTTCTGTCAAGGTGGCAGCATGTACAGTACAGGGCAGTCTGCCCCCTCTCCATCCTTTATTACTACTACCTTTACATAATTCTGCCAGAAGTAACTGTCAAATAGCCAACAAATAGCTCAGAAAAGCTATAATATAGTAACTCCAGGGACGCTGTACTGCAAATACAGGTTATGATGAAGTTAAACAGGAAATCTGCTTACTGTCTATGGCTGAAATGCCAGCAGCAATAACACAGACAGCTAGTCACAAGTATGTAGTAAACTCTCCTTACATTGTAGGTACAGAATCTTTTCAATGCCTGCTGTGTGCAGACCTGTAGAGCCTGTGAGAAGGGACAAATCCCTGCCCTCTACATTCACTGAATGTAGTAAAACCATCCCCTCCTCCCCCACTCACTGTTAATACATCTTAACACACGTTATGAAGATAACTAGGGACAGAACTTCCCTAGTAACAGGGACTGAACTGCGAATTAGTTAGGAGGGAGACACATAGTGGTAGGAACTTTAGAGAAGGTTTTCAGATAGATATCAGCAACATTTTTAAATAAAGTGCATTACATTTTGGTCCAGAATCCCATGAGACTATGTTATCTGAAATGTTAGTGACCATTCAAGCGAGACACATTGTGGGATTTCTGATGATTGGATTTGCTCTAGTGTTCCTTCTTACTGTCTTGTATCAGTATTGGGTCTTTGGGCTTTTTAGAATATAATTTGGTCCTTTATTCCCTGTAATTGTACATTGGGAACCCCTATAATTGGCTTTTCTCATCTGGTCTTACATTTAGTGTAGAGAGTTGCAGGTTGCACATTGGGTAGTCTAATTTCTGATTTAACCGTATGGTGCTTGGTGAGTCTCGTGCGCAGGTCCAATGATTGAGGATAGGTCCATTACATCTAGTTCTTTGGTCTTGTGCATGTATATGAACCGTATGAATATGTCTGTTACTATAATGTAAGTTTTTGGAATTTGTCCTAATAATCCATGAAAGTTATGAACAAATCTCTACAGACGTTCCTGACCGCCATGCTATTCTGCTTATTTTTCCGTTAGCCTTTATCAATCGCCATCTCCTGCGCTTGGTGTATATCTACCCCCCTCTGGGTTGAGCTACCAGACATTGCGTGTATTCACAATCTAATGCCCTAATTTGCCATAAATAGCACTTTCATAGCAAATCCGCTGCCGTGTTTACAACCACACAGTAACCATTTAAAGCCTATCATAAAATGTGACACAGCTCTTATAATTTACATCATTAAACTTACAACCAGCCAGAGCCGCAGAATCCCTCAGCGTTTCCCTGTTCCGATTCACATTGATTCATTTTCATTAATAAAATATGGGATTAATATTTCATTTCAGGCCATAGAAAGGCTCATTATTAAGAGTTACAAAGTGGGATTAAATTGAAGCTTGAGAATCCCTTTACACCGAGGGCCGTCTCCTCCATCACTATATAAATGACATTGTCAATGAATGTGAGTTTTCCTGTTGCTTTGTTGCAGTAATTAGACTTATGGCGGTATTGATTTATGATGCCAACTTGACGTCCAGTCTGCGTTGTATCATGATAAATTACATATGGGAACATTACGGTGTATGGCGGGTTCTTAGATGGAGAAGGATTGTAGACTGTGAAGGTTATCTCTCTATCTCTATAGAAAGAGCCCCAAAAGTCCAACAGAAGACAACCCCATTGACTTTGGAACCTTTGAAGGTCAATAGGTTGATTCACAAATGACCTATTAGTCCTTACTGATCACATGTCCTATGGTTATGGCTTCATGGCCAGACCAAGTGCGTTATCCAAGTGTGGTGGACTGTCTCCTGGGTCTTCAAGGCCCGTGTGTCAATTTCGATGGATCAGAATAGGCACTTGGATAGCATGAAGTTGGTTGTGTGCATGAAGTGTGAGATCTCATATAAAAGTTGACATGCGTGTGTTCTGAATGGATGAAGAATGGGCCATCATTACAGTTGTGGGCCAAGCTTAGCCATACATTTAACTACATGTTCCAAATTCTTCATGTACATGTACTGCTCAATCTGCCCGAACATGCCTACTATGGGGGAAATTTATCAAGAATGCCATTTAGTACACCGGTCTTGATAATCCTTGCGCCGCTGGAGGGTGTGTCTCAATTATGATATGGCACATGACTTGTGATAAATCAGGTGCGCCCCCAAGTGGGCCAAGCATCTGGGCTGAAGTCTACTCCAGCTCATAGCTTACATAGATTCAGGAATTGTTGTAGGTCACTTTTCTGGCAAAAATACCCTATATACTCGAGTATAAGCCGACCCGAATATAAGCCCAAAAAACTGGGAAAACTTATTGACTCGAGTATAAGCCGAAGGGGGAAATGCAGCAGCTACTGGAAAATTTCAAAAATTAAAATGGTCATAGTTTTTGGGTGCAGTAGTTGCTGGGGAAGGGGAGGGGGTGTTTTGGTTGTCTGTCTGCCCCTTCCCTAAGCTTGAGGACTGGATTTTTTTTTCCCCACTTGGAATTCAGCCTGGCTGAATATAGGATATCTGCAGTGCTCCTATTCAGCTTATAAATTCAGTTTATACTCGAGTATATACGGTAATCATTAATCTGGGGGCCCTACTATTGGCCTTACCAATGACCCTTTTCTCTTTCAGGAAAGTGGCTCAGGCAATGTAAAAAAAAAAATAAATAAAAAATCACAATTACAAATACTAGCATCCAAGGGCTTATAAATTTCTCCCGGTGCGTATGACTAGAGAGATGGGTGAAGCTGATAGTGGATTATCTCCCTTCTGAACAAAATCCAGTAGCCCAATTCTCTCCTTCCATATCTGTAGCAGGACGCTCGCTGTTCGATCTCACTGATTCACTTGAATGGAGTTTGTAGAAATCCACCTGCTTGCAGTCAAAACAAGCCCACCCCATGCTAAGTATTCTCCCTAAAATGATACTTTTATAGTTAATAAACTGGCTGGGGTTTATATATAAAACTCCGAGCAGATGAGAAGTCTGGAAACAACGCGGTTTTCTTTGAAATGAAGTTGACGTTGATTAAAACGATAGATAAGACGTAATGGAGCTTTACTAATGTCATTCATAGATTTTCCTGATTCATGGCTATCAAGATGAAAGGGGTTTTCCATCTTAAGATGACTTTGATTTATTGTTTTATTTTTTCTTGTCTCTTGTACTTGCACCTTTGTTATTATGCCTTTATAGTGGGGCACCAACATATTACATGGCGCTGTACAATGATTGCCTGTCATGGTTACTGCGGGCATACCCATTCTAACTCTATGTATTGGGGCTATGGGTAGAAGCTGAGCAACCTGCTGCCCTCCCAAATCAGCCAACGCCTTTATATAAATGCCCCATGCGAACAAATGGAGCAAAATTTCTCATAGAACTTTTTGGATTGTTTGTTAACGATTGCAAAAAATCCTAACAATAGACAAAAAAAAAAAAAAACTGGGAAAAAAAATTCATTTCCTGGATTTTTTTTTTTAACTACAGCTCTTGAGTCCAGACTTGTTCTTGGCGTATGTGAAGGAGTTGTCCAGGATTAGAAGAAAAGGGTCTTTTTTATTGTTTCTCCCATAAACAGTGGGGGATTATTCGAGGGATCGTTTTTATGTTTACGACTTCCGTTCACAGTCGATCTATGCATTGGAAGATTTATCCGACAATTCGGTTTTACGATGTTTCCCATTCTCCTAAATGATGGCCCGATAATATCAATACAATTAGGGAACTTTTCTTGAAAATTGTGCGCTGTGTCTTTAAAGGGCTTATATAGCATAAATAAGTAATGGCTGTCAGTGGGGAACGAGCATTAAGCGATCAGTTGCTAGGCAGGGATATTCCACAGCAAACACCGATAGGACTGCAGTGCATCACATTGGGCACCATTGCAATACCAGGAAACGGCGTAGGATGTATCACATAGGATGGAAATAATCTCCTTTATGGAACATATCCGTTACCAAAGCAGCGTACTATAATCTCCAGCAAACCAAAGAGATGAGAATGTAATGAGCAGTGGATCAGACGGGTGCCTGGTAGACGTAGATGTCCTGTGCACCGGTGCGGAGCGCCTCTTATCTCCTCATAGTGGGTTAGAGCACTTAGCATGGGGCACGTGACATTGTGGTCATCTGGAGCTGTGAATGTGACTCATCACAACGTCGTGTTTCTGATTCTCAGCACAGACAGCGTGAAGATGGGCTGCAGACAAGGCGCTGTCACATTTCTGGATGACTGTATAGAGTGACATACACGAGAAATCTGGGTTAATGAAAAGCATTTAATACCCGGCACTGCGGCCTGTCTGGTCCTAAAGCTCAATAATAATAATAATCTGATTTTACTCATTATAATGGGACATCATATGGGAATGTGATTCTGGAACATGATTACTATCAGCCCAGTTCGTTTTATTTCTTGCAGTCTTCCAAATGCGTGGGGTAAAAAACCCAAAACAGTCTGTCACTCAGTCTATGAATAAGGGTCATTTTACACAGTCTAGTTTGGGCCGGTAAACTCGTTCTGTGTGTTTGCCGGATTTACAGGCCTGAACCTGGCCAAGGCTTGGTTCACGTCTGTTTCCATTGGAGCCTCCATTGCAGAGATCACCGAAAATCAGTCCTGCGCCAAGAAGGTTTTTTCTCTGCCACTTTCAGTTTCTAAATGGCGGACACATGACAGACCACATTATAGTAAATTGGGTCCACCTCCATGGCTTCTGCCCTATCCATAGGACTAAAGCCTAACCCTGTTGTTCGGCTACCTCTGACATTCCTATAGAAGTATATGCAGTGATGTGCACGTTGCCAAACTATTACACGGGTCTCTTTGCTTGGATCTTGCCTGGACATTTTCCTTTATGTTTAGTAAAATCTAATCTAAAATGAAAGGGAAATCATGGTCATATTTTTTGCATGGCTGATAAATCCAGGTTATAATGCTTCTGGCACAGGACTCCTAGCGCTCACAAGTGCCCGGAAGGCGGCCTCTATATGTGCCGTGCTCCAGACTCTCTGATCTGAACGCACTTTTCGTCTGGAGGACCCAGCCCTCTTACACACAGTTCATTGATATAAATGAGAACCATGTAATTCCTTGGTTCCCCTGCGGGGGTGCTGCAGGGCTATTGAATACTTGATATCTCGTTCTGCTAGTTGATATCTAGCAGACACCTTTATTCCGTTGTTGTAAGAAGTGAATTACCCTTTTACCTAGGGGTTTTACTTATTTGGTTTGCCTTTGTTCAGACATTCATGTTAAAAACCACATAATTGGATTGCATTGGAGCAATAATAGGGGTGGGGGTGAATGCTCACAAAGTCAATATGGTCTATATCCTTTTATTCTTGCATTTATCACTTTGAGGGTATGCAGAATGACAAAAGCTGAGTATTTGGCCGATTTCCAGATAACTGCAGATCCTTTAATGTTTCCTTCAGTTTTATGCCCCCGACCTGGCTGACTGTTCATGGGGTATATACATATTTATCTAAGATTTCCAATAAAGAGCAGTGTTTTTCCAATTTGTAGATTATGGGCAGATGGAGGGCACCAGCAGGACGCGCAGAGCTCTGCCTAACATGTTCATGCTTCTCTGCTCTCCTTACTAATGATTCTCAGGATCAGGGCGAATCTCTGCCAGAGTCTTGGAGAGGGAATACTGCGAGCAGCGTCTTGCCTCAATATGCTTTACATATTTTGGTAGAAGAAGAAATAATAATGTTAATATTAGTAGCACTTTTAGCTTTGTATAGGGCAACTTGGGGTTCTGAGTCACTTGGTGGTGATCACTTGGTTGGTGCCCTCACAAATAGGTTTGTCTGCCATGAAACGGGCGCCAGCTGGTGACTATGTAGAGTTAGTGCTGTTCGGTGGAGACCTGCATAGTCAGCTGTTGTGCTGTGGGATCACTGGGTCATGTATTTATTGGTGAAATGTTACAAACTCTACACGGGTGCAGGATATATAAGCCAGCTCTTAAAGGGTACCTGAGATTTCATGAAAAGTAGAAGTGTGTGCAATGTCTTGCTGGGCGGTCTGTTCTAGGACTGTATAAGCCTTCATACATGGCACCATCATACATGGTGTCCTATCAGTTTTTCTTCAGATACTATCCCCATTTTGGCTGCAGCACATTTTCCATTTGTCCCTAAGGCAGGGATGTGTACGATAGGGGGCAGTTAGGCCTCTTTTGCGTGCTTCTGTGATTCCATTTGTTCAATGAATAGAGGGTGCGATAGCATGGCCACAAAATAAACTGGAATAGGACGTGTCCTGAGTTTTGAGGCCCGGACTGTTGGCCTGTACACTGATCCGACTGTCGTGTGTGTGCCTACAGAAATGAATGGGTCAGTGCGTTACCCAGAATAAACCCAGACCTAGCCCACGGTCACATGCAAAGGGCTTTATCCTTGTGAATCATTGCCTCTGTTTCTGATATCGCCATCATTGCTCCAAAGCGGTAAGCAGCAATGCTCTTATTTATCCAAGGAGCTCATTTGAAGGTGTTTTGGCGCATGTCTTTACAGCCATGGCAATGATTTCTTGCCAACTCGGGCACTGATTCACTCGTTTATCTATCTGCGGCGCAGGGTTGATATGTCGGGTTTTGGTGACAGACCTAGGTTCACACATGTGCTGGGCTCTCCATTGTTAGGGTCCACTGGGGAACCCGTACAACAGAGAGGTAGTCCACTAATAGCGGTGCACACCCCATAGACCCCATGGACCTCCCTTCAGGACTTTTCTCTCCAGCAATTTTCGGCAGATTCTCCTACGGAGCCTCCAATGCAGATGTGAACCTCGCCTTACATTATTCTTAAGTTCTGCACTTTTTCTTTCCTTCTTTTTTGGCAATGGATCCAGTTTCCTCCTTATTAAAAATAGACGTCCTGAGATTGTTTCCTTTGGCACTCCAAGTCTGTGGCCGCAGCCTGTACCCAAAAACATTGAGTATTACTTTTATTTGTCAAGACTTTTTAAGTTAGCCATACACATTAGATGTCTGTTGGCTAATGCCCTCAATTTTGGCCGGGCCCTGCAACCATCTGATGTGTCTTATTCCCAGCCAGTATGTGTATGGTAGGCACTGTTCCTCTGTTATTCCTCCTAGAAATTTGTGAAGAACATTGACAGTTGTGGATGTGTCCCCCCAATCAGTGCTATCCTTTGAGAAGGCAAATGGTAACACTCAGTTTAGGCTCCATGCATATGACCGAGGGAATCAATGTTCTAGTGTCGCCCATCTGGCATCAATTTCAACGTGGGGTTCCGTTCTGATGCCGCGGTGCAGGGTAGGACCTGTTCTATAATCATTGGAACGTAACGGAGCATGCAAACGAATCCATGATCATGTGCATGGGGCCTTATTCACAAATTTCTAGGAGGAGTAACAGAGGAACAACACAACGTCATAGGTGCTACAGAATTGTTATAGTATGGGGAATATAAGTATTTACCAAAACAGACATGTCCGGAAATGTGGCGGATATTCATTAAAAAATCCAATTTAGAAAATCCAATTTCTTTCATCCTTTATTTTTAATGCAGTTTTTGTCATTTCTTTGTATTTTCATATTTTTTCGAGAGATGTCTTGCTACTAAAATCTTGCTACCCTCTCCTCTAGGCTTCCGTCGCTCTCCGTACAGGGCAGCGTGAGCTGTAAATAACACGCTAGAATTAGCTGATAATGTAACTCTTGCAGCAGAGCACTAGCTGGGGAATTGAGGCGAATAACTGTGCCGCCATATAGCTGACTGTCCTTTTTATTTATCTGTATTTACATTGCCTTTGTGCTATGAAACAGGCCGCATGTGCGCACATGAAACACCCCGTCCTGCAGCGCTGCACGCTTCCCGCTAGCAAACAGTCCCAGCAGGTGTTTAAACACAACATCACTCGCAACGTTGCTTTGTTTTGCGAGTTATTCTTAGTGTTTTACTTCCAACTGGTTGTGCGGTATTATTATTTGATCAGTTTTAGCTTCTTACGTCTTCACAAGATAAGTGCATCTTACTTCTTACGCAGAAGGTGTCTCAGAGCAGCGAGGAATCCTGAGCGTGATATTGGAAATGTGACATGAAACCCGACCACTCCGTTTTATGGCATTGATAAAATGTCAGCTATTTTAGTAAGAGTATTGTACTGAGATTCCTAGGAAGAGTCACAGGAACAGGACTAAGGTCTGTGCACAGTATACTTAATATATACCTCCGATACAATGCATAGAGAGGCATAGGTTGTATATAGGGTCCCGCTGTACGTTCTTAGTAATGACCTGCTGTTTAGGAAAGTGTAATATGCTGTACTTTCCTGTACAATTGAAGAAAAGGTTTGGAGGCCAAAAAGACATTCAGAATGAAACTCAATGCATGTGCATAAGTACTATGGAGAACAATGGCCAAGGTGCTACAAGGGGGCAATTAGTGATAACTATGGATGATGGAAGAGAAGTGGAAAACTGAATGTGACCCTGTTACTTTACTGGAACTTCATAATCTGACATATGACATCATTATAATTACTTTCTTCATAAGCTGTGATGTCATAGTGTACACCATGACCTGTATGTGTGTGCATTGTCCTGGTGCTATGATGCAATAGTGGGCATTATCCTGTGAAGGTATCTTTCTTGCATTCCTGTATAAAAACTGTAACTTCCTCAATAAACCTCAGTACTGTGTGAGCGCCCAGTTGCATGGACTGAGATGGATACTGCATCAACGTCAGTGTTTATCTTTGTCAGCGCGCACATGCATGATTGATTTGGAGCAGGTGACTGACCACTGGAAGTGACCCGTATTCTGGCGGAGGTCACTACCTCAACAATCCTTGTACTGTATCATCACTGTGCGCTACAGCTCAATAATGTGACATCACTGTGTGCATTAATCTTGTGTTGTGACATCACTGTGTATTATCCCTGTACTGTGACATCACTGTGTATTATCTCTGTACTGTGACATCACTGTGTATTATCCCTGTACTGTGACATCACTGTGTATTATCTCCGTACTGTGACATCACTGTGTATATTATCCCTGTACTGTGACATCACTGTGTGTATTATCTCTGTACTGTGACATCACTGTGTGTATTATCTCTGTACTGTGACATCACTGTGTGTATTATCCCTGTACTGTGTGACATCACTGTGTGTATTATCCCTGTACTGTGACATCACTGTGTATTATCCCTGTACTGTGACATCACTGTGTGTATTATCTCTGTACTGTGACATCACTGTGTGTATTATCCCTGTACTGTGACATCACTGTGTGTATTATCCCTGTACTGTGACATCACTGTGTGTATTATCCTTGTACTGACATCACTGTGTGTATTATCTCTGTACTGTGACATCACTGTGTGTATTATCCCTGTACTGTGTGACATCACTATGTGTATTATCCCTGTACTGTGACATCACTGTGTGTATTATCCCTGTACTGTGACATCACTGTGTCTATTATCCCTGTACTGTGACATCACTGTGTGTATTATCCCTGTACTGTGACATCACTGTGTGTATTTTCCCTGCACTGTGACATCACTGTGTGTATTATCCCTGTACTGTGACATCACTGTGTGTATTATCCCTGTACTGTGACATCATTGTGCGTATTATCCTTGTACTGTGACATCACTGTGTATTATCCCTGTACTGTGACATCACTGTGTGTATTATCCCTGTACTGTGTGACATCACTATGTGTATTATCCCTGTACTGTGACATCACTGTGTATTATCCCTGTACTGTGACATCATTGTGCGTATTATCCTTGTACTGTGACATCACTGTGTATTATCCCTGTACTGTGACATCACTGTGTGTATTATCCCTGTACTATGACATCATTGTGCGTATTGTCCCTGTATTGTGGGTGTGTTATCCCTAAATTGTGACATCACTGTGTATATTATCTCTGTGAAGGAGACCAAAATATTCATACCCTCTTCAAGCTCTGAGTGTGTTGCTGCTGGTGGTCATGTTACTCGCCTCACCCCTGGCCCTTGAATATATTTATTGGCTATGCCAGGAGCTTTTTCCTGTGTATACATTAAACATAACATTCAGGAGGAATTTGCTCTGATCCTAAGGACACTGCAAAAATTATTTATTAATTTAGACCCTCTCCTTTTTGGACAGAACGCATAACCCCCATTCCACTGCTTCATGACTGGAATGCCAGATTGTCAGTGAGAACTGACACTCAAGCAGAGCAATAACAACAAGGCACATTTCTATGATGAATAGACTGGGGACAGTCAATGTGGACTTTGTAATGGGCTGTTTCTTAGTATTTGTAACAGGATGGGAGAGCGGGATAGCTGAGGAATAGCTCCTTCACAGGTCTGCTGCTATTTTGGGTCTATTACTAACGCCCTGTTCTGTTCTGTATGCGTGCCCGCCGGCGTCATCCTAATACCTATTTACTGGGTGAATTTTTCTGCATTTCTTATTCGGTTTATTACTCAGTATTTCTTACAAATGACTTCCTAAATCTATTGAATTCCTTTATAAATGCAAACCAGAAGTCATCGCCGCTCGGTACATTTATATTATTATCCCGCTATGTCATGGATTACACTCAGTATTTTCCATCATTACAGCAGTACAGTCACTAGACTGACCCCATATTATTTTATGGGGCACATTTACTTACACATCAGTGTAGAATAGAATGATAGCGTGCTCTATACTGCCTGACATGACACACCAATGGCAGCTTGTCAGGCTACACCGAAGGGAGTAGAACTTGGTGCAACTTGAAATCTGGGCCCAGTTTTACTGACAGTAACAGGCGCCCGGTTTACCACTATGGCTGAAATTAGATAGACCTGTCTAACACGGGGATCAGAGCTATATTATTAATTATATATCCTGAACAATTCCTTTAAGCCCGAATTTTGGTGCATATAGATTAGCAAATCGACCCCACTGTTACTGGGGTTACAAATGTTTGATTCCTTGGGGTGCATTAACTTTGGGGTGTACTTTGCATACAATTGCGGGGCGTATTCCAATGGGTGGCCTCAACGCCCATACATTACTTACAGGATGCCTTGGTATAGTTATATACGCTTTTATATGCTGCAAAACGTTCTCATAGTATAACAGCCAGATGGAGGCTGAAAATACACTCTTGTGTAGTGAATGGGGGTGCATAGATTTTGTGTTGTATGCGACATATGCCATTCTACTTATGCGCCACTTACAACCTGGCAGTGCAAAGAACTACAGCCATGCTACAGTTCCCAGCAATAACCGTGAAGGGGCGTCAGCGTGAGATCATCTCTGCGACCCCCTTCATTATCAAATCCAGTGGGCTTCCTGGGGGTTACGTATAGTGATGGTATATTCTAGCAATATGCCATCGTTTTTTAATGTAAAAATTCCCCTTTAATAAATCTGATGTGCGAAGTGCACGCTTTTCTTTCCAATGCAGTGGGAGCAGTAAATGACAGTTTTTGGCCAGATGTTAATAGAAAACACCAGTCGTACTGTACACAACCCCAATACATGACCCCAATACACATTTGACCAAGGATTACCTTTTCAGTTCCACATCCTCCCGCTAATGGTTAATATCTGAGGCTGGATCTGACACGATGTCTCGCTTCTTTGATGTCAGAGGTGTATTGTATTTTTGTGATTTTCTACAAGGAGGTCAGTCCTGGGTTCCTTCCCTCTTAGGAAAATTAGAGCGGTATTGTGTAGAGGAGACAGAGCCTTGCACATTTCGGTTTTCTATTGAAGACACAGTGGGGCTCCGCCGTAAGGGCCGGCCAGGTGGTAGTGGCAGATCAATGCTCAATATCTTTTTGTATGTATTGGATATACATCAGATCCTTCACCGTCAGATGTGTCTCTAGTAAAGTATTGATCCCGAGGATGATTGTACATTTCCATCTGCAGCATGTCCAATACTTTGTGTGATGTTCGCTCTTCGATGACTTGGTGGTCTTGACGGGCTCTGTAATCGCATCACACGAAAGGAAGATCTCATGTACGTTTGTGATGTTGACCGTGGTAGACCTGAGGAAGAAGCAAGTTGAGGGAGAGCGTAAGTCGGTATCTGGAGGCTCAGAGCTTGATGAGACAAGTGATACTGGAAGCCTAATTGGCTCTGACAATTTGCCAGCTCTCATTTCAGCTCTGATCTGTTCTCCAGCTCTTGTCTTTGCGTTCTTTGATTTGGAAGAAGTTCTTTTTTTATCACTGGGAACACAACTGGACTTTACCGAACACAACAGGACTTTGCGTTGGTGAAAAGTCACTTATTCTTACTGGCAGGTCATGTTTCTTTATAGGCTTTTATGGACCCTCTTTATTGACTACATGCACAGTAGACTGAGAATGGAATAGGAATAAAATGGGTGTAAAACCCTGCAAAGAAAAGGAGCAGCAGACTTGGACCCACTGTGTTGGTTGATATTTGGCTAATTCTAAGAGGGGCGCACCTTTACCCATATACAGGGACAGAGTTGACACTTCTAGGAATAGTCCTGGTGTTACTGACAGCTGATTGTGGTGGATTGAGAGACACCAGTCCATAGCATAGAAGGAACAAGCAATGGTGACGTCTAGGTACAGGCCAAGGTCAGGGCTGGCGGAGTTAGTTCAGAAGTGGAGATCTGGACAATAGGTCAGGACAGTCAGCGCTGGTATGTATGTCAGGTAACAGGCCAGGGACCTGTACAGAGAATCAGCAGAATACAGGTTAGGTAGCAGGGGAAAAAAGTTGAGTAACAAGCCAGGGTCAGACTCAGGTAAAGAACAGAACGCAGAACCATCACCAGACACAACTGGGAACTAAATTGCTCAGGCACCTTTTTTTTTTTTTTTTTTTTTTTTCTTCAGCTGATCTGATATATTTTTTGTATATGGAATAACACAGTAGACTATTATTTCTTTGAAAGCTACAAACCTATATGTGTATGGTGAAATACATAGCACTCCTGATATCAGGTGTCGGACCCCATAGATAACAGATTGATGACCCTTCCTGTATGTCTTCCGCTTGAAAATTCTATTTAAATAACCCCTATAAATGAATCCCAGGTAGTCACATGATGGGTTAGAGTCTTGGCCATCAATTTTTTGGTTTTATTCCGTTCAGAAATATATTGGCTATAACTATTGCGCTGTGAATGCGTTTGTGCTCTTCAAAGGTAAAATTAGATCATAAGCCCTGCGGGCAGAGGACAACTGCCAAATGGAGCCTGACAATATTGTGCAATATATTTATACAATACAATATTAATACGGTAGCATGGACTCTGCAGGGTCGGGACACCATTGCTACCTTTAGCATGTAATGTTATTGTGGCTTATTGTCTGCCACTATAATCTATGTCATGGAGCTGACGCCTTTCCGGCAATGTGGGGTGTAATATTGCAGTAATTCCGTGCCATTCTTCTACATCCACTGTGTAATATATCATAGAGGAGTTAGGGAGGGAGTGGAGCCGGGGTCCTCCGAGCAGTAGATGAGATTATTACATATCTGTGTGTGTGTTATGCCTGCTTTCCATATATTTAATGAGCACACAAATCTTCTATATAGGGTTGGTAGAAAATCTGATTTTGTTTGCATGCCTCCCGGCGTTGTGTTACCGTGTCTATTAAGTCCTCATTGTGAGTTCATTTACTGCGCTGATCTCTGATTAACAAACTCCTGGAAGCACCGTGGGAAAAGATGCACAAACGTGCCCGGGATCTCGAAGAGGTGGAAGACATTACCTGTGCTGTGCCTGCAGCTAATCTGTATGTTACAGGCAGCAGAGGAAAGCATAAAGTATGTATGATCTCCTGAAAAATCAACAAGCCGCCAGCTTTACAGATGAATGGCTGTGCATGTAATACATGAACGCCACGAGTCTGCCATGGCGAGAGCCGCTGCTTTCTAGCAGCTCTCTGTCCTTATCGGGAGAACCCATATTATGCTGTGTATATCCCTCAACGATATATATGGACAGTGGACGTCAGGACAGGATAAATAGGGTACATCCTCACCAGGGGGCCGCTACATGTGGCCACCAATGATCGCACAATTATTCGGTATAGTCTTGCCGCACCATGAGCATGCAACCAAAGCATGGATGGGAAGATTCTGCAATATATTACAGTTGCAGAAAACTGGATAAGATAAGATTGCAGACTAGATTTTTTTTTACAGCATAGCCTTTAGAGTATGTCCACACAGGACAGATACCCCGCACATTATAAAGTTGTAGCAAGGTGAATTTTATCGTATTCGCCGTATATCAGTTTATACTGCAGATTTTACCCTTTGTTGTACAGTAGATCAAAAAATGTTCTAGTAGATTAGACTTGCGCAGGACTCTTATTTTCCGAAAAGTGAGAACTCTGCAGTCTCAGGATCCATACAATATACTAGGACGCTGAGAGCGGGGTGCGAATTCTCATATACAAGATAAGGGGCCTGCGGCAAAATGTCATTTGACTTTCATTCACCTTATGGAGGGGCAGAGATTGGCGTGAGGTCTGGAAGATAATGGTGACACAAGTCCGGAGATTCACTCTGTGCTTTGTTATTTTACAGCTGTGTTGGTGTGGAGGAAGATGAAGCTCCTGATATTGATATCTACCACTGTCCAAATTGTGAAAAGACCCACGGGAAGTCTACACGTGAGTACCCTGCGCCTCTTTTGTCTGTCTTAAGTAGGAGAAAGCTGCACAATGTAGATCATGTTATTTAGAAGAAGGCCCAAGGACCTCAGTCAAAAGGGAGGCAGCAACACATGGATGGTAACCACTCATGGAATTAAGTGGAAAGACCCCCAGACCAGCACTTTCTTTCGGTATATGCTGGGTTAATGCAGGTCCATGGATACACTTGGTGCATAGAGCCCATGTAGACCTTCACGACTCTAACCAGTCACACAGGTCTCACTTTTGTAGAACATCTCATTTATGCCTTTTAATATTTAAGGGGGTTTTCCAAGATTTTTATATTGATGTCCTATCCACAGAAGTGACCAATCAATATCAGATCAGTGGGGGTCCAACTTTTGTAGCCCCAGCAGATCAGCTGTTTATTGGGGCCTCAGTACATGAACAAGCCCTACAGCTTCTTCTTAGTGACTGTGATGTCATGTCCACCGATCGTATGGTTCTTATGCAGCTCAGTCAAGCTGCAGTACCAGGCACAGCCACTACACAGCATACGGCACTGTGCCTGGTATACAGTGAAGAGTGATCGGTTAGCAATTTAAAATCCTGGAAAATCTCTTTAACAATAAGTAGTAAGTACTTGCAAGAAAGCATTTGGAGGTTAAACAGTTTATGAGCTTGACTATACTGTCCCACCCATATGCAGCCAGGCTGCGCTCAGGTTGTATGTGGAACGCAAGATCCTGCTGGTAACCCTTTAAAGTTTTTGTTAACAACCAACCAAAACTCAATAGTATTAACCCTTTTCCATTCACAGTGTACTTTAAAGGGGCTGTACCGACTACTGAAGGTATTCCCTATTGATAGGATAGGGCATAACCTCATAACTGGTGTGGGCACCCCCACCAATATTGGGAACAGGGGTCCGGTTTTCCTGTCTTGATCATGTGACAGGCCAAGCATTCTGCTTCACTCTGCTGTCTCCAACACTCCCATAGAGAATGAATGGAGTTGTATGCTCTGCCCATTGTTTTTTGCTTTTCTTATCAAACTAAAGGACACCATAGAAGACTCAAGTAGCCACATGTGCCCGTCATATGACGGACACGAGCCAGTACCCAGAAATCACAATACAGATGTGAACATACTACATATGCTGGCTGACTTCTGGAAGTGGTACTGTGCGGCACAGGCAGAGACTTCCAAGTGGCGTGCAGTTTTTTTTTTTTATTTTACAGCAAATAAAATAAATTGGTCCACTATTAATGCAACTTTTAGAAAGCCCCAAGTCTTGAAAGTCCTATAATCTCCTTCGCATTTCGTGTCTGCGCGTTTTGACCTTGGATTGTCATGGCTGGCACCATAATTGGTATATTTCATTGAAAGCAGTATACACCACCACTTGAAATATCTGCGGAGAAAAAAAAAATTGTCCTCCAGACATGTGGTGGGTCTTTTGCTGTAGTCAACCAATTCTTATAATTTCAAGTGTCTGCAAGGTCGGCTACAGCGATGGAGAGCCTCTCGCTAACAATATTGTCGTACGTCTTACTAGATTATATGTATCCTTCACATTGTTCAGATTGCTTTCTTTTCTTATTCTTCTCCTTTTATAACTGAAATGAAAATCCAGCAAATTCTCCTCCAGTCCAAGGACACCGTCTGTCTCATCTTGTGTAGCTGCAGACATGATCCTCATATACTTGTGTGCGATTGTTGGTCTGTTCATCTCCGTCATACAGAGGATTACAGACTGGCGTAAAGAAATGACTAATGTTATTCCGCAGTCACATCTCAGTCTGGTAGTTCTCGCATGTTTAAGTAGAATATTGCAATTCACTATTGGCGGTTTTCACAAGTATTGATGACGTGTCCATAGGATAGGAAATGGCACTCACCAGAGCACCGCTGCCACGTCAGTTAGCTAATCTGTGTAGGTCCCAGGTGTCAGACCGCCATCTAATACTGATCTGTGGTGGTCTGACGCCTGGGACCTACACAGATCAGCTAATAGACGTGGCAGTGATGTTCTGGTGAGTGCTGGTTTGTCTTCATGGAACATATCATCTGGCCTGTTTGCAGCTCAGTCCCATTTAAAGTGTAAATCTTCCAGAAAATCTAAATTTGCCCAACAGTTTTGTTCCGCTTTAATGGTGGGAAAGTCACCATGTTGGGCAGCGTCTGCCCCCTGTCACCCTAATGATTACATAGGTCTCATCTTTCAGAGGACTGAAAGACTTAAATTTGTGTACCTTAATCCATGGACCTTCCCATTCCCTCCCATGTCCCTTTGTGCCCGCGCAAAGTATAACAGCCGTTTAGTATCCCCAATATGGTATCGTACCTCTTATGGACCCCATATAGCGTAGTGGTCTCCACATTATACTGCCCCCTACTTGTGGTCCTGACCAAAACCTAATACCCCCCCTTGCCTCGTTCTCCTGCCGTCGTCTCTAATTTCAGCCACCGACTACTGGAGGGAACAGTAAGCATGATGTAATGGCGTCACTACATTGCTTCCCAGCTATTGGGGCTGACTGGTCCAGCTGGGTGCGGACGTCTCCCA
This sequence comes from Leptodactylus fuscus, assembly GCF_031893055.1. Lineage (NCBI taxonomy): Eukaryota > Metazoa > Chordata > Amphibia > Anura > Leptodactylidae > Leptodactylus > Leptodactylus fuscus. The sequence goes on from NC_134273.1 coordinate 32,683,870, forward strand.
GCGTCATCAGATAAATTTAAGTTGGAACAAACCTCTTTCTGCCCGGGACAGCTCGAAATATGGAAGTGTCCCATGGAATCCAGGATGGTTGGGAGTTATGTGATTGATGGTTATTGGTAGGTGAAGGGTTTTTTGACCTGTTACCCTTCTGCTAATTATATAAAGGGCAGAGGGGTAAATCCATATACAGGGCCGATTTTCTCTTGGCCGTGGGTCACTGCCTGTCTACTATACCTCTTCTGTTGAACGTAAAAGCTAATTTTACCATGTACAAAAGGTGCCAGGGGAGGCCAGGAAGAAATAAGAAGCCATAGTTACCATGTACAATCCCAAATTTAACACCAGGTTGGCTTGATATGGAAGCAGTTGCTTTGTCTTGTATTTTTTACCCGTCTTTTCTTTGCCATGCTCCCGTATAGGTTTGTTTTGTGTGACGGCATTGTCTGAAGACCTCATAAAACCTCCACTTGAAGTGCATTATCAGTCCCCGTTGTGTTTCTCGTCCGTCCCTTTCTCCTTATGTATTGTTTGATCTGTGATTCTTTCTCATATCCTAGTTTTTATTTGATCTGTTGTCCTCTTCATGTTTTTTCGTATTGTCATGTTGCTCTTGTGCCTCTTTCTTGTGTAAAGCTTTGTAAATAAGGAGGATATTATGGCTTCTGTCATGCAGTAAAATAACCAGATTTCTATTGATACTTTTCGCTGATTTTTGACTGATATTTTTTATTGTTTTGAAGCTTTTTGTGTATTTATTGTGCGCCAGAGAGCCATCTCTTCCCTCTACCTGCTATCCTACTGTGATCTATATACTTAGACCATAGCACAAGTCTTACATTGAGGAACTAGGCTGCTCGCGCTTATATTTCATGCAGTCTGTTTTTATTTTACTTGTAGGATTTCTTCATACAGTTCAGATTTGTACATTGCAATATGAATTTCCTCCCGTTTGATTTACTGCAGATCCGGATGCATGAGATTCTCCGCCATTGAATAAAGATATCAGCGGGCTGAATCCAAGAAATCTGCCAGTAGCATGTGAACAGGATCGTGGAAACCCCAGTCAAATGCATGATCTGCAGATCGTCATTGGGATTGACAGGGATTTCGGGGGGAATTTATACATAACTTTTTGTTACCAGACCACTGTAACGTGTGTGAACAGACCCTTATAAGGCTATTGCCTACATAAACCTGATATGATATATACAGGGCTGTGGTATTAGTAGGACTCCGACTCCTTCATAATAAAGGACAGCCCTGGTCAGCTAGAAGCAGTAAAGCTCCTCTAAATGATTGAAAGGCCAGTGATTGAATGGAAGTATGGAACAAATGATAGATCTAATTAATGATGCAATATTAATAATTCTATCATGTAATTAAAAATAATCCTATTATTTTGAAACTGGAGTCAGTAAGACCTCACCCAAAACTGGCCCAAATCAAACTCCACAGCCATAAATAAAAAAATACATAGAAATCTACAGAGGTATCAGTATATGGATATGGGGACTGATCTTAGCCAAGGCCATTGCCTTGTAAAGTGATGATCAGGATTGTGCAGAGGGCGCTGGAGGATCTCGCACATTTGTTCCCATTCTGGTTGTATCTTCTAGCAGGTGTCTTTGGTCCTAGAAGTACAAAAGTGTTATTTACTGGTGGCAGATATAGTGATCTGCTCCCGTTCTAGCATATCTGTCCTAGTAATCCTTAAACTGCGATTTTGGTAATGGGCAGCACATGGCGCCATACAGGTCAGGCTACGTTCACTGTGCTGGAGTTTCTCTCAGCTACAAAGTGTCCCACGAAAATCGTTGGAGGAAAAAGTTGTGCATGGAGGACTTTTTCCTCTGCTGGTTTCAGTTAAAAACTAAGGACACCCATCAGACTCCATTATAATTAAAGGGATTCTATCATTAAAATGCAGCAGACATCTAAAAGGTAGGAGAAGGATAGCCTTTCTTAAGGCTATTCCGACGTGGTACCCAGAAAAAAATGCATTGTAATGATATAATCCCTTTAATGGAGTCCGCAGTGCTCCATGTGTAACCACTGTTTTAGCGGTCCGCCTCTCCATTGTTCCACTCCCCTGACGGACCTGAACAATGGAGAGGTGACACTAGTGTGAATCTAGCCTTAATGGGTTTATTCATACGTCTGTTTTTATCAACAGACCATGTGTCCATTGGCGAGACACTCTATGCCATATTCTGGTTTGTTTCTGCACCCATTTAAATCTTTGGGTGCGTGAAAAAACAGCAGATGGACGCCATGTGTGCGCTATCCCTTCTTCATGCATCCATTGCTAAGTCAGATGAAGCAAGTGCTGACAACAAAAACGGATCATATACAGATTTGAAAAAAAACAGATACTGGGTACACTCGGTTGACACACGGGCATTCATTCTGTAGACCCAGACCCAGACATTACTCTTTTAATGCAGGGGAGACTAGCGACAATTTTCCTAAATCCCCCCAAATATCTATTTAAAAAAAAGATCTTGACATCCTGCACTTGTCACTATGGCAATTGCACTTCATAATAGGCTGTCACTTCCTGTTCTGTAGTGATCACTTCTATATAGATAACATAGGATCCACCATTCACAATAGGGAATAGTTGCAGCTCCACATCTCCTTTTGTTACTTCTTGTTCTGTAGAGATCACTTCTATCTAGATAACATAGGATCCACCATTCACAATAGGGGATAGTTGCAGCTCAACATCTCCTTTGTTACTTCCTGTTCTGTAGAAATCAATGCTATATGGATAAAACAGGACCCAACATTCACAATAGATGATGGATACAGCTTATCACCTCCTCCCTGCATAGTGACTTTTGCACAGGTCACAGACTATGCTGACCGCATTCTCCCATAATAGTAGGTAAACCTATCTGTTATATAGCACTGTCCCTTTAATATTAAGCATGGCTGAAATCAATAGGATGTCCATGGCCGCTGGGTCCTTCACAGCAAAAGACTCTCTTTGAATTTGCTGGTAGGTCTGATGGTGCAGATAAGAGTCCTGAACGTGGGCTTATCCCTCATCCCCCAGCTTGTCTAAAATCTAGAAAATCTAGCCAATATTCCAGAGTGTAATGTAATTGCACGATAGATGCCTGTTCTGCCCCCAGGACAATCACCTGTGATAAGAAGAGGCTGCTGTGACCCCAGTTTATTGAGTAATGGAGGCAGCGATGACCACAGACTGCAGTAGGTACGCAGCGATCAAGCCTTTATGGCATATCCTCTTGATGTGTCTTAAATGGATATGATGGGAATGGCCCTATAATGTGTTTTCATCCATTATATGTGAATAAACATGACATTAAAAGTGATAATGAAAGAAATTATCTGCAAATATCGTTTTATGGGTGCGCTTCATTCCCTCTTACTGCTGTGTCGCTGTAATTTTAACTACTTTGGGCAGCACAAAATGCTGTTCAGATCATTTTGCACAATTTTAGCTCGCAGTGTGATTTTTATCTCTTGGTGGAATGACACTTTGCACTAAAAAGACTCTCTTTCCTGAGGCGAGGAGTCAAGCGGCTCAGCTGGGTACATGATTTATGCCGCTCCTATTTTTTTTACTACATGACTTAGTTACTGTAGACCATTATATATACATTTGCAATCAAGCTTTATGGGCTACAGAATGTACTTTGTAAATAATCTTGATTTTAAATATTAATAAAAAAAGTCTTCAGCTCGTGTGCAGCGCTATGTTTCTCCATGGTAACAGACTACAAAACAGATCCTGTTTGGTTTCGCAACATGGGACATCGGCCCTTAAACACATTTTGTGTCTCAGCCAACAAGGGGATGGGGCTTATCATAAAAGCTGTGTGACGTAGAGGAAAGAGGGATTGGCTTGAGATTCGACAACATGAACCAAAAATTCTGGGACAAAGTAAGCCAACCAAAAGAAGGTGAAGAGCTAGACACGGGTCTAAACATGCGCCCATCAGGCATAAGCCACTGTGATAAATTGGGCAGATCTTTAGATTGCCTGAACGAAGTTTAAAGGGATCCTATAATTCACACACTATTTTTTCTTAAGAAAGGCTATTCTTCTCCTACCTTTCGTTGTCTTCTCCGTGCTGCCGTTCGCCTACAATCCCGGTTCTTGTCGGTATGCAAATTAGCTCTCTAGCAGCACTGGGGGCGGGCCACAGTGTTCAAACAGCACTGGGGGTGTCCCCAATGCTGCGAGAGAACCCTCTCCAGCGCCACCTCCATCTTCGTCAGGAGCGTCCTCGTCAGCCTAGTCTTCCGGCGGTGGCTTGTAACTTCTAGGCCTCGGGCAGAGCAGACTGCGCACGCCCACAGGCCACAAGAAAATAGCCGCTTGCACAGTATTGTATTATGCACAGGATAGAGAATAAATTGCAAATCATTGGTTGTCTGACCATTGGGGTCTACATAGGTCATGAGAACCTAGATGTTGTGGAGCAGTGGTCGGACAGGTGCACTTTGGCTCCATTCATTTCAGTGGGACTGCGACGGCAAAACATGGTGGTTGTCCCCAATCACCACTGCAGCCAGTGAATGGTCACGTATATATGTATTATGGAGAAAATTAAAAAAATAGCTGCAATGTTGTAGTACATGAGGGTGTAAGATTCTTCCAGGGTCTCTGACTCAATAAGGCTGCACTCCAGATATATAAAGCAGGTGGGAAGTCTATTCACCCAGCACCGCAACGTTTCAGTCCTACTCCATGGGAGACTTTTTTTTTTTTCCCGATTCCCATATATCTAGCTTCTGTTTTGTGTAGTAGTTTGCTTACCCGCGAGTAAATTACTCGTTAGTTGCCTGAAGAAACTGACAGTCACAAGAGCTATAAATCACTGAACGCAGCCCCTGCCTGTCCAGAGAGACAGCCGCAGAATCTGGTGCCCAGACCGGCCGCAGAGAAAATCAACGCATGTCTTATTTTGATGTTGCTGTGGTCAGTTTGGTAGCGGTGCGATAAGAGGGATCCGTCATCCCTGCGGTTGTATCACTTTAGGCATATCAAATGGTTCTCTCTATGCAATTAATATTCTATGTAGTCAGGGCATGTACAGATAGAGAGAACACACGTTCTGCACGGAAGGGAAATGAATATATAGCAATTTTTTGTTATCTATCATCTTGAGCGATACGGTAGTACTCCAGGATGGAAGACTAGATTTTCTGTGATGTCTCTTTATGGCCGTCTCTGTCTGGTGCTGCTGCTTCAGTATTAGCAGAAAATGTGATTTCCCCAGTGCTGCCCTCCAGGCTATGGAGTCGGTAGGCCGGACCACCCCCTCTGACTGACAGCCATGATCAGCAGCCGTAAAGACCCTCTAATTCATTAAGTCTTTGAAAGTCAGTATGTAACAAACCATAAATCTAAATAATTATACAATATCAATAATTCTAGAATATCATTAAAATTAATTAAGAATGAAGTTAAAATTCTGAACTTCTCTCCTACTCCATCCAATACTGACTTCAACTCCTCCGCCATGGCTGCCCTGCTCCTCTTCTATGGGTACAGCTTCCAAAAGAGGTGGAAAATTGCAAAATCACATCTTGAGGCCAAGGCTCCACGTAGCGAATCGTAGCCAAAAAACGTTGCGGAAAAGACTATGGCGGAAACTCATCTTTTTCGCAGCTTTTTTTTACAGAATGTTCATAGAGTTTTTCTCTGCAGACTTTCTACCCCTGTTATACCTATAGGGAAACTGCCGGCATTTCTGTAGGTATAATTGACATGCTGCGATTTACTAAAACACAAGCGGTTTTGAAATTGCAGCATTGCGGATTTTTTTCCTGCAATGTGTGGACGGGATTAGCTAGAATCCCCTCCACTTTGCAAGTACTGTAATATGCAGTGTTTTTTGCTGTAGCATTTTCGCAACATGGGGGTCCGGCCTAAAGGGGTTTCCCGTGAACATAACTTTATTTAATATTGTAGACAATTAAAAGTTTAAAGGGGCTCTATCAGCAAGATTTTGCTGTATAAGTCCCACATATGCGTGAATAGCCTTTAAAAAGGCTATTCAGGCACCGCTAATGTTATTTTAACCGTTATAAAATAATACCCTAAAAACGAAAATGCTAATTATACTTATTGTGAACAGTGAGCGGCCGTGCACTGTCCGACGTCCTCTTCTGGCACGCTTTCCTCTTCTTTTCTTCTTGCAGCGACGCCCTCTGGTCCTGGCTTTTCCCCGGATTCATTGTCCTCAAATCCCACGCGTGCGTAGTGGCGCTCTCTCCGGGTGCATGCTCAGTATGCTCAGTTCCCCTTAGGGAGGGTTCACACGATGTATTTTGTCTCGTAATCTGGCAAGTCTACGCCGCGGGAGCGCCACGTATACGATCCACGCTCCCATTGAAATCAATGCCTGCAAAAGCTCCCGCGGCGTAGACGTGCCAGATTACGAGCCAAAATACATTGTGTGAACCCTCCCTTAGAGCTACACTAGCATACAGCGCATGCACAGTATGCTCGCGATCTGCCATTGAGAAAAATGGCGCCAGAGCGTGCGCAGTAGCTACTATGCACACACAGGATTTGAACCAATTCCGCCAGAAGAAGAGGACGATGAAGCCAGGACCAGAGGGCGTTGTTACAAGAAGAATGAAGAGGAATGCGCGCCAGAAGATGACGTCGAACATCGCAAGACCGCCCACCGTGCATGATAAGTATAATTAGCATATTCGTTTTTAGGGTATTATTTAAAAACGGGGTGGAGGGGGGCTTAAATAGCAGTGCTTGAATAGCCTATTCACGCATATGTGGGGCTCATACAGCAACATTCTGCTGATAGAGCCCCTTTAAACAGTTTTGCTAATATAAATCATTTAAAATTTTGAAGAGATTTAAAGATTTTGTGTATATATCTTAGGCTCGGTTCACATCGGTGTTCGGGTTTCCATTTCGGAAGTCCACTTGGGGACCCCCTGAATGGAAACCTATCCACATAAAAAAATCAGTTACCTTAGGAAACCGGCGGACACCATAGACTATAATGGGGTCCGTGAGGTTTCCAATCGGTTTCCACTCAAAAAATGCGGAGAGAAACGTGCTGCTTGCAGGACTTTTCTCTCCACTTTTTCATGTGGAGAGGGGAACAGAATGGCCAGAATTCAGATGTGAACTGGGCCTTAGGATCTATTCAGATCATGTAAAAAAAACAAACAAAAAAAATAAAATGATCTGTTTAATGTATACAAAAAAGAAAAAAATGGATGCAAATAGGTGCCCACCCATATACATAGACATCAATATAACCCCCCCCCCCAAAAAAAACAAACAAACAAACAAAAAACACAAAAATAAAAATACACAAAAACATAGTTTACCATTAAACTGGTTTAAAAAACATGATCTGACTAGAGCCTTAGTGGTGACATCTTTTGTCCTGACCGGTTGCCAGTGGATATGACCATGAATGCAGGAACTTTCTATGGTCTGGGACTTGTCAGAAACCCGGCCAATAGAAACTTTTCTGGGGGCAACACGGTGGCTCAGTGGTTAGCACTGCAGCCTTGCAGTGCTGGAGTCCTGGGTTTGAATCCCACCAGGAGCAACATCTGCAAGGAGTTTGTATGTTCTCCCTGTGCTTGTGTGGATTTCCATTCTACAAAGACATACTGATAGGGAAAAAAAAGTACATTGTGATTCCTATATAGGGCTCACAATCTACATAAAAAAAAAAAAAACGTCCATTTTTCCTTTCAACCAATCAGGACGACAGACTGTGTCAACACTAAGATGGTTAGAGAAAATCTTAAAATTTTATAAATTTTTAAAAATTATTTGCAAAAATATTTAACTTTAAATTGTCTACAAATTTGAGTGTAGTTATGTTCATGGTAAAATTCCTTTAATGCAGACAATTGAAATGAATATACACGTTAGCAACTTTTTGTTCGGTATGAGCTGGAGCGATACAATGGCACGGCAGGTAAGACAGTCGTTTCTGTGATGTCTCTTTAGGACAGTGCGGACCTGCGACAGCTGAATCAGCAGAGAACTTGACTTCATTCGCGCTCATACACACTCGGAAATCTCATGGTTAAGTAGAATTTGAGCTTTTGGCCTCTTTTGACTTTGTACTTTATATTTAATGACTCTGGCTATAATTTTAATGCTTCCTCTAAATTTCTGTGACTTGATTTGGGAGAAGGCAATTATCTTGGATTGGATTATAATATGTAAAATTCAGCACAAAACAGAAAATAGGATGTCACCTTCCACATTGATCTTCGTATCTTCAATAGAAAACGGCGCAGTTTATCACGCTGGATGCCTGTAATGACTCGCGATGGCTCAGTGTTTTCATCTATAAAATAAATATTACCCAGGTATAATTGGCTGTTATATTGATTTCAGGAGATGCAGCTGCTCGAATGACAATGCATCTGTGTGTCCTGGCTCTAGATTTATTCTTTACACCTTTACACTTTATTCCATATATTATTCGCCAATATTTATTGTTTCCCGGATTGCTTCATTTTTGAGCTGTTTGTGTAATGGATCAGATCGATCATTAGGAGCTGTAATATTCATTTGTGGTCATTGTGTATGGACAAAGCAGAGATGCTGCAGCAATGCCTGTCCACATATTGTATACCTATTGTAAAATATTACTGGGAAATTTATTTTCTCATTAGTAGTTTGAATATCTATCTATCTATCTATCTATCTATCTATCTATCTATCTATCTATCTATCTATCCATTAGAGATGAGCGAACACTATTCGGAACAGCCGTTCCAAATAGCACGCTCTCATAGAAATTAATGGAAGCGGCCAGCACGCAGACTTTGCTACATCCATTCATTTCTATGGGAGCGTACTATTCGAAGCGGCTCTTTCGAATAGTGTTCGCTCATCTCTACTATCTATCTATCCATCCATCTGTCTATCTATTTATCTGTCTGTATCATATATTTGATCTAAATATCTGATGATCTATAGCATCTCATCTACTGTTTTGTTGTCGTAGAGTCTTTGCAGCTCCTGTACATGGCTGGCTGTGTTGTTGATTCTGTTATAAATCCCATACGACATTTGGCCTATCTGGTGTCTGCTCTCTTTCCCTTTATAACTTTATAGATAAGCAGAGTCTAGTCTTCTGGTGTATAGTAGAATAGTAATGGGAAGTTAATGTTCACATCAGTAGTTTGAGTCTGTCTATCTATCTATCTATCTATCTATCTATCTATCTACATATATAAATTGAAGCTCAATGTAAGATCATGGCCAACCAACATGGAGGCATCATGTCTTCAGGACTTCATCAATATTTCTTATTCTTCACTAAATTTATGAAAGAAATATAATATTTATTTTCTCTTTCTCTCTTTTTTTTTTACTAGTAAAAAAGAAAAGAAATTGGCACAAACATGATACGGGACAGGCTACAGATGTCAAACCAGTTCAGAACGGCAGCCAAGTCTTCATTAAAGAACTCCGGAGTCGAACCTTCCCAAGGTAAAGATCTCTAAGTATATATCATAGAACATCCACTCTCCTGGCTGTGAGCTAATAAACTAGAAATCACACTTATATGATGAATTGGAAGAAGACTTTAAGGGATTGGTTTAATTAAGAAATTTCACATGGATACTTATTCATACAATTTTTCCCTGCCGAGAAATCAACATGTTTGCAACAGAAAAATCTAGAACATTTGGGTGACTATATAATAGAATCAGGATTGTAATACCCTTTACTTCTTACCTAACTGTAATGTTTATTCCAATAAAAGATTACATGTTACGGAGCAGGACTTATTATTTCATAAGATCGGAAGTTGGAATAAATGTCACCATTGAATGTTATTAATGCTACTGTTTCCATCGGCATCCCAAGCAACACATCTGGCAACTTTTATTTCTTCATTGGCTTTGCATTCTAAGAAATCTTCCATATTTTCCCATCGCTAGTTTGACCCTACAAGAAGTTTGTTGTACACCTGGATGGAAGTTACAAACTCACATAGAGGTGAATGGGAGGCGTAGAGCAGCACAGCTCACCTGTTCCCATAATCCCACCTAAGGGTTCAGGCTTTTGGAGCAATTATTCCCATCTCAGTAATGATTTGCTAAAACGGAAATAATCTTTCAGTTTGAAATAGAGCTGTTCTGCATTTTCTCTGCATGTTGTGTTTTTGGCTCTGGTGTGCTGCATTTACTCTCTACATCAGGTGTTCTTGGCTCTGCTCTTCTGCAGTTCCTCTTCACATCAGGTGTTCTTGGCTCTGCTGTTCTGCAGTTCCTCTTCACATCAGGTGTTCTTGGCTCTGCTGTTCTGCAGTTCCTCTTCACATTAGGTGTTCTTGGTTCTGCTGTTCTGCAGTTCCTCTTCACATTAGGTGTTCTTGGTTCTGCTGTTCTGCAGTTCCTCTTCACATTAGGTGTTCTTGGTTCTGCTGTTCTGCAGTTCCTCTTCACATCGGTTGTTCTTGGCTCTGCTGTTCTGCAGTTCCTCTTCACATCGGTTGTTCTTGGTTCTGCTGTTCTGCAGTTCCTCTTCACATCGGTTGTTCTTGGCTCTGCTGTTCTGCAGTTCCTCTTCACATCGGTTGTTCTTGGCTCTGCTGTTCTGCAGTTGCTCTTCACATTAGGTGTTCTTGGTTCTGCTGTTCTGCAGTTCCTCTTCACATCGGTTGTTCTTGGCTCTGCTGTTCTGCAGTTCCTCTTCACATCGGATGTTCTTGGCTCTGCTGTTCTGCAGTTCCTCTTCACATCGGTTGTTCTTGGTTCTGCTGTTCTGCAGTTCCTCTTCACATCAGTTGTTCTTCGCTCTGCTGTTCTGCAGTTCCTCTTCACATCGGTTGTTGTTGGCTCTGCTGTTCTGCAGTTCCTCTTCACATCAGGTGTTCTTGGCTCTGCTGTTCTGCAGTTCCTCTTCACATCAGGTGTTCTTGGCTCTGCTGTTCTGCAGTTCCTCTTCACATCAGTTGTTCTTGGCTCTGCTGTTCTGCAGTTCCTCTTCACATCAGATGTTCTTGGCTCTGCTGTTCTGCAGTTCCTCTTCACATCAGGTGTTCTTGGTTCTGCTGTTCTGCAGTTCCTCTTCACATCGGGTGTTCTTGGTTCTGCTGTTCTGCAATTCCTCTTCACATCGGGTGTTCTTGGTTCTGCTGTTCTGCAGTTCCTCTTCTCATCCGGTGTTCTTGGTTCTGCTGTTCTGCAGTTCCTCTTCACATCAGGTGTTCTTGGCTCTGCGGTTCTGCAGTTCCTCTTCACATCAGGTGTTCTTGGCTCTGCTGTTCTGCTGTTCCTCTTCACATCAGGTGTTCTTGGCTCTGCTGTTCTGCAGTTCCTCTTCACATTGGGTGTTCTTGGTTCTGCAGTTCCTCTTCACATCGGATGTTCTTGGCTCTGCTGTTCTGCAGTTCCTCTTCACATCGGGTGTTCTTGGCTCTGCTCTTCTGCAGTTCCTCTTCATATTGGTTGTTCTTGGCTCTGCTCTTCTGCAATTCCTCTTCACATAGGGTGTTCTTGGTTCTGCTGTTCTACAGTTCCTCTTCACATCGGGTGTTCTTGGTTCTGCTGTTCTGCAGTTCCTCTTCACATCGGGTGTTCTTGGCTCTGCTCTTCTGCAGTTCCTCTTCATATTGGTTGTTCTTGGCTCTGCTCTTCTGCAGTTCCTCTTCACATAGGGTGTTCTTGGTTCTGCTGTTCTACAGTTCCTCTTCACATCAGGTGTTCTTGGTTCTGCAGTATCTCTTCGCATCGGATGTTCTTGGCTCTGCTGTTCTGCAGTTCCTCTTCACATCAGGTGTTCTTGGCTCTGCTGTTCTGCAGTTCCCCTTCACATCGGTTGTTCTTGGCTCTGCTGTTCTGCAGTTCCTCTTCACATCAGGTGTTCTTGGCTCTGCTCTTCTGCAGTATCTCTTCACATCGGGTGTTCTTGGTTCTGCTGTTCTGCAGTTCCTCTTCACATCGGGTGTTCTTGGTTCTGCAGTTCCTCTTCACATCGGATGTTCTTGGCTCTGCTGTTCTGCAGTTCCTCTTCACATCGGGTGTTCTTGGCTCTGCTCTTCTGCAGTTCCTCTTCATATTGGTTGTTCTTGGCTCTGCTCTTCTGCAATTCCTCTTCACATAGGGTGTTCTTGGTTCTGCTGTTCTACAGTTCCTCTTCACATCGGGTGTTCTTGGTTCTGCTGTTCTGCAGTTCCTCTTCACATCGGGTGTTCTTGGCTCTGCTCTTCTGCAGTTCCTCTTCATATTGGTTGTTCTTGGCTCTGCTCTTCTGCAGTTCCTCTTCACATAGGGTGTTCTTGGTTCTGCTGTTCTACAGTTCCTCTTCACATCAGGTGTTCTTGGTTCTGCAGTATCTCTTCGCATCGGATGTTCTTGGCTCTGCTCTTCTGCAGTATCTCTTCACATCGGGTGTTCTTGGTTCTGCTGTTCTGCAGTTCCTCTTCACATCGGGTGTTCTTGGTTCTGCAGTTCCTCTTCACATCGGATGTTCTTGGCTCTGTTGTTCTGCAGTTCCTCTTCACATCGGATGTTCTTGGCTCTGTTGTTCTGCAGTTCCTCTTCACATCGGGTGTTCTTGGTTCTGCAGTATCTCTTCGCATCGGATGTTCTTGGCTCTGCTGTTCTGCAGTTCCTCTTCACATCGGGTGTCCTTGGCTCTGCTGTTCTGCAGTTCTGCAGTTCCTCTTCACATCGGGTGTTCTTGGCTCTGCTGTTCTGCAGTTCCTCTTCACATCAGGTGTTCTTGGCTCTGCTGTTCTGCAGTTCCTCTTCACATTGGGTGTTCTTGGTTCTGCTCTTCTGCAGTTCCTCTTCACATCAGGTGTTCTTGGCTCTGCTCTTCTGCAGTATCTCTTCACATCGGGTGTTCTTGGTTCTGCTGTTCTGCAGTTCCTCTTCACATCGGGTGTTCTTGGTTCTGCAGTTCCTCTTCACATCGGATGTTCTTGGCTCTGTTGTTCTGCAGTTCCTCTTCACATCGGATGTTCTTGGCTCTGTTGTTCTGCAGTTCCTCTTCACATCGGGTGTTCTTGGTTCTGCAGTTCCTCTTCGCATCGGATGTTCTTGGCTCTGCTGTTCTGCAGTTCCTCTTCACATCGGGTGTCCTTGGCTCTGCTGTTCTGCAGTTCCTCTTCACATCGGGTGTTCTTGGCTCTGCTGTTCTGCAGTTCCTCTTCACATCGGTTGTTCTTGGCTCTGCTGTTCTGCAGTTCCTCTTCACATTGGGTGTTCTTGGTTCTGCTGTTCTGCAGTTCCTCTTCACATCAGGTGTTCTTGGCTCTGCTCTTCTGCAGTATCTCTTCACATCGGGTGTTCTTGGCTCTGCTGTTCTGCAGTTCCTCTTCACATCGGTTGTTCTTGGCTCTGCTGTTCTGCAGTTCCTCTTCACATTGGGTGTTCTTGGTTCTGCTGTTCTGCAGTTCCTCTTCACATCAGGTGTTCTTGGCTCTGCTCTTCTGCAGTATCTCTTCACATCGGGTGTTCTTGGCTCTGCTGTTCTGCAGTTCCTCTTCACATTAGGTGTTCTTGGTTCTGCTGTTCTGCAGTTCCTCTTCACATCGGGTGTTCTTGGTTCTGCTGTTCTGCAGTTCCTCCTCACATCAGGTGTTCTTGACAGTGTTGTGCAGGGAATAGCTATCAAGCTGCCACGGTGTTGAATCAGTCTTTCCATGCACAGCGGCTCATAGGGCAACTTCTGTGCAGGGTTGTTGTAGCACAGCTTTGTCTAAGTCTAAAGGACCAGCTGCGCAGCCTGGTAGCCAGGAATGCCACCGCGCAAGGAAAAGATGTTATAGGGTCGCAGCAAATCGCCCCCTTTATTCTCATTGGTTGCAGTCCCAAGGATGGATACTAGCAATATGTTCACTTTATCAGATGGGGCTAACCTTGTTAATCTATCTTGTAATTGACTTCTTACTTTCTTAGCTGAGAGGTTTAAAAGGGTTTTTTGATCATGAAAAACAAAGACAGATCAGTCGTTCAGTCGCTTGTGCTGCGCCATTCCAAGAAACGGATCAAGCCATCATTTTTACTAATACATTTATATGTTAACAGTCAAAGCAATACCAGATTTGCATTTGCTAAGCATAATGGCATTAAAGATCGGAATTCATGTTTTATTCTGATTTAATATATATATAACATGTAGAGTATTTGTGGGGGAAAAAATTATTGAAGAAAACTCATGGATTTTACGTATCCTGGAAGGACAAGAACACAGTCCTGGTTATAACCGCCAGATGATGATCCAGATAAGACCAAAGCCATTGATGTCAGTGTAATGACCCAGAAATGTTGTAAAAATCTCAGTACTCATCTATCCTGGCACTGGTGCCCATAGCACACCCTGGTGTAACCCGGCTACTATTCTCTACTTTTGTTTTCTTTCTGCATATTCATATGTAGTGGATCTTCACAATTTATACTTTGTAGTGAATCCTCAGAAGATTTCTTCTTATTTCCCTTTGGACTTATTCTAGAATTTAGATTAGGCCCAGGTAGTAGTGCCAGCTCAGCCATCACTACACGTGTCTCATGCCATTATGGCCACCAGATAAAACAACACAGCCTCAGTTGTCTTCATAGAGTAATTCCAACCACAGAATAGTGACTATTATAACAGGGCACAAAGAAACATGGTGGCCAGAAAAGTTCCTAGTGTGTCCACTGCCAATAAATGTGCCATCAACAGCAAACCCATTACAAATGTGCCATCCTCAATTCCCCTACAGATGTACTGTCCATAATACCACTACAGATGTGCCATCTATAATATTCTACAGATGTGCCAACCATAATACCCTACAGATGTGCCAGCTATAATACCCCTACAGATGTACTGTCCATAATACCACTGCAGATGTACCATCCTCAATACCCATACAGATGTGCCATCCATGATACTCCTACAGTTTTGCCATCTGCAATAATACCTATACAAGCGTGCCATCCACCAAATCCATACAAATGTAATTAAAAATACAGTACAATTGTGTCATCCACAACTATACCCTTACAAATCTGCCATCCATAATACCCCTACAGATGTGCCAGCTATAATAACCCCTACAGATGTACTGTCCATAATACCACTGCAGATGTGCCATCCACAATACCCCTACAGATGTGCCATCCACAATACCCCTACAGATGTTCCATCCACAACAATACCCCTACAGATCTGTCATCCACAATACCCCTACAGATGTGCCATCCACAATACCCCTACAGATGTTCCATCCACAATACCCCTACAGATGTGCCATCCACAACAATACCCCTACAGATCTGTCATCCACAATACCCCTACAGATGTGCCATACATAATACCCTTACAGATGTGCCATCCATAATACCGCTACAGATGTGCCATCCACAATAACCCTACAGATGTGCCATCCATAATACTCCTACAGATCTGCCATCCACAACAGTACTCCCAAAAATGTGCCATCCACAACTATCCATTTGTGCCCTCTATTCCCATGTAGTGCCCCTGCGATCCAACCCACTCTTGCCCATTTAGATGAGCTCGCTTGTGTGCACCCAGCAAGCAGTCACTTAACTGTCACTGTCTCTTTCTATGACAAACTCTGATGTCAGCGATGAGCACAAGAGAGGGCAAGTCGGGCAGAAAATATCACAGATGTGTTGTGTTCCGGGACGTGCCAGGATTCAGGACGATCTCACTGATGTTCACTTGTTTGGCATGAGTTTGGGTAATGAGGAACAGCGTGAAAGGCGCTCCTGAGCCTCAGCGTGGCCGCCTGGGGAACATGTCAGCTGCATGTATGACTTAGCGTTCACCATCACAACGCCAGCACGACTCCTGAATATACACAATAAATATAATTAACTTAGAAACCTAGAATGAAAGCAGAATGATCGCTCTCTAGGGCCGCCTTGTGATTTACATCCATCTAATACACCAACTCCGAGGAAAAGCAGAGTAACTCTGTAACTGCTTCATGTCTGGACTGAAGAGGAATCACGGAAAATCTCCCAAACCATTAAGTGTCATCGGCGAACTGGTGACGGTTAATACCATTGTGTGTACACATTATGTGACATTTGTGTTGTTTTGATGGATTCTGAGTGTTGCTATATTACTCATTTCTTCATTACCGTGTAGCAATGGGCTCCCATTCACCCCACAAAGACTAGTAGAGCACCCTTCTGGCCTTCTTTAGGCTAGCATGTGCATCTTATAGTATAGGAGAGTGTAGCAGACCGTGGTGGCTATATATATGTATGTATGTATAATAATAATAATAATAATAATAAATTTTATTTATATAGCGCCAACATATTCCGCAGCGCTGTACAATTTGTAGGGTTCAGATACAGACAGATACAAAACAAAGAACGTCATTTCACACAATGGGACTGAGGGCCCTGCTCACAAGAGCTTACAATCTATGAGGTAGAGGGGGTGACACAAGAGGTAGGAGGGGCAGTATTGCTTATACAGTGTTCAGACAATTTTGTAATAGAGGTTGCAGCCATTACACAAACAAAGCTTTATGGGCCGTCACTAGTAGTGTCCTTTAACATGTGGATAGAGCATGGACAAATATGTTAGGCTGAAAAGGCATCAAGAATGGAAGGGTTTGCATTAGGAATTGTGATAGGCCTGTCTGAAAAAATGCGTCTTTAGTTTGCGTTTGAAACTGTAGAAATTGGGAGTTAATCTGATTGTCCGGGGTAGAGCATTCCAGAGAAGTGGTGCAACTCGGGAGAAGTCTTGTATACGAGCGTGGGAGGTTCTGATAATAGAGGATGTAAGTGTTAGATCATTGAGTGAACAGAGAGCACGGGTTGGGCGGTAGACAGAGATGATGGAGGAAATGTATGGAGGTGCGGCATTATGGAGAGCCTTGTGGATGAGGGTGATAACTTTATATTTTATTCTATATTGAATAGGCAGCCAATGTAGCGACTGGCACAGACCAGAGGCATCGCTGTAGCGTCTAGCCTGATAGATGAGCCTGGCCGCTGCATTCAGAATAGATTGTAGAGGGGAGAGTTTAGTGAGGGGAAGACCGATTAGTAAGGAGTTACAGTAGTCAAGGCGAGAATGAATCAGAGGGACAATAAGTGTCTTTAGTGTATCTCTGGTAAGGTAAGGACGTATTCTGGAGATATTTTTGAGGTGGAGGTGACATGAACGTGCGAGTGATTCAATATGAGGAGTGAAAGAAAGGTCTGCGTCAAACATGACCCCGAGGCAGCGGGCCTGCTGCCTAGGAGTTATAGTAAGGCCTGAGACTGCAATGGATGTATGGCTACGCTACTCCTTCAGCGATATACAGTATATGTCTGACAAAATGTGACAGCTTAACCATTAACCTCTTCACTGCTGGCCTATTTTCCCTTGCTCAGCACACATTTTCAGACTTTTTTTTCGTACATACGGTCTTGAGGCCTAAAACCAGGAGAGCAGCATGTGCCGATGTGCAGAAGGGGGTGTGACCATATTCCCTTTCTTGTGATGTGGGCACAAAATTGCCAGGTGTGACAATTTTGGTATGTGATGTGCAGAATTTGCTCCACTTGGTTGGTCTAATGGCATAAACGTACAGATCAGGCCGTTCATCAGACAATCAGATTGCCTTAGAGGAAGCCAACAAGACAAGTACAGAGATGTGGAGTGTGCGCAGGCGGTGCCGCCATGTGAAGACACATTACTCCTCACACTCCACATCTCCTTACCTGTCTTGCTTTGCTCTCTCCAAGGCAAAACCACCATTACCAAGTGCTTAAATTTTCATCACTACAATGTATAGGATAAGACCCTTTCCGTGCACCAGGATGGAGTGCCGAGACTCTATTGTAGACTACACATAGTGACCTTATCAAATTTTTAAAGGGTTTGTCCAAGACTATGATATTGATGTCTATGGCTGCTTCTCTACTTACCAAGAACAGCGCCGTGCTTTGTATAGTGGCTGTGCTTGGTATTGCAGCTCAGCCCCATTCATTTGCTTGATCTCACTATCCTGTTCTAACTGTAAGATAACTGGCTGCAACAAGAGCTGCCCTGTGTACAGTAGTATACAAAGATTTAGTTAGCCCTGCCTCTTTTTATAAGCCGCACCCCCTTCAATAAAATGGATCCAATCACCAGGAGATTTTAGTGATTCTTTAACGGGTTATCTTAGATTAGAGAAGAAAAAAAAATTAAAAGATAAATTAATAAAATAAAATAATAATAATAATAAAAATAATAAAATTCTTGTATTGAATGTCCATTTTTTTGTACTTTTTTGCAGTGCTCCTTTTTGTTGCCCACTTTTTGTACCTGTCCCACTAATCCTTATTTTTTGGTAGAATATTTTCCACATTCACTAGTTTCATAAAGGCACTGCTAGATTTTAGTGGATTCCTCATGCCCCCAAAAGGGCAAAGATTACTAAAAGGCGTCTGCAGCGGAGAAGATGCAGCTGTGCCTCGCTCATATCTTCTCATCTATAGCAAAGTATTTCCATGCGAGGTGTGAAATCTGAAGTGGGGCTGAAAATGGTGAAAATTCACATCAACAGGTAAAATAGAAAATAACTCATTTCACACTTGTCTACTCGATTATTTAAAAAAATCTCCCATGTGACAAGTGCGATAACCAAAATGTGAGGTCCTTACTGTGCGGGTAAATATCCGACTATAGGACCCTCACCATTCATGTTCTCTTCATCCATTGTATGGCGGGTCTCTATATAAGGGACGCTCATCCTAGAAATGAGTGCTAGACGTAGGCAACTGTCTTGTAGAAATCCCACAGCAAACATGGGGTTAATAAATCCTTTTCATCTGCTCCATATTCAGCTGTAGGCTTGGGGAGAGAAAAGCACTTAAGGCCGAGGTCCCACGTGGCGTAAACGCTGGGGCCCCCATTACATAAATGCCGCTCTTTAGCCACATAGTTTTGCAGTTCCTGCAAAGAAAAATTGCAGGAAAGAAAAAAAACCTGATGTGGTTTTTAAAATCGCAGCATGTGAATTATACCTACGGAAACGCTGGTGGATTCTGTGTAGGTATAATGGAGGACAATTCTGCGGACTCTGTCAAAAGCACGGCGCGAAAAACTGGGATGTGTTTCCGCCGCAGTTTCTCCCGCAGTCCGCTATGTGGGGCTTTAGCCTAATGGGGTTGTCCAGAGACTGTTAAGTTACTTACCCGTCCTGGGTTATTGCAGCTGATGGACACAGGGGTTCCGGCCACGTCACATCCCTCGTCATGTGATCTGAAGCAGCCTACAGATTTCCAGGCCGCTCTGCCCCCTTCTCCGCTGATCTTACAGGTAATTATCTGAGATTGGTGAAGGGGGGTGAGGGGTATGAAGCAACCAGGGGGTCGTGACGTGGCTGGAACCCCCAAGGTCCATCAGCTGCAATAACCCAGGGCAAGTAAGTAACTTAACAGTCCCCAGACAACTCCTCTAAGGCTGGCGCCGGTCATTGAAAATACCAGTGTTTCGCCTTACTTGCAAAGTGGATGGGTTTCTGGGTAATCCCATCCACACATTGCAGAAAAAAATCTGCAGCAAAAAACTTCATTTTCAAAAACACTTGCGTTTTTGAAAATCGTAGCGTGTCAACTATATCTACAGAAACGCTGGCGTTTTCCGTATAGGTATAATAGGGGAAGAGAAAAAAACCGCAGACTTTCTGTGAAAAACCCTCCGGAAAGAATGTGACTCGCTCCTGCCATGTCTCTCACATAGGGCCTTAGCCTTAAAGGGGTTTTCTCATGAACAGAACTATATGTCATTTTGTAGACAATAAAAGTTAAACATATGCTAATATGAAGAATTAAACAATTAGCAGTTTTATAGATTTCCTCTAAGCATTATAGTAGTGACATCTCTTTGTCTTGATCAGTTGCCAATGGATACGACCATGAATGCAGGAACTTTCTATGGTCAGACACCCGGCCATGATGTCCTTATTGTGGTCAGGTTATCGTCTCATCCTTGTAGTGTCCCAGCCTGACAATGGAGAGAGGAGGTTAAGGAGGAAGGACGAGATTTTTACAATTTTTTGTGCACTTTCTGTATTTAGTGTCCCTTTAAGGAGATGGCAGTGGATTTATTAACATAAGTTATTTATATACATGCAGTTTTATTTGATTGATTTATCTTTTACTCTTAAACAGCCACTTTTAATGGGGGTTTTTTAAGCTATGATATTGCTACCTATCCATAGGAAATGTCATCAGTGGAGGTCCGACACCCAAACCCCCATTTATAAGCTGATGGAAGCGACTGCAGGGTTTGCACAAGTGCTTCAGTCTCTTCACTGCTTACCAAACACAGCTCAGTACATTGCCTAGTGGTTGTGCTTGGTATTGCATCTCAGCCCTATTTATTAGACAGGGACTGGACAGCAGCATGGCCATGTGACCAGCAGACATGACATCACTAGTCTGCGAATGTAGCTTATCCAAGCGCTGCAATCTCTGTGGGGTTCCTGGGTGTCTGACTTTACAGGTCTGTTGATATTGATATAGGATAGGTGATCAACATCAGAGTGTTGGAAACAATATTTAAGCATTGACAATATTGATTTTAATACAACAGTTGAAGGAGATAGAAAACCTACCATTAGCTGCAGCACCATGTCTGTATATCTCTGCTTTTCTCACTGAGCTCATGGGTATATGTACTTCAGCAGCAGACAGTCTGTCTTGGGGGACCAAGATGGATTAAGCAGAGACCTTGGTAAGTGGAGAAAGAGGCATTTTTCTCTTACAAGTTTATAAAGATTCTTATATCCACCTGTGCTATTGTTTTATGCAGTTTGTTGAGATGTTTGTGAGCTTTTAAAGCTCTGTTCACACTTGTGCCTGTTCTATTTTAGTTGTCCTGGTCTTTTTCCTCTCTTTAACTGTAACATGTTCCATCCCTGGATTTTTCCTGGTAGTTATGTGAAAAATTGCAACATAACGTGTGCACGTTTGGCGCATATGGTGACATTTCAATATATTTTTTTTTTATTTAAAGAAAAAAAGACTGAAGCTACAAACCACAGTGTGAACATAGCCTTACATGTAGCAATGTTTGTATGGCATAGAGCTCCAAAGACAAGATGTCGGACTACATTTGTGCACCTGAGCTGGAGAACGTGGCTCTGCGGGCCCCTCATCCCGACACCTGCCTGTATTAATCTCTGTAATTCGCCAGTGTCTTGTCAGCAGCGAGTGGCCGTCTCCTAGATGAGATTAAACTCTCATTCAACTAGTGGCTTCTCTGTGCGGGTTTCAGAGAGCAGCATGGGGATTGTGAAGAGCCGCCATCTGACCACAGATGTCTTCCTGGCAGGAGGGTCTGGCAGACCTTCTGAAAGGGAAGTTTCTCGGCTCTCATCTGCCTGCCCAACTGGAAAGGAATTGATTTGAATGTTTGGCTCAGATCGCAACCAGAACCGGGGATGATAAAAGTAAAATGCAGAACACGCTGCTCATCAGGAATACAGTTTTATTCAGGAAAATTAGGAGAAGTTAGGGATTTAGGAGTTATTGTGTAGGCCTAGACCAATTGGGAGTGATTGCAATTCTAAATGCAAACTCATAGGCCAGAGTGGCGCTGTTCTTGGAAAAAAAAAAAGTATAAGAACCAGTTTTGTAATTCTGAACAATCCCTTTAAGGGGTTAAGAATGAAATAAATATGGATGAAAGTGAAAACCATGAGATTCGAATGCTATACACGGCCAAAACACTGTCCGGTGGTTGCCCAATTTTTCAGGGGGAAAATACCATCAAAATCGTGAGGCCATTGCAGGATGTGGATGGGGGCAATTCTGGCTCCATGCCGGTCCACATTACCCCCAAGGAAGGTGTTCACCTACATCCATAATGGTTTGGTTGTTAACCCCTTATTGTTAAAACAAGACTTAATGGGGTTTCCAGAACTAAACAAAAAGGACCTTTTTAACCCCCATTGCAACCCCATTAGCTATATTTAGGCACAATGCCATAGCTTGATTTTACAATCTAATGTAACACGACTACATGTCACCATGTAACACGACTACATATCACCATGTAAAACAACTACATATCACCATGTAACACGACTACATATCACCATGTAAAACGACTACATATCACCATGTAAAACGACTACATATCACCATGTAACACGACTACATATCACCATGTAAAACAACTACATATCACCATGTAACACGACTACATATCACCATGTAAAACGACTACATATCACCATGTAACACGACTACATATCACCATGTAACACGACTACATATCACCATGTAACACGACTACATATCACCATGTAAAACGACTACATATCACCATGTAACACGACTACATATCACCATGTAACACGACTAGATATCACCATGTAACACGACTACATATCACCATGTAAAACAACTACATATCACCATGTAACACGACTACATATCACCATGTAAAACGACTACATATCACCATGTAAAACGACTACATATCACCATGTAACACGACTACATATCACCATGTAAAACAACTACATATCACCATGTAACACGACTACATATCACCATGTAAAACGACTACATATCACCATGTAACACGACTACATATCACCATGTAACACGACTACATATCACCATGTAACACGACTACATATCACCATGTAAAACGACTACATATCACCATGTAACACGACTACATATCACCATGTAACACGACTACATATCACCATGTAACACGACTACATATCACCATGTAAAACAACTACATATCACCATGTAACACGACTACATATCACCATGTAAAACGACTACATATCACCATGTAACACGACTACATATCACCATGTAAAACAACTACATATCACCATGTAACACGACTACATATCACCATGTAAAACGACTACATATCACCATGTAACACGACTACATATCACCATGTAACACGACTAGATATCACCATGTAACACGACTACATATCACCATGTAACACGACTACATATCACCATGTAACACGACCCTTAATGGCTTGTGCCTTTCATACAGATGGCAATAAGTGAACAGAATATGCTTTATAGAGTACCATTGTAAAAAATGTTTCCTTACGGAAATATAGGAAAGATCTACTTGTGATCTACCTGGTGTTCAAATGTATAGGTCTGTGCATATCATTGAAGACTCTGTGAGTCATGTGTAAGTCCGGGCCAGCAGGTAACAAGGATCCGCGACTAGGAGACAGACGCACACTGGCAGGTATATAACACAATTTACTTATGGAAAATGGGAAGGAATCAACAAAATAAAACTAAGTTACATATAACAGTATGAGGATAACGCACGCTATAAACTGGCCCTAGCTGTCCCTGAGATACTTGTACGGTACCAGGTTTATACAGTCTCTCAGCTCTCTGTGGTGCTCCCTCGATGCAGGCCTGTCCAGGAACTCAGCAGACTCTGTCTTGCTTCTGTCTTGGGTGAAGGTCTGAACAAAGTCCAAGGCACAGTCCGGCTTTAGTCTCCAGAACAATCTCCACAACACTGCCGCTTTCTCCAGTCAGTCTCTGCAGTGTTTCAGGCCTTCTACTATGGCCTACAGCAGCAATGGCCTCTCACAGGTCCTCACAGCACACACTCTGGGCCCACACCACGCTGCTCACGTCACTTCCTCTGGACCGCACCATTTACCAAACAGAACAGGGTGATTATTGTCTCACAGTAGTACAGTCCCAGGCTATATTTCTTCACACCAGTAGATGGCAGCAAAACACCACTGTTAAGACAATAGGGGCTACTACTGACTGCTACACATGCATGCCCCATAGAGTACAGTACAGCTTCTGCTGTATCCTTAGTGTAAGAAGCATTTTGGCTGGGCTTGGACTGTCCTCTTCTTCTGAGAGAGAAATCACCAAGCATGGGCAGCAGGAAGCCATCCTTGCTTATTGCCGACCTTCCGCTCTGCAGTCCTAGCCATCTTTCACTCCAATGCCAGGACTCATTGGGCTGGAAGCAACTCACATGACTGCAGAGACCAATCACTGGTTCATGGACCAGTAATGTCATTCAGTCACCAGTTCCTTACCAGCAACCCCTGAGGCCACTGATTCGTCTTGTTGGTCTGTCAGCCTCATCACCTCTGAGACATTGAGTCCCAGAATGAGATGGAAAGGTGACCAAGAGGGTGCAATGAAGTGCGTTTTTTTTTGTTTTTTTCCCCCACACCAAAATGTCTGCTTCTGAGTTAAATCCTGGAAACCACTTTAAGACTGGGGAAACGTCGTAGGAAAAATTGCAGCGTTTTACAGTACTTGCAAAGTGGATGGGATTCATGCGAATCTCATGCCCACCTTGCGGTAAAAACGTGGTGTTGGAAATCGCAGCATATCAATTATATCTACCGAAACACCGGCGCCTTCCCCGTAGATATAATGGTAACAGAAAACCCACAGAGGAACTTTCTGTTGCAAGCACTGCGGGAAGAAGCGTGATGCGTTCCTGCCGTGGTTTTTTCTGAAGCACTTTACGGCTGCGTATCGTCCCGTGGGGTCTTAGCCTAAAGTAGTTCTCCTGAATTGCAAAATCATGGCTGTTCGTCCCCAGAAACAGCGCCACATAGAGATGAGCGAGTACTATTCGAAACGGCCTTTTCGAATAGCACGCACCCCTAGAAATGAATGGAAGCGGCCGGCCACTTAATCCCCTGTGTGCCAACTGCGTCCATTCATTTCTATGGGTGCGTGCTATTCGAAACGGGAGTTTCGAATAGTACTCGCTCATCTCTAGCACCACATCTGCCCACAGGGTGTGTCGGCTATTGCAGTCCCACTCCATTGAAGTAAATGGGACTGAATTGCAATACCACACAATGGATGTGGACAGATGTGGAGCTGCTTCTTACGAAAGCAGACATACGTTTGTATTCCTGGAAAATCCCTTTATAACCTCATTTTATTCTTTTACTATTATTATTATTTATTTATTTATTTATTTATTTATTTTTTTAATCAATTTTCTTTTAAGACCTACATATCTGAGGGTCATAATAACACATAATCTGCCATATAGTCTGCCCTGTCCAGAACAATGCCAGACTGCGGAATGTTTTATTAGGATTTTCTGATTGTCTTTTATTAATAACCTGTTTGCCCTTTGTATTCTTTCCCCGTCGCTTTAGGGCGTGCGTGCATTGCTAATTTTATACCGGTGGCCATGAAAGGCCGTCTGTTTTTGCCATACCCTGACTTTATGGGTGCAATCGCAGAACGTTTCAGGAAGCGCTCCCTCCTCTTTATTTTGTCAGAATACCGAATCTTCCATATTGTATGAAATGTAAACAAACACGCGTTGCGTGGAAAGCTCTCTGTATCGCCACCTGCTGGCAGATCTTATTAATACATGCATACTGGAGAATATCACTATGTAAACAACACTCGGAGCTGTGAAAACAATGTACAGTCATCGCCGCGTCTCGGAGAGATGGTATAAAAAAAAGAAATAAGCTGAAAAATAATCTTGGGACTTGCGTGCGGTTAAGAAATTCTCCAAGTACCATATCAATTAGCGCAACAAGGAATTGTTAACATACAGTAATTATCTGCTGCGGGTTGGGTGTACAGCGGTTAGATTTGCTCTAGTTTTTACGGTAAAGCAAAAAAAAAAAAAAAAAAAAACCCTACAAGAACAAAGGCTTACAAATTTTCAATGTGCCAGTATACAGGGTGGAGAACGTATGGTGAAGGCGCAGCGTACTGCCCCGGCGTCAGAGGAGAAGTGCGCATGCGCTGAGAGCGACTGGGATGAGTTCATTGAAGACAAGATTTAGATGGATCCTATCAACTCTCCTGACGTATCTGATTTAGTAAAATGTTTGTATTCCTTCTTCTAACGTTGTGTTCTTCAGTTATTCCTCTTGGAAATGTATGAATTGGTACTGTGTGTTACCTTTCTCCTTGTCAAAGGGGTGCATCCCTAAACGGTGTGAGTGTAGAAACCCTCGCATCAGGGAAGAGGCGGACCGCTAAAACCGGGGTTACACACAGAACCCTGTGGACTCCCTTGACTATAGTGGGATCCCCCAGGTGTCTATTGTTCTTACACGGAAACTGGTGGAGAGGAAAGTCCTCTGTTCAGAACGTTTCTCTTCTAATTTTTGGCGACTGAGTTACCTACGCAGATGTGAGTTTTTATGAAAAACGGGCTTTGATCCATAGGGAGTAACCTTCCAAAAGGTGGCCCTAGAGCAAGTTTTTTTCCCCCTACCAGGAGGTCTTGTTTCTTATGAATCCCTATGTAACACAGACTTTCTGGCCCAAAAAGAACCACAGTGGACCCAGCCCCAGCTTGTAATTTCCCCTAAAATACCCTTATGATGGTCCCAATGTGTCTGGTGAGGATATCCAGACTGACTTTTCAGTATAGCCAGACCATGACTTGGTCACATGTCCCCTATGTCTCCCCTGATGACATTGGATTTCATTACTGAGATATATAATTTTTCCACATATAAAGTCCTCCATTGCTGTGACAGTCATTGATCCGGTGCCATATTGTTATAGCTCGGCCATTCTTTTACTTGTTCTCTCGCTGTTTGAAATTTCTGTAAAAATTATATCAAAATCAATTGGACAATGGAGGAAAAGATTCTGCGGACGGTTCTCATATGATAGCCACACTTAGTTCTTTAACAGTCAGGTTAAATGGCAGGACAGAAGTATGCCTTTATTGGATCCACAGATGAAAACCTGTCCTGGTCTTGTGCTGATCACAGAGGTGCCCTGCTCGTCACAGCACACGTATCAGAGTATGGTCTGCCAGGGCAATTTGGGACACTAAACCACCCACATGACCTTATAGACTGGGGGGTTTAGAGTCTCACATCACCCTATTATAAAGCCGTTAGTGGTCACCATACAAATAGAAAAACCTTTATACTCCCCCTGTATATGCTCCTTGCACCGACGCATTTCTTCACTTTTGGCTTCACTCAAAAAAATAGCATTCGCTGGGAGCACCAGAGATAAGTGTGATGGGACTATAGGTTTGGAACAGGGCAATTTGGGCCCCTGAAGCCCAAGTCTGTAAGGACCTGTAGCTGGTTCAGTGTCCCTTTAAGTTTTCTGTGCGGAGAGACTCCAGCCTCTGTTTCCACTGCGCTGCCGCACTTCTCATCTGAAAATACATGAATTGTTAATAAACTCCTGTGTGCGGAATTAATAATTCTTTACAAGTAGCGGTTCCCATCCATCTCCTGTCATGTCTCATTTCTCACGTCATGTAAGCAATTTGTTTAAATAAATGTTTTCATACGAATCAATAAAGATGTAATAGACAGGACGGGTTTTTATTTATATAATCCATAAATGGAATCAATAATTCACAGTCTGCAAGTAACAAAAGGAGCCTGATCCGAGCAGAGCCGTCAGTCTGTACATTAAGGTGGAGATTCCATATATAGATAGATAGATAGATAGATAGATAGATAGATAGATAGATAGATAGATAGATAGATAGATATACACATATATAGTACGCAGGCTGCATATGGAGATTGTAGGCTACAATCAATGACCCTAGCCAGATGTAGTAGAGCTGGGTTTGTCATCAGGCGCACATTATCGCTGTGGTTTTATATAGGGATGGAAGCAAGCCCACAAACCCATTGCATTTTCTCATAGGAAGGTTCTGGTGTGAAGCCGCTTAATGTAGTGAATTTTACAGCTGCCTCCCTGCAGACTCCATCAGCAGAATTACTGGATTCTGTGAATTGAGACCTCAAAAGAGCTGTTGTGATGGCTGTCAGCACATTGCCACAGCCCCGTGAGAAGGCGACCGTCACCGCACCTGGAAGGAAAGCATGGAATTTCGTGTTCTTTCTGCTGCCCTACTCTATTATTAGAATTGCTCCCATTGCTCATAATGCAGTTTCTTAAAGGGATTTTAACTCAGGGAAGGTGGGGAGAGGGGTTTCAGATCTGTGGAACCCAACACCCCCACCGATCAGCTGTTCCTAGAAGCTGTCAACTACTGAGGCTGTATCTACTGTATGAAAACTGTGTGGGGTACTGAAGGTAAACACCCATTAAAGGGACTAGGAGATGAGATGCAATAGCGCGGTGCAGCCACTACACAGTGTGTGGAGCTGTCTGCTTAGGACTCTGTCCACTCTATAGTTCCGGTGCCAGGAGCTGCGATCCCTACTGATCATGATAATGTGGGTCTTCTGCCCCTTAATTAAATGGAGCATTTGGAGAAGTTTTCACATCTGGCTCCGAGTTCAGGATTGGCATTAAATGGGCATAGTATTTTTCCTTGCAAAACACCAGCTGCTTGATATGTTGTAATATATCCGGTGAAACGTGTGACTGTTCTCTTGCAGTGCCGAGGATGTGGTCACCAAACTGAATGGCGGTCAGCTCACAGTGGAATATTTTGAAGACACTGGGTTTACAGAACCAATTCTGGTGCCAAAGAAGGATGGTCTGGGCCTCTCTGTACCCGCTCCCACATTCTACGTCAGTGATGTTGAAAACTATGTCGGTAAGTTGGGTGTTGTCCTGTTCCGTAGTTAACGTGTTTCATCCCATCAGCCTGCTAATTCCCTTAAAGGGAATCTACCACTAAAACTTTTTTTTTCGTGGATAAGACGTCAGAATAGTCTTTAGAAAGGCTATTCGTCTCTTACCTTTAGACGTGGTCTCTGCCGCGCCGTTCCTCAGAAATACCAGTTTTTACCGATATGCAAATGAGTTCTCTGGCAGCGATGGGGGCGGGCCCCAGTGCTGCCACAGAAGGGTCTCCAAGCGCCGCCTCCTTCTTCGTCCGCCACGTCATGTTCAAAGTCTTCTTCCGGCGCAGGCTCGTAACCTTGAAGAGCAGATTGCGCAGGCGCACAGGCCACGGGAAAATGGCCACTAACAATACTGTGCAAGCGGCCATTTTCCCGTGCCCAGTGCTCCTGCACAGTCTCCTCTGCTCTGCTAGAAGTTACGAGCCTTCGCCAGAAGAAGACTTTGAACATGACGCGGCGCACGAAGAAGGAGGCGGCGCTTGGAGACCCTTCTCTGGCAGTGGTGGGGACGCCCTCATCGCTGTTTGAGCACTGGGGCCCGCCCCCATCGCTGCGGGAGAACTCATTTGCATACCGGTAAAAAACGGTATTTCTAAGGAACGGCGTGGTGGAGATCACGTCTAAAGGTAAGAGATGAATAGCCTTTCTAAAGGCTATTCCGACGTCTTATCCACAAAAAAAAAAAAATGTTTTAATGGTAGAATCTAGAGATGAGCGAACAGTGTTCTATCGAACACATGTTCGATCGGATATCAGGGTGTTCGCCATGTTCGAATCGAATCGAACACCACGTGGTAAAGTGCGCCAAAATTCGATTCCCCTCCCACCTTCCCTGGCGCCTTTTTTGCACCAATAACAGCGCAGGGGAGGTGGGACAGGAACTACGACACTGGGGGCATTGAAAAAAATTGGAAAAAGTCATTGGCTGCCGAAATCAGGTGACCTCCATTTTAGACGAATAGTGGATTTCAAATCCGGGTCATATGAGAATGTGAACTTTGTGACTATGAGACAGGGATAGCTGTACAGGCAGGGATAGCTAGGGATAACCTTTATTTAGGGGGGAATGTTATTAAAAATAACTTTTTGGGGCTCTATCGGGTGTGTAATTGTGATTTTTGTGAGATAAACTTTTTCCCATAGGGATGCATTGGCCAGCGCTGATTGGCCGAATTCCGTACTCTGGCCAATCAGTGCTGGCCAATGCATTCTATTAGCTTGATGAAGCAGAGTGTGCACAAGGGTTCAAGCGCACCCTCGGCTCTGATGTAGCAGAGCCGAGGCTGCACAAGGGTTCAAGCGCACCCTCGGCTCTGATGTAGGAGAGCCGAGGGTGCACTTGAACCCTTGTGCACCCTCAGCTCTGCTACATCAGAGCCGAGGGTGCGCTTGAACCCTTGTGCACACTCTGCTTCATCAAGCTAATAGAATGCATTGGCCAGCGCTGATTGGCCAATGTATTCTATTAGCCTGATGAAGTAGAGCTGAATGTGTGTGCTAAGCACACACATTCAGCTCTACTTCATCGGGCTAATAGAATGCATTGGCCAGCGCTGATTGGCCAGAGTACGGAACTCGACCAATCAGCGCTGGCTCTGCTGGAGGAGGCGGAGTCTAAGATCGCTCCACACCAGTCTCCATTCAGGTCCGACCTTAGACTCCGCCTCCTCCGGCAGAGCCAGCGCTGATTGGCCGAAGGCTGGCCAATGCATTCCTATGCGAATGCAGAGACTTAGCAGTGCTGAGTCAGTTTTGCTCAACTACACATCTGATGCACACTCGGCACTGCTACATCAGATGTAGCAATCTGATGTAGCAGAGCCGAGGGTGCACTAGAACCCCTGTGCAAACTCAGTTCACGCTAATAGAATGCATTGGCCAGCGCTGATTGGCCAATGCATTCTATTAGCCCGATGAAGTAGAGCTGAATGTGTGTGCTAAGCACACACATTCAGCACTGCTTCATCAAGCCAATACAATGCATTAGCCAGTGCTGATTGGCCAGAGTACGGAATTCGGCCAATCAGCGCTGGCTCTGCTGGAGGAGGCGGAGTCTAAGGTCGCTCCACACCAGTCTCCATTCAGGTCCGACCTTAGACTCCGCCTCCTCCGGCAGAGCCAGCGCTGATTGGCCGAAGGCTGGCCAATGCATTCCTATGCGAATGCATACTTAGCAGTGCTGAGTCAGTTTTGCTCAACTACACATCTGATGCACACTCGGCACTGCTACATCAGATGTAGCAATCTGATGTAGCAGAGCCGAGGGTGCACTAGAACCCCTGTGCAAACTCAGTTCACGCTAATAGAATGCATTGGCCAGCGCTGATTGGCCAATGCATTCTATTAGCCCGATGAAGTAGAGCTGAATGTGTGTGCTAAGCACACACATTCAGCACTGCTTCATCAAGCCAATACAATGCATTAGCCAGTGCTGATTGGCCAGAGTACGGAATTCGGCCAATCAGCGCTGGCTCTGCTGGAGGAGGCGGAGTCTAAGGTCGGACCTGAATGGAGACTGGTGTGGAGCGATCTTAGACTCCGCCTCCTCCAGCAGAGCCAGCGCTGATTGGTCGAGTTCCGTACTCTGGCCAATCAGCGCTGGCCAATGCATTCTATTAGCCCGATGAAGTAGAGCTGAATGTGTGTGCTTAGCACACACATTCAGCTCTACTTCATCAGGCTAATAGAATACATTGGCCAATCAGCGCTGGCCAATGCATTCTATTAGCTTGATGAAGCAGAGTGTGCACAAGGGTTCAAGCGCACCCTCGGCTCTGATGTAGCAGAGCTGAGGGTGCACAAGGGTTCAAGTGCACCCTCGGCTCTCCTACATCAGAGCCGAGGGTGCGCTTGAACCCTTGTGCACACTCTGCTTCATCAAGCTAATAGAATGCATTGGCCAGCACTGATTGGCCAGAGTACGGAATTCGGCCAATCAGCGCTGGCCAATGCATTCTATTAGCCCGATGAAGTAGAGCTGAATGTGTGTGCTAAGCACACACATTCAGCACTGCTTCATCACGCCAATACAATGCATTAGCCAGTGCTGATTGGCCAGAGTACGGAATTCGGCCAATCAGCGCTGGCTCTGCTGGAGGAGGCGGAGTCTAAGATCGCTCCACACCAGTCTCCATTCAGGTCCGACCTTAGACTCCGCCTCCTCCAGCAGAGCCAGCGCTGATTGGTCGAGTTCCGTACTCTGGCCAATCAGCGCTGGCCAATGCATTCTATTAGCCCGATGAAGTAGAGCTGAATGTGTGTGCTTAGCACACACATTCAGCTCTACTTCATCGGGCTAATAGAATGCATTGGCCAGCGCTGATTGGCCGAATTCCGTACTCTGGCCAATCAGCACTGGCTAATGCATTGTATTGGCTTGATGAAGCAGTGCTGAATGTGTGTGCTTAGCACACACATTCAGCTCTACTTCATCGGGCTAATAGAATGCATTGGCCAATCAGCGCTGGCCAATGCATTCTATTAGCGTGAACTGAGTTTGCACAGGGGTTCTAGTGCACCCTCGGCTCTGCTACATCAGATTGCTACATCTGATGTAGCAGTGCCGAGTGTGCATCAGATGTGTAGTTGAGCAAAACTGACTCAGCACTGCTAAGTCTGCATTCGCATAGGAATGCATTGGCCAGCCTTCGGCCAATCAGCGCTGGCTCTGCCGGAGGAGGCGGAGTCTAAGGTCGGACCTGAATGGAGACTGGTGTGGAGCGACCTTAGACTCCGCCTCCTCCAGCAGAGCCAGCGCTGATTGGCCGAATTCCGTACTCTGGCCAATCAGCACTGGCTAATGCATTGTATTGGCTTGATGAAGCAGTGCTGAATGTGTGTGCTTAGCACACACATTCAGCTCTACTTCATCGGGCTAATAGAATGCATTGGCCAGCGCTGATTGGCCGAATTCCGTACTCTGGCCAATCAGCACTGGCTAATGCATTGTATTGGCTTGATGAAGCAGTGCTGAATGTGTGTGCTTAGCACACACATTCAGCTCTACTTCATCGGGCTAATAGAATGCATTGGCCAATCAGCGCTGGCCAATGCATTCTATTAGCGTGAACTGAGTTTGCACAGGGGTTCTAGTGCACCCTCGGCTCTGCTACATCAGATTGCTACATCTGATGTAGCAGTGCCGAGTGTGCATCAGATGTGTAGTTGAGCAAAACTGACTCAGCACTGCTAAGTCTGCATTCGCATAGGAATGCATTGGCCAGCCTTCGGCCAATCAGCGCTGGCTCTGCCGGAGGAGGCGGAGTCTAAGGTCGGACCTGAATGGAGACTGGTGTGGAGCTATCTTAGACTCCGCCTCCTCCAGCAGAGCCAGCGCTGATTGGTCGAGTTCCGTACTCTGGCCAATCAGCACTGGCCAATGCATTTCTATGGGGAAAAGTTAGCTTGCGAAAATCGCAAACTGACAGGGATTTCCATGAAATAAAGTGACTTTTATGCCCCCAGACATGCTTCCCCTGCTGTCCCAGTGTCATTCCAGGGTGTTGGTATCATTTCCTGGGGTGTCATAGTGGACTTGGTGACCCTCCAGACACGAATTTGGGTTTCCCCCTTAACGAGTTTATGTTCCCCATAGACTATAATGGGGTTCGAAACCCATTCGAACACTCGAACAGTGAGCGGCTGTTCGAATCGAATTTCGAACCTCGAACATTTTAGTGTTCGCTCATCTCTAGTAGAATCCCTTTAATTTCTGCCCAAAAAGGAGTCTGTAAGTTCTAAAACACCTGTCAAAGAAATGATAGTACCGTACCATTGAAGCAATGCAGAGATAATCATATTTTTATGGATATGCAAATCATTTAGCAAGTGCACTGGGGCGGGCCCTAACTTGCCAAATATGGCTACTGCAGCCACTGGTTGTAAAAGTCATTGTTAAAAAATGGCCACCACTTGGCTGATAGTCACTGTTGTGTGAATCTAGCTTTATCTTGAAACGCAGCCATGTGACAAGAGCTTCCTGACTCGCAGCTATAATTATTTATGTATCTTCTCCAGCATCCTCATCCTCCCCTCCCTCTCCATAGACGTCTATTTAGAAAGGAGTTGCGTTAAGTGAAGAAGGAGACCTATTTCTTTAATAAAATATATTACAAAGTTTCTTATGTGCACCGGTACGGTTCAGTTATGTAGTGTATAATATCATTGGAGTTACCCTTTAATGGTGTGGTGCATTGTGGGAGATGTAGTGTTCTAAGAGTACTGTACATACATGAGAGCAGAGCTGGGCACGGCCCTGAGGACTTCACTGCCTTAGCCTAATGTTTTGGATGTTTTTCTATTGAAGTTCTTATTGCTTCCCGAAGCGGCCTAAGTGGTTCCTTAATTCTATAGTCATTTCTCTAGGCTGCATTATAGCAGCTCATCTACACCGTTCGCAGAGTCTGTTTGTGCAGTGCTAATGGTTATTAGGATATTAGTTCTACCTTTCTCCTTTTGGCATACGCACAGCACTGACTGTGGATTTCTGCCTTTTCCATCTCGCATTATTGGATTGTGACATTTCCCCACTTCATCTGTTGGCTACAGTGCACACGCAGCTCTTCCAGGCAGAGATATTTTTAAAGAAACGTTGCGTAATGCCCTTAACGGTTCCTTAACCTTGGTTTGCAGGTCCTGAGAGGGTGGTGGATGTTACAGACGTCACAAAGCAGAAGGACTGCAAGATGAAGCTCAAGGAGTTTGTGGATTATTACTACAGCACCAATAGGAAAAGGGTTCTTAATGTCACCAACCTAGAATTCTCTGACACAAGGTGAGCACAGCAGAGACGTATCTTCAGCTGGTCCCTGATATAGTATTATATATACATAGTATATTGCATAAACCTTCACCAGCCATTACCTTGCTGTGACTACAAGAAACTTTACAAAATATAACTGATAGATGTTCAGATTAATAGAACTAATTCTTATCGGTCATCACATGAAGCAAGAAGCAGAGCTCTAAGGCATGGGAGTGCCAGAAATCAGCTGTGTTATATTGCAATAGACAAGTTCAGCTCTGCTACATCTAAGCACATCTATGCACTACCACGATTTGATATATCAGGCTAAGGTCACACTTGCCCACCCAAACAACGGAGACCTCGCCCACTAAAACTGGTTACCCGTGTACCCTGTAGACTGTAGGTCTTTTCTCTCCTCCAATTTTTGGCAGAATCTGCGATGGAGTCTCTCATACAGGGACTGACGCAAATGTGAACAAAACCTCAACTGTATTATGTTATGTACAATAAACCGTTAGACAACAACTTCAGCTCTGCTACATCTGAGACATGGCACTTTTGTTTAGCATTTAGTGCCATGATATGCAAGGTAAATGGACATTTCCAACCAGGACCTTTCTAAAAGGGGTCAACCCATCATTAAACCTCAATTAATAAAATAAACACCGATATCTGCCGTTAAGGCTGTGTTCACATCTGCGTTGATATCCGTTTGGTGCAGAGTCTGTCTAAATTCATGGATGGAAAAGCTCTAAAAGTCATTGCAAATGTGAATGTACCCTAACATGGTAACTTCTTACCCATTAAAGGGTTATGCCATTTCTTTGCATAGTGTAGTACTACCAGGCATTCTGAGCACTATGACATGTGCATGTCCACCTAATGGGCTGAGTGCTGGTGGACGCACATGCTCAGTCACACTCGCCAATAACTTTTTGCCCAGGGATGGAGCAGAGCCCCTGGAATCTCATGGACATATAGTTGAGAAGACTCTTTCTGCAGGGGGAATAAAAGGGGACTATATAGTCAGCTGCCAGAAGGGAAACAAAATACATTTGTTTTAAAGGGAATGTTTATGTGACCTGACACTTGGCATAAGATGTCATTGGTAAAGATTTGTGACCACCTTCGAGGGGCCTCTCTGCACCTTTAACTAATAGCTCTGAGATTTTCATATCCCTAAGTCTGTAGATGGATATTTCCCGTTTACTACAATATATCTACTTGTGAGTCAAAAGGTGAAGGAGCATGGAGGCCAAAAATGAACCAGATCCTTATTTGTTCTGTTGATCATCCGCCCGTATCTTCTCACCTCACACAATGATCCATCAGAATTAGTTGGAGGTCACATTAAATAATACAGCCTGCGTCTTATAGGATATGTAGAATATTAATATGTATTAAATAAATGTACAGTATATGTTCAAGAATGTCCAGAGTTGTAACTTGAAGTCTTGTCTACAGAATGTCCAGCTTTGTGGAGTCTCCAGAGATTGTTAAGAAGCTCTCGTGGGTGGACAACCATTGGCCTGATGACGCTCTCCTAGCAAAACCAAAAGTCAACAAGTATTGTTTGATATGCGTAAAAGACAGTTACACCGACTTCCACATAGACTCGGGAGGCGCCTCGGCCTGGTACCATGTGCTTAAAGTAAGTCACCGCACTCGGGATTTTATCGCTTTTTTCCCCGTATGTTTTACTTTGCTGTTCCTCCATAATATTTAGTACTGTACATTATTGCACTGGAATAACAAATGTCAATGTATGCAGATTTATTATATTGACTTCTGTCGTTTCATGTGTTCTGAATACAGATCAGTAATATACAGATTTGATGCTGTGATCGAACATCAGATAGTCTCTTGACTATGAAATGTACCAGCATGGGAAAGTTGGGTGCGCGATTTCATAGCTAGGCAGGAACCTGAGTTGAGTGGTAACTAGAGATGAGCGAGTACTATTCGAAACAGCAGTTTCGAATAGCACACTCTCATAGCAATGAATGGGAGCGGCCGGTGCGCAGGGGATTAAGCGACAGGACGCCGGCCCCAGCTGCGTCCATTCATTCGTATGGGAGCGTGCTATTTGAAACTACCGCTTCGAATAGTACTCGCTCATCTCTAGTGGTAACCATTATAGTACTGCTATTGACCATCATCATCGTTATTGCCAGGGGGGCCAGTACATGGCACCAGTTCAATTGAAAGGTTAACCATGTAGTACCTTGTCACGTTGAGTCCTCCAGACTCAGAGCTACTCTTTGCGTTACTTCGCTCTTCGTAATAAAAGAGTGGCCTAGGCATATGGACCAGTAGCAGAGACTTATCTCCTTGAGAACAAAAGGATTGGGCCGTTGAAATGTTTGTTTCTATTTTTCAGGGGGAAAAAATCTTTTATCTGATCAGACCGGCTTCGGCAAACCTCTCTCTCTATGAGCGCTGGCGATCAGCAGCCAATCACTACGAGATGTTCTTTGCAGATCAAGTAGACAAATGTTACAAGTGCACAGTTAAACAGGGGCAGACCCTCTTCATTCCATCAGGTGAGACTTCGCGGGGTGCTGTGGAGTGCAGTCATATAAGCATAAAATAGTTGGGTGTTTATGCTAAAATCTGTCGTTTTAACCAATTGTGCTTTAAGCTCCATCCTCACCTGTGCACAGAGATGTATGAAACTATACGGTGCCTTCCAATAACACTGTACTATGAACAATACCGCCATAATGCAACATCTAAAGGGATCGCCACATTGTAAGATTCTGTATGACGGCGTTTCCCAAACTTTTCGAGTTGCGGAGCACTATTCAGGACAGAAAGGGAGCATGGAACAACCAAATTAGGAAAGTTTTTCTAATAATATGTGGCGAATAACTGAAAATACGCGCAAACTAAACTGACGCAGCAGTCGAGTGACCACACATTATGAGCGTGAAAGATAGCTAAAGCACTTCCGTCCGTAGGTACAATTTGTTTGGCGAATATACGAGACCGGCATATTAAGCCAGAAAAGGCAGTCTGGGACCAGTTTGGAAGTGCCGTCTGACCGTGAAGCGTTAATCCACCGGCCTCATATATTCGCCGAATAGACCGTAATGCCGCGCAAGTAGAATATTAGGAGTGCCTGTGAACCAGTATTTTAATTTTGAAACCCTTCACATCCATCTCTTTTTTAACCGTTTATTATCGCCATATCGCGGAGCACAATTTGAGAAACACTGCTGTATGGTAATAGAATACTGTTACTAATGAACTCCCTTCTCTGTTGCAGGGTGGGTCTACGCAACATTGACTCCCGTGGACTGTTTAGCGTTTTCCGGTCACTTCCTTCACAGCCTGAGTGTGGAAATGCAGATGAGGTATAGTTCTCTCCTACAATGGAGCTTAAGTCTACGTCTCTTCAATATAAATACATTAGAAGGCGTTTCAGGGCAAGTTCAGGGCTCGTTCACATCTGCGCCCGGTCTCCGTTCTGCAGGTTTCCGTTTCCTGCACAAAACAGGGGCAGGAGACGGAAACCTGCAGGACGCTTTCATACCCATTCATTTGAATGGGTGAGAAAGCTGTCTGGCCGTGAGCGGCGGTGAGCGTTTTGCGCTCTCCGTCGCGAAACCGGGTTTTTTAATCCGGACACAGAGTCGGACATGCAGTACTCTGTGTCCAGATTTTAAAAAATGGTTTCACGGCGGAGAGCATAAAACGCTCACCGCCGCTCACGGCCGGACCCGGTCTGTGGTTTCCGTCTTCTTGCATGCAGAAGACGGAAAGCACAGAACGGAGACCAGAACGCAGGTGTGAACCTAGCGTCACTTGGCAGATTTTTGTGAGGGACCCGCCATGCAAATTCCATCACGGAAACTTCCCTGCCCTCTGCAGAATGATTTCCTATTCCCATTCAAAGTTCAGGCGAAATCTTTCATTCACTAGCAGATTTTTTTTTTCGCCTCCCATCAAAATGAATGGGAAGCAATTTTTTCAGTGGATCGTTATAATACCGCTATAGGTATACAAGTATACAGCAGAGAATGTATCACAGGGTTGACTTCGTATCCCAGATTTTAGAGGCTAAGCCACTCTGTTGCAGATATTCACTTATCTTAAAGGGGTTTTCTGGGATTTAAATATCTGTGATCTAGCCTTAGGGTAGGATATTAGTATCTGATTGGTCGGGATTCAACACCCAGATCAGCTGATTAGTGTGACAGTGGCACCCTGGTGAGTGTCGCATCTATTTCAGAGGCCATGTGATGTCACATCTATTGTTCACATGGTTTATGCGCAGCTCAATCTTATTCAAGGGGAGAAGGGATGACTTGCAATACCAAGAACAGCCATTGTGCTGTGTTCTGTATGTAATGAAGAGGGCACAGCACGTGTCCCTAACGCCTATCAGCTGATCAGCGGGGGTGCTGGGTATCCCCTACCAATCTGATATTGATCACCCATCCTATGAATAAGTCATCAATATCTTAGATAGGGGGCGTTAAAGGGGTTTCGAAGACTGACAATCCCATCAGTCCTCACAATAACAGCTAAATGTAAATCCAAGTTAGGTTTTATCAGAGCCTACCTTTAACACATATGCCCGGAGTACACGTCCATCATAGGACAAGTGTATCGGTATACAGCTATCCAGCACATAATATTATAGTAAACTAAGGTTGTACATGAAAAATATATACCATACAGCTTCACTACTTTACTTCTTTATGAGGCTTAAAAGGTACGATAGCAAGAGCTATGAGACAGCCTGGTTGTCAGTGAAAATATTCTTACAAAAGGGGTTGTCAGATGGTACGTCCCAATCAACCATTGATCTCAGAGTCATTAATGCAAGATAGTCACCGATCTGTGGCCCCATATTTTCTTGAATATTACAATGACCATACTGGATCTTCCTGACTTTTTGATTTTTTTTTTGTTATCCCACAGGGCATACGAGGTAGAAAAGAGATTGAAGATTGTCAGCTTAACCCAATTCCCAAATTATGAGACCGCTTGTTGGTACGTGGGAAGACACCTACTGGAGAAGTTCAAAGGTATGTGATGTATTGGGATTATATTAGAAAAACTGTAATAAAAGGTAATAAAAATAACCTACCCGGTATTACTTACCTGACATTCCTCTAGCCACTGCACAGAGCCATTGACCATCAGTACTGGCTGCAGCTTGTCCTAGATAGATAGATAGATAGATAGATAGATAGATAGATAGATAGATAGATAGGAGATAGATAGGAGATAGATAGATAGATAGATAGATAGATAGGAGATAGATAGATAGATAGATAGATAGATAGATAGATAGATAGATAGAAAGATGATAGATAGATAGATAGATAGATAGATAGATAGATAGATAGATAGGAGATAGATAGATAGATAGATAGATAGATAGATAGATAGATTCTATCCATCTGGTGGACCAGCCTATGTTTTTTTTTTTTTTTTTTTTTTTTTTATAAATGTCCAGAATCAATTTCCAAAAAATTAGGGAATGTCAAAATATTTCTAAACAATATGGATTTATTTCCCAGAATACTAATATGAACTCATACAATATTATAGCAACCTAGACAACCACCTCAGGCATCACCCACCAAAACTCCCCTATATTTACAAACTGTCCTTGATGTAATAGATGGTTTGTAGTCGGCCATGAATGCGTCTCCAAAATAGTGGCTAAGTATTCTAATCTCCCCAGGAACAGGGGATTGCAGAGTAGTCACTCACTGTCTCCTGTGCCTGTTACTACGCAACATTCACAACTTGAACATAGTAATAAGCAGAAAGTCTGGTGGAACCCTATAGAAAGTATTTACCACACTAAGCATTCATCTCCCTATATATTCATTTCTCTTTGACTTTTCCCACATATATATATATATATATATATATATAAAAATTTTCTATTTAAAAAACAAGTAGATTTTTTTTTTATCAAGGTGCCACACAAAATGCGATGTCGGTTCTCACCTCATCATGTATTACTGCAGCACTATACACGAAACCGTACATTAAACTTACATACTACTGTAGCCAGATGAAATGTAATTTTATTATTTTATTTCTTTTTACATATAATGCTGTTATCATGAATGATCTGCCTGTGGTACGTGCATAAAGTTTACTATCTAATTATAGCCACAAAGTGGACAGTTCTGAATTTCGTTTCCTGCCTAGAATGTAATACCTTTTGCAGGCCAGTGATGTCTGTGGTGAGGGACAGGCTTAAATTTACTAGCAAATAGGAGGCAGAATGCGTCTTCTCCTCTATAGTAAAATATCCTGCAGGTTCTTGGTAGTGTTCTTCTATGTCTCTGACTGACTTCAGTATGCCTGTCTTTTATACACACAAATGACATGAACATATCTCATTCCTGAAAGTCTATAAATGACTATATTAATTGTATGCGTTGTGTTTCTCTAGCATTACATAAGGCGGGGAAGCAACCAGCGCCTCACCTTGTCCAAGGGGCCAAAATTCTGAATGGAGCTTTTAGATCATGGACGAAAAAACATGTAAGTTATTGTCCCTTATTTCTTCACAAATTCAAAGAATGTTTGTATACTTTGCTTCCTTAAAAGAAAAAAAAAAAGTCATGTCCCCTTTTCCTCCCTAGGGGTTATGCCAAAGAAATATTTACCCCCTCTCCATAAGATTGGTGATAAATATATGATCTCTGTTGATCTGACTGGTGGGACAATGACTAAGATATAGGCAGATTGCGGCCACTGTTTAAGGCTCTTGAATGGAGGGGTGGTAGCGCCCCCGCTTGGCTGTTTTATTGCAAATGTTGTCTATATATAAAGGTTTAAAGGGATTATTGATTCATGAAGATGACTTAGTCAGGGACATAGCTATAGTTGGTCCAGAGGTGGCAATCACCACCAGGCCCCAGAACCTCAGGGGGCTGTAAAGCCTGCCTACAACCTAAGGTGTTACCACTATAGACAGCACTTGGTAAGGCCTCTTAGCACATGTACATATACCTGCCTCCCAGAAACATACTGTTCCATATTATAATCTGTTCAGGACAGTATGTCACTGGGGTAAGGACTCCTAACATCACAGATACCTATACTGATGGGGAGATTTGCCCTCCGCAGCTGCGCTCATGGCCTCCTGCTGTCCACCGAATTGCAACACAGGAAAGAAACCTTCGGAATTGGAAGGGGTCCTTGAGGTCAAATCCCACGAATCACAATGTTATGGCATCTCCTAGTAATATTCCATAAGGTTCTAAGATGGGAGTTTTCCTTTAATATCTCTACGGCGCCTTTAAGTCGGGTAGTATTCTGTTGTGTCTCCCGGTGGTAACATCTCAGCCTTGTCTCTTTCAGGCTCTATTAGAACATGAAGATGAACTTCCAGAACATTTCAAACCCTCACAGCTTATCAAGGACCTCGCCAAAGAAATCCGGTTAACAGAGGTGGGTCTTAAGGGTCTCTTGACTAAACCGGAGAGGCATATTAAGGAGACTGAGAGCTTTCTGTTGCTTTAATACAGAAAGTTCACAAACTTGTTGCAGAAATTTCTGTAAATCACGTACGTGTATTTCTGCAAGTTCCATTCACATGAATCAGACGAGTACGAAAACATATCTGCCACATTTGAACGCGTTATAGAAAAAAATGCACTGTTAAGGGTTTAACAAAATTTTGATATTGACATCCTATCCTTAGGACAGATGTCATCAATATCAGATCGGAGCAGGTCCATCTTCTAACAGCTCCATCGGTCAGCTGATACAGCTGCCTGAATGGGACCAATACTAAATAAAGCCCCTTCACAATTTATGGCACTTTGCATTGTATTCCACTGTACTCGTCCAGGCTGCAGTCTCTTCTCATAGGTGATGTGTTGGATCCCACTGATCTGATATTGCTGACTTATTAACAGACCTATCCAGCACTTTTCACATGTTTAAGTAAAATATTGCAATTCACTTTTAGGGGTTTTCACAGATTTGACACTAACAGGACTAAAATATTAATGAGCTGTCCTTAGGATAGGTGTCAGTCTGATACCCAGGACTCCCATAGATCAGCTGATGAAAGTGACAGTAACGCTGTGCTGAGGGCCACTTCCTCTTCACAGGCCATGTGGCGTCCTGTTCATTAGTCACAAGGCCTGTTTGCAGCTTAGGTTCATTCAAATGAATATGGTTGAGCTGCAATACTAAGCGCAGCCATTGTTCAGTGTATCGTGCTGTATTAGGCAAGTAGTAAGGGGGCTGCAGCACTTGTCCAAATGCGGCAGTATCATCAAACTGCTGTTTAGTGGAAATATTGACTCCTGCTGATCTGATATTGATTCCCTAGCCTAAGGATATTAATATCTTAGTCCTGGAAAACCCCTTTATAGAGGACTTTTCACCATCTCCACCAATTCTAGTTCTTAGCATCTGTTAAGAGGCGCTGCTCCACTGACTCCGGCACAGTTGGGATTTTCTCTCTAGCCCCCACCATTCCCGAGTAACAAGCACAGTTAGTTATGGTGCCTGTAATGTCAGGTGGGCGGTGTCAGGCAGGGGGTGTGGCTCAGAGCTCCAATCAGAGGCAGCCAGTGTCAGAGCTCAGAATCACACCCCTTGTCTGCTCCTACCTGACTCCACCCTCCTGACAGTACAGAGCCTAAATAGCATATCAGGCACCACAACATAACAGCATTGATTGCTAGGGGAATGCTCGGGGCTAGAGATAAAATCTTAACTGTGCCAGAATCATTGAAGCAGTGGCTACTAAATCATGTAAAGAATGGACCTTCTTGGAGATGATGAAAGGTCCTCTTTAAGAAATAAAATATTTCCATACCATGTAAGTGATATGTCAGATGTTTCATTCTGAGATGCTTCGTAGCATCTACTAAAATATTCAGCTTGGTTACATTGTCTTACTGGGGCACTGGCAGCCTTCATTCTCTTAAAAGTCCCCTTCTACAATTGCGCAATCTGTTTGTCCCCATGCATAACATTGTTACAAGTCCTCTCACATTAAACCTGATGGAAGCCGAGATAAGTAACCCAATTACAGAATACATTTCTTAATAATTCATTTTCCATCTGTTCTTTGGTTTTCATGAAACGTTCAGTATGTACAATGTAGAGTGTCAACTTCTGAGGGGTCTCACGTTTTCCGCAAATAAATCTCATTCGTTGTACGATGTGAAGTTACGCAGGTCCCAATATACTTTGTCTCAATTCTTCATTGTTTTGACAGCTTTAATAGCTGTTACTGTAACAAGCCATACACCCGTGCGTCCATCACATGACTACGACCGATTTCTATCTTATGGTAGTAAATCATGAAGATTTCATTGCATGTGTATGACAGTACGCACAGGTATTGAAATATGAAAGTAAAATAGTACAACTTTTTATACAATTAATGCACATTATTATCTACAATGCTTCTTACAGCTACATTCACATTTGCTCTGGATGAAAAAGTTCTTCACGCATGACTTTTAACACAAACCATACGGACCCCATTATAGTCAGTGGGGTCCATCAGGCTCCGTATTTGTCTGCTATTTTAGCAGTCCATTTGTCCGTTGTTCTGGTCCTCTGACGCAGCGGTGAACCTAATGTAAGACTGGGGCTACACAGTGCTCACTGCTGGAGGGGATTGGCCAAGCATGATACACTATATGGTATCTGTCACATGGCCACGTCCCATTATGGCAAGCTTCCTATTACTCCTGGTAGCCTTGCCCCCCAATGGTTGGCTCTGTCCTTTTTGTAAGCCACGTGAGGGACCAGGGTCTGCTGGAAGGCATCCCATGTGATCTGCAGATTCTGAATAGGTAACCTCTTTAGCTGCCATACCGGTATAGTCATATACCAGACGCCTCTGGTGTTCATTGTTTTCCCCAAAATTGTTGAAGTCTAAACCGCATGTAACATGTATGACTGGGTTTAGAAGTGAACTAATAACCATTTTTATCCTCTATGTAGAACGCATCGAAAGTCAACAAAACAGACATCAGTGCCAACCCAATTCCAGAAGGGAATAGTATACCAGAGAAAATCGGGAAAGAAGAACCTCCCTCACCTGTGCCAGACTCCCCTCCACCAATGGAAAAAGTTGTGAAAAAAAAGACTCCTAAGAGTGAAAAGTTACCCAAGCCTCCAAAACCGCCTAAACCCCCCAAAGAGACAAAACCTCCTAAAGGTGCCAAACCGCCTAAAACTCCTAAAACCCCCAAACCTCCAAAGCCACCTAAAAATAAAGAGGGAGGAAAAAAGAAAACAAAGAAGGTCAAAGATCCACCATCTTCAGCTCCGGACTCGCCGGACCTCGATGTACTAGAGGCCCACACGAAGGATGCTCTCATTAAAGTCGACACACCAAAGAAGGGGACGGTGAGCGGACCTGCGGGTTATAGTCGTGTACTTGCCATGCTGAAGC
Organism: Leptodactylus fuscus; assembly: GCF_031893055.1. NCBI lineage: Eukaryota > Metazoa > Chordata > Amphibia > Anura > Leptodactylidae > Leptodactylus > Leptodactylus fuscus. The sequence continues at coordinate 32,728,546 of NC_134273.1, forward strand.
TGAAAACAGCAGATGAGTTAGAGCTTTAGTAAATGATATTAGCACTTGGTTTGTATACCATTCCTTATGCCTAGGAGACTGGGGTGGTAGTGTCTGTTATCTGTATCCATCCTATACCATATCAGGGAACGATAAGATTACAGGCTACAGTACAAGTGACAGAAACAACAAGCATGGGACATTGGAAATCCTTCTACATCAGTTGGGTATCTTAAAGGAGAACTGGTACTTCTGGTTAGGTGACAGGAGAGCGTCTCACAATACAGTATATAGAAAATCCACAACAAGCATTCTCTATTGTTTGCAGGGCATGGCCGTTTATGTAGAGAGGGATAGATGGACGCATAGACAGATGGATGTATAGATAGACTGATAGAGAAAAATAGTCCAGGAGAGCCCCCTGTCTGCAAATCCCTCTCTAGGAGAAAGGTGCTAAGCCCCCAGGATGAAGCTGAAATATCCTCAGTCCATGTAATCAAATGAGATAGATAGATAGATAGATAGATAGATAGATAGATAGATAGATAGATAGATATGGATATGACATAGATAACAGTCATTTATGATTAGATAGAGGATTAGATATCAGATGGACAGATATGAAATGGATGGATAGATAGATAGATAGATGATAGATAGATAGATAGATAGATAGATAGATAAAACAATAGAGTTGGATAGTTATGAGATAGAGTTACTTAAAGAGAAAAATAGACACAAAAAGCTACATCTGTGCATTTATCACTTAGATCATGGTCACATCTCGGTCACTTTTACTTATAACAAATGCAGGAACACATTAAACAAATTAAATCTAAACAGGACGCCACCTCCGGCCTTACTGGTGGCCCCTACACACCTGGTAAAGTACTTGCTGGTTATGATTCGGCCACAACTGAATACGGTATTACATGCTATAAATCACATTTTCTCCTTTCTATTAGATAATGATTTTTCTCTTTTCCAGACACCTAAAGAAGAGATAAATGTCCCGAGCAAAGAGGAAACAACTAAACAGAACAATGACATTGAGAAGTTTGAGATCCGAGAGCAGAATAAAATCAAGACAGAAGCAAAGTGGAAATACAAGGTATGATATATTTACTAGCCCTTAGGACAATATGAGAGAGACTGAGCTCTATACAACTGGTGACCATCGAGACTCAGGGAATTGTCTTCATTTTCCATCCTATCTTTGTAATATTAAACCCTACTATAACGTCACTGCTGTGAAGTTGGTGTTTTGGGTTGTTTTTGGGCAGTTTACCAAAGGCCAGGGTGACATTTTACTATAGCTGTGCAGGTGCTACCATGGTTCATTTCTTCTAAAAACAGCAATTCTGTACAGGGATTGTGTCATTGTTTACACCTCAGCTCCATTGAAGCGAATATGGTTGAGATGCAATACCACGCACAACCTGTGGACAGGTGTGGCACTGTTTGTGGAAGTAAACGGCCATGTCTTTTTAAACAGTCAACTCACTCACTTTTATTTTTTATCTCCCTCTTTTCACACTTGCGCAATTTGATTTAGGAAAATCAGAGTTAATTTTTTGAACAGTCTCATGTAGAAATCCACAGTTTTCAGATTTCTGCTGTGGATGCGTCATCACATCCATCCAGGGATCAGCCCCATTGTCATTCAGCAGGGTCTATGCCTTATATTTTCCATGCAAATATGTGAAAAGAACATGGTTATTATTCCACATGTGAATGGTGCATAAAATACAAATGTGTCCTCCCCACCTTTCTTTTTGTCCTTACATATCCAGATATGCGTGTCATGACATCATCAGCTTATCAAATTAACAAGATTTAGTGATATTCTGTCACAAGATGTCGATCAGAGGTTGACTTCTGAATTGCAAACTAGATTTGAAACTAGAATATTAATTGAAATTGGTAGACGTGGAGAAATCTGTATCCCATTTACTTACTTCAGACGACAATGGATTTCATGAGGGTTTAAAGGGAGTCTCTCATTAGAATACCCTTTTTAACTAAATACAAGTAGGAATAGCCTTAAGAAAGGCCATTCTTCCCTTACCTTTATTATTCTGACTTGCGCTGCCATTCATAACAAATATCTTCTTTCTTCCTTATCTAAATGAGTTTTCAGACAGCACTGGGGGTGTTCCCTTGCCCTGAAACAGCACTGGGGGTGTCCCCTGTACTGTCTGACTGTAATGTAAGACCAGTACTGGATCCAATAATGGAAAATCAGTAAGAAAGAACCGCGCTCCACAGATGAGTACTGTACTGTCTGAAAACTCTCCAGCGACTCCTCCATCTTGTGCTCCGGACCACCTCTTCTCTCACGCTCCCATCGGGTCTTCCTCCAAAAGCACCAACTACTCATGTCCGTCGGCCATTTTCCTGTGGTCTCTTCAATTTGGCTACAGGAAAATGGCCAACGGACATGGGCAGTCGACCATTTTCCTGTGGCCGAACAGAAGAGGCCACAGGAAATGGCCGACGGGCATGCGCAGTGAGCGCTTTTGGAGGAAGACCCCATGGGAGCACGAGAGAAGAGGTGATCCAGAGAACAAGATGGAGGCGTCGCTGGAGAGTTTTCAGACAGTACAGGGGACGCCCTCAGTGCTGTCTGAAAACTCATTTACATAAGGAAGAAAGAAGACATTTCTTAGGAACGGTGGAACAAATCAGAGTAATAAAGATAAGAGATGAATAGCCTTTCTTAAGGATATTCCTACGTGTATTTAGTTAATAAGGGTATTCTTGGGTAGGGGGGATATCGTCACTCCATAGGGAGAGACCACCATTTAGGTGTGTGGAGTCTTATTAAGCCATGAGGTACTCTAGTGATAGACTCCCTTTAAGTGCCAAATCTCTCATATCCTAAGACCCTTTCATGGTCGCGTACACAGTCCCGTTGTGTGGATAAACCCTAAAAGAGAGAACTGAATGCGCTTAAAACTAATGTCAGCCGTTGCCTAGTGACATCAGAGACGGACTATATATTAGCGCATAGACATCGACAAAAGCCGTCCTAGTCCGTACCAGCAGGAAACCCTTATTGAAGGCGTAATTTTAGCATCTCCTTTACAGTAGGGTTTTGTTTTTTTTGGTTTTTTTTAATTTTCCTGGGGTTTTTTTATAATTTTTTTTATTTTATAATTTATTTCATATTTCCAAAAGACAAAAGAAAAAATAAAACCCCAATTTCTATTTTAACCATTATATTGCATTTTACTGGTCGGTCTGGTAAGCAACCTATGCCTTTACATTAAATCCAAACCAGTAATTTTACTTCTCGGCAACATTGTATCTGGTAATTACATGTAATTATCACTTGTGGGAACTGTTTTCTTTTGTGCTATCATAGCGAAGAGATCTACGTGAAGTGAAAGGAAGCTAAGAAATGAAACGTATTAGTCACAGAAAAAAAATCATACCCAATTATGGTCTTTCTAAAGATCCTCGGTGCTCGGGCTGTTAAGGAGGATTATCATCAAATAGATTTGATCTTTTTTATTTTAAGAGAATGCCAAGAACCATTTTTACTTGTTAGATCGAGGTGTTCATTGTGTGTTTAACTATGTAATACGGCGTTATTGTATCACCGCAGCCCTTTTACCCTCTATAAGAGCTAAAGGGTTGAGCACAGCTTCCAAGTGATAGGAGGAAAATGAATGTACAGTAACCTCCTCGAACTCATTGATGTCCCGTCACTGCGCACCAGAAGTATAAATTGTTCAGCACTAGGATGTACGAAGCTGTCACTCCTTACCTGTCCTGGCTGGACATGTTCACTTAAGTCATGAGATGACCAGATTTTTATTGTGATATTGTGTCATGATGTGATATGCTATACGTGTCTATGTGTAACCACCCGGTGGTTGAGGTAGGAGTTGCAACCTTTAAAGGATAGGTCCTCAGTATATAATCTGTGGAAATTTGACCCTGCCCAGATCAGCTATTGCAGCTTCCATTGGGTGCAGGAAGCTGTGAGTGGATGAGAAGCATCAAGTAATAGGAACAGTGCAGCAGCCCGACCTCTGCATGGGGGGAAGGGGTGCATAAAAACCCCTTTGAAGGGATTCTATCATTAAAATTGTATTTTTTTCTGTCTACCACATCAGAATAGCCTTAACAAAAGCTATTCTTCTCCTACCTTTAGAGGTCTTCTCAGCGCCGTCATTCGGTAGAAATCCCGGTTTTCATTGGTATGCAAATGAGTTCTCTAGCAACACTGGGGGCGGGACTCAGCCTCAAACAGCTGCAAGAGAACTCTCTAGCGCCGCTTCCATCTTCGTCTGGAACGGCCTCTTTCTGCGTCTTCTTCCGGCACTGGGTTCAAACTGTGCATGCGTAGTCGGCTTTGCCCGAGGCCTAGAAGTTTGAACCCAGCTCTGGAAGAAGTCGCGAAGAGAGGTCGTTCCAGACAAAGATGAAGGCGGCACTGGAGATTTCTCTTGCAGCATTAGCGACGCCCCCAGTGCTGTGAGAGAACTAATTTGCATACCGACGAAAACAGGGATTTCTACTTAATGGCGACCCGGAGAAGACATCTAAAGGTAGGAGAAGAGTAACCTTTCTTAAGGCTATTCCGACGTGGTAGGCAGAAAAAAAATGATAGAATCCCTTTAATAGCACTTTTTCCTTATCCTGTGGACTGGGGATTAGTATCTGGTTACAAGAATGAGGTTCCTTGTGTGAATGGAGCCCTAATACTCGAACATCCGGTGGATAGGGAATGTTCTGTGTGATAAATTGACCTATCAAGTCTAGTTATAAGCGGTCTAAATCCGAGAGCATTATTACATTTACTGGGAACTCTTATCCATATCTCGTACACAGTCTTCTCCCCAGCAGATAGTCAGCCACAGGGATCTGCAAAAAACAGGATCTGAATTGCAGTTTTTTTTCTTACCTTTCCTAAATGACTCCCATTCTCTTATGTGGTTTTGTGCTAAAAATAAAAAATGAGCTCATTACGTTCCCGTAACTGTACATGGCGACAACTGTATATAGCCATTGTGATAATACAGGCGGAGGTAAGCTTTGTCATATCCGCTGCCATGCATTAACTACTGGATATTTACAGCCAGGTATAAAAAGGTGCAAATGTATCAGAACAGATAACAATTTACATGATACTAAGCGAGGTGGGATATTGACCGGTAGACGTGCGGGAAGGCTGATTAACCCATTTATTTCCTTATATTGCAGAACAGCAAGCCAGATTCCTTACTGAAAATGGAAGAAGAGCATAAAATACAGAAAAGCCCGTTTTCCTCTCTTAAGGATAGCAAGTTCAAGTTCTCCTTCTCTGGCAAGAAGCTATTCAGGTATGTGACATCTTGTACTGGCGCTCCTATTAGGCAGCGGTAAATCTGATGAACGTATAAATTACTTAGCAGGTAGGAGGCGCTATTGATATTGTATAAGATATTGGATTTTAATTGACAGATTTCTCTCAATGACACCAAGATCCATTCACAGTCTAATTTATTATGGAGTCTGCCAGACAGTCCCCTGATGTCGGGGAAGCAAGGATCTAATAGTGTGGACTGTAACCTATTAACAACCAAGGGACATACACGGTGATCAAAAGTATCCGGACACCTGGCTGAAAATGACATACAAGTTGGTGGCGCCCTCCATCGGCAATGCTGGAGTTCAATATGGTGTTGGCCCACCCTTAGCCTTGATGACAGCTTCCACTCTCACAGGCATACGTTCAATCAGGTGCTGGAAGGTTTCTTGGGGAATGGCAGCCCATTCTTCATGGAGTGCTGCACTGAGGAGAGGTATCGATGTAGGTCGGGGAGGCCTGGCACGAAGTTGGCGTTCCAAAACATCCCAAAGGTGTTCTATAGGATTCAAGTCAGGACTCTGTGCAGGGCAGTCCATTACAGAGATGTTATTGTCATGTAACCACTCCGCCACAGGCCGTGCAGTATGAACAGGAGCTCCATCGTGTTGAAAGATGCAATCGCCATCCCCAAATTGCTCTTCAACAGTGGGAAGCAAGAAGGTGTTTAAAACATCAATGTAGGCCTGTGCTGTGATAGTGCCAAGCAAAGCAACAAGGGGTGCAAGCCCCCTCCATGAAAAACATGACCACACCATAACAACCACCGCCTCCAAATTTTATTGTTTGCACTACACACACTGGCAGATGATGTTCACCGGGCATTCGCCATACCCACACCCTGCCATCGGATTGCCACATTGTGTACCGTGATTCGTCACTCCACACAACCTTTTTCTACTGTTCAATTGTCCAATGTTTACGCTCCTTACACCACGCGAGGCGTCGTTTGGCATTGACCTGCGTGATGTGTGGCATCCAATCACCTGACCACGTTCTGCTCTCTCACGATGTCTGATGTCTACTGAGGTCGCTGATATGGAGTACCTGGCAGTAGGTGGCAGCACAATGCACCTAATAGGAAAAACGTATGTTTTTGGGGGTGTGTGGATACTTTTGACCACATAGTGTACATGTATATGGCTTGGTGGTGCGCTTTCTTATATGAACGTCATAGGATTGAAGCTCCTGCTCCAATATAGTAGAAGGTTATGTGCCCTCATATGGCACTATTGGGCCGTGATGGTTTGGCATGATGGGCACTTAGCTTAGTCTTTTTCACTGTTCACATACTACAAGACCCTGCACTACCCCTACTAAGATGGCCATGTTCGAGGCGGACCAATGCAAAACATAGAAAGGTCACAGTGCCCACCCAAGTGCTGTGACCCATCTCCCCACCGATATGATATTAATGGCCTATTCTAATGTTAGCGATCTCTTAAGCCATTTTTAATGGCGGGGGTTAGATGTGAGGCCCCAGGTGATCATCTTGACATCTGCACAGGAACTCATTGGATGATATGCTGGTATTAATGCGGTTTGCATTGCAGGGACCTGACTTTTTATCCCTTCACTTTTTCATAGGCCTTTGCTTTTGCTGAAGGGTACAAGGTTACGCCGCCTCCAGGTTGTAGCATCCTTATTGTCTGCACGTATAAGAGAGGTGGCTAGGTGACGGTGACTGAGTAGGGAATACTCTCACATCGTGCTGGTTTTATTAGCTCTGGGTGTCACTGGTCATTAACCCTCTGTTGCACTTTTTAGACTTGTTTCTTTGATCTATTCTAACGCTTGGTTATGTTTCACAGTCACAAGGGGATCAAACCGCAGAACAGTCCCAGCATCTTTGGATCCTTGCAGAATTTCAAAGAAGATAAGAACAAGCCTATCAGGGATGAGTATGAATACGTCTCTGATGACGGCGAACTCAAGATAGACGAATTTCCGATCAGGAGAAAGAAGACGACGACGAAGAGGGACTTATCATGTAAGATGTCATACAGATGCATAGCACAGGCTATAAAGGGATGTATTATTGGATATATTGGTTTTTAACCAACACCACATTGGAATAAGCCTTTATAAAGGTTGTTCATCAACTACTTTTATTTTATATGTATTCGCCGCTGTTCAAGTTATGCCTGTTTTTCCGTTTATGTAAATCATGCTCAAGGAACGTAGGGAGTGTTCGTCTGTAGAGATGAGCGAACAGTGTTCTATCAAACACATGTTCGATCGGATATCAGGCTGTTCGATGTGTTCGATTCGAATCGAACATCACGTGGCAAACTCCAAAAAAATTTGATTCCCCTCCCACCTTCCCTGGCGCTTTTTTTGCACCAATAACAGCGCAGGGGAGGTGGGACAGTAACTACGACACCGGAGGCATCGAAAAAAATCGGAAAAAGTCATTGGCTGCCGAAATCAGGTGACCTCCATTTTAGACGAATAGTGGATTTCAAATCCGGGTCATATGAGAATGTGAACTTTGTGACTATGAGACAGGGATAGCTGTACAGGCAGGGATAGCTAGGGATAACCTTTATTTAGGGGGGAATGTTATTAAAAATAACTTTTTGGGGCTCTATCGGGTGTGTAATTGTGATTTTTGTGACATAAACTTTTTCCAATAGGAATGCATTGGCCAGCGCTGATTGGCCAGAGTACGGAACTCGACCAATCAGCGCTGGCTGTGCTGGAGGAGGCGGATTCTAAGATCGCTCCACACCAGTCTCCATTCAGGTCCGACCTTAGACTCCGCCTCCTCCGGCAGAGCCAGCGCTGATTGGCCGAAGGCTGGCCAATGCATTCCTACATCTGATGCCGGTCAGCCCATCTGATGTAGCAGAGCCGAGTATGCACACTCGGCTCTGCTATATCAGATGGGCTGACCGGCACACTCGGCTCTGCTATATCAGATGGGCTGACCGGCATCAGATGTAGGAATGCATTGGCCAGCCTTCGGCCAATCAGCGTTGGCTCTGCCGGAGGAGGCGGAGTCTAAGGTCGGACCTGAATGGAGACTGGTGTGGAGCGATCTTAGACTCCGCCTCCTCCAGCAGAGCCAGCGCTGATTGGTCGATTTCCGTACTCTGGCCAATCAGCGCTGGCCAATGCATTCCTATAGGAAAAAGTTAGTTTGCGAAAATCGCAAGCTGACAGGGATTTCCATGAAATAAAGTGACTTTTATGCCCCCAGACATGCTTCCCCTGCTGTTCCAGTGTCATTCCAGGGTGTTGGTATCATTTCCTGGGGTGTCATAGTGGACTTGGTGACCCTCCAGACACGGATTTGGGTTTCCCCCTTAACGAGTATATGTTCCCCATAGACTATAATGGGGTTCGAAACCCGTTCGAACAGTGAGCGAATCGAATTTCGAACCTCGAACATTTTAGTGTTCGCTCATCTCTATTCGTCTGTCCTCCGAGCACAGCCTCGTCATCCTCTGCATGCCGCCTATGCATGGTACTCATCACGTTCCCTGCTTCTGTTTCCTGCCAGTGTATGCACAGTCAGCTCTGCCACTTTGGGTACGGGCAACGCCGACTGTGCATGCTCCAACCACTATCTTGAGCGTACTGCCCTCCCGTAGTAATCGAATCAATATGGTGTTCGGGGGCTAAACAGTAGGTTCTGCCCGAACCTGAAATGGCATAGCCGACTGCGCATGCGCTGGCAGGAAACGTGCGGTTGAAAACCGATATATGCAATGATAGACTTCCTTTAATAGTGTCCCTGCTACTTTCAGCTTTCTTTAGTTTGGTTCATGGGGGCGGATGCCTGGTACCAGAGGTGAGCATAGAGCCCACAAGGGGTCCTCAAACCCTGTGCAGCTGCATCTATGGACAAAGCAGTTATTTGGGTCTGTCCTTCCTTAATTTATTGACTCAATATTAGCTAGGATTTGTAGCATTAGATAACCAGATTTGTATCTGGGGAATAATAAATAATAGAAAGTAACCCTTTAAATACCAGCATACCCCTCTGGTTTTATCAATGTATCATAGCTGTAAAATGTAGGATAAAGTCCATAGACATGTAAACCCCCATGCAACAGTATTGTATTGCATATTGGTTTATATGTCACTGCAGGGGTGTGACTTGTTAGCCTTACTTGTACGCATTGTGAGGAGTGTCCTTTTTGGCAAATATTCCCCACTTTTGTTATATTCGTCACTCACTCGTGTAACTTTGAGATAAAGCCCAAAAACTCGGATCAACGACCTCTAGTGGTGAAACTGTGAATTACCTGCTTTGGTTCTGTTGATGCCGTACATCCGGCCATGTGGCATTGTTGTGAATAATCTGCAGATGAGAAAAGTCATATTAATATATTCTATATTGTACATATTCATCAGGGATCTTGTAGTATAGATGGCAGAAGTGATCATGTCTATAAAAAGAAGCTGTATACTTCTCCTTATGTATATACGTGTGTCAGTAGATTGTATCCAGAACTAAGTTGTGGTTATGTGTCCAGTTTTAACAGATGTAAAGGAAACGCCTCCTCTTGTGCTACCCAAGAAACCCAAAATCCTGGAGAAGAAG